>NW_022145594.1:31398405-31758405 GCF_000002235.5 Strongylocentrotus purpuratus
GATTAGGGATATGTACCGGTAACCCATAAGATATAAGAACAAATTGCGATAATGAAATGAAGTGTGGAAGAGAGGATCTGAGCTAGAAGACTATAAGGAGAATGCAGCCAAGGCTAAGCAGCAGGAACCATTTTGGGCTTCACTCAAGACACAATATAGTTTTTGAAATGAGCTGTTAAATACTGGGTCTTTCCTTGCAGAGTAATGGGAGCAAGAGAAAGACCATCACCATGTATACACGTAGCAGAAACACAAAGCAAATAATTTGAGACATTTTATGATTAATTATGTAGGAAGCCAAATCTAATTTCAAACGTCACTTGTCATCTTTTATGTGATAGATCTACAATTATCATAAACAGTAATGTTTGTAGCCTTAAAAAGAAATTGCAAGAGGAATGTCAATAAATAAAGTCTAACACCATTCACAAGATGCTAATTTGCATTTACACCATTCCAACAACTTTCAAATCAACTCCGGCAATTATGTTCTGATTCTATAATACATCTTTGTAAATACATCTTTGTAATGTTTGCAAGTTTCAGAAGATGAACCCTGCAAGGCCATCAAAATTACGACAAGAGTTCCATATGTACCGTACCACCACTAAAATTGAAGGAAAAAATGGGTATGCTGGGTTAGGATTAGGATGAGAGTGAGGTAGGCTATACAGCTGTGCATCGATTTTAGTGGGGTTATATATATGGAACTCTTTCCGAAATTGCCTGTAGTTGATTTTTTTCCTTTCTCTTTAGGTAGTTGCAGACGTGTTGTTTTTTGGTCATTGAGTTTTTTTGTCTGTAGTTTTTCTGCTTTTCTCAAAACCATCATTATATCCAGGTAGACTTCCCCTTTGATAACCAAGTTTCATCAGTGTGTGTAGTGAACATTCCCTCTTTTTCCAATACACTTTCGCAATATAATTAAATAGTTATAGATTAATTGTAATGCATCTTTGCAAGTTCATATTTTCATGTTTTCATGATTTGATTTATAACTGTTTTAATGCTAACCCTGATGAAACAGTACTGTATTATTATGTACCTACATGTAATATACACTCACCCATAAACTTTATCATATTCAGGAGGATATCCTGCAAATCTATGATCATGGTTCTATTAAACTATACAATTTTTCAATTAAACCTCCTTTACAGAAAGGGGAAATCAACAAGTGGCACATTCATGTTTTTTTTTATAACTTATATGTGTAGATAGAAAAATGCCTCACAAGGCTTTTCAAGATGATGTGGTCATTACCTCTTAATAGATTATATGTCAAAGTGGTTACAGTATGAGAGAACCTTTTCCACGTATGTAGGAGGATAGCCTTTAGATATATATTTAAAATTGAATTTCCAATCATTCTCTCTATAGATAAATGTACAGTATATAAAGAATGATATCTAGGGACTTGATAATGACATGTTCGATAATAATCAGTTTGTGTTCTTAATTAGATGCATTCATTCATTCCTAAAAGAAAGGCTTTGGAGCATACATGAATTTAAAAAAGAAGTCTATCCCACTTTATTTGTTACATGGAGGTTAAAGAATTGATATGATTTTAAATTTTTTATTAGAGACCTTTTGTAAAACCCTGATAGAATCAATTTTGATTTGTTTACGCGATTGTTGTATTTTTACCATTCACGCTATCATTTTCTTCTTTTTTCTATGCAGGCTGGAAGTAACACACATGTGCAGTGTTTCAGTCGAAAACGAATACCACCCATTCAAAATCGGTTATAGGATCTTGTCCATGTGTCCATATTTTTGTATGCATGTGAAAATGGACCATGACAGCAGACATTAAAAGAAGGATACAGGCACTGGAGATGAAATGTTTCCGCAAACTCCTCAGTATCTGGTATAGAGATCACATAACCAACGAGGTAGTGAAAATCAGAATTGGAAACACCATAGGGGCCGTATGAAGACCTCCTGACTTCAGTGAAAAGATGCAAAGTAAAGTGGTATGGTATGTCACATGATCATTTGGACTGGCCAAGACTATTCTACATGGAACCTACAAGGAGGGAGACGAAAAGGCAGGCAGAGGAAACGATGGGAAAGACAACATTAACGAGTGACCTTGACTGAAACATCATACTTCGTAAAGCCAAGAACCACGAGGAGTGGAGGAAGCTGGTAGTATAAATCTTCAGTGGTGCCCCAAGGGTCAGCCAGACTGTGGGATAGGTGAAGGTGAAGGTGAAGGAAGCTAAGAATCAGATAGTTTAGACATTATATTGGATCATTTATCCTTTCCTTCAAAAGGAATGTTGCTTTATACTGTAGCACATAAACATGCTTTTTATTGGCAATATTTCAGTTCAGTACGCTTGTTATTAATTTCATCAAACATTAAAATGTAAAAGGGAGAAACACTGTCATTTGAAAATCAAAATGTAAGTCATAAAAATTTCACTGTCTAACTATCTGAATCTTGTCAGGATCCATGTACGAGTTAGTGCAATTCTTTTCTCTTCACTACAACCGCATTGATTTACTTTAATAGCATGTTACTAGGTACATCAATTGATGAGAAAAAGCAGCAAAACGCTTTAAATTTGTTGTAGTCTTAAAATTAAAGTTGGAAGTTTCCTAAAAAGGGAATTTTAGAACACTCCTTCAACTGACATGCACGGATGTTATACTTATGAATTTCCATACATTAATGTCTTTGTAATGCATGTTACCAAACAAAAAAAAGTATCATCAACCATTCTTGTCATTTCCTGTGCAATTATTTTCACATCCTGGCTTAACAGTACATAAACAGTGCTCTTTTATTTTCAATATTTCAGAAAAATGCATTTGCATTATGATACATGCAGGTATAGTTGGTCAAGTAAGAATATATTTACAGCATGCTCACTATGAATTGATTAAATCGCCATTGAATCTAAAAGGTATGTTATACCTCATTGTATATTCAGAAGGAAAAAGTGTGAGGATAGCTTTAAAAAAAAAAAAAATCATGAGTATCCATAATGATGTGAATATGTACATGTTTGTTTGTTGCATATGATTCTTCCTTGGTATCAAAGCTGTAATAATTGCATATTTATGATTCAGCATAATACTTTGTTCATTACAAAAAAAAATATGTCATAATTTTCCAAAACGGTAGTGTAAAGAATAATGTAAGATTGAGGTAAGATTGTTACATATATTCTCTATACGTATCAACTAAAATGTAAGTTTTCAAATGAGATACTATTTTGTCCCCAGATGAAATAAGTAATGGATCTTTTTTGTTAAATGTCAGCAAATGATCTAAATGAACATGTGTTCGGGTATATCAAATCTTGTACATGTAGTTTCTATAGCTAATATAGTTTGGAGGACTTAAAGATAGAAAAACTGCTGATTGATTAATTACCATTGTTTGTATTGTTCACTATAACCAGCAAGTAAAGGGACATTTAGTAGATGCCAAGAAAGTATTTCCAAAGCAATTACATTTCTCTTATCCTGTAATGTATTTTTTGCGTCAATAAAAGCAAATGTGAGGGTTGTCCACATAACATCACAACTACAGAACAGTTTAATTGAAATTAACATACATATTACATGTATATATGTGTATTATGGAATAACTTAGAATATTTCATAATTTGTTATTATTATCCAGTTCATTACATTTTTACCAATGTATTTCTTCAATATTTCTACTTTTCCTCAGAGCATATGCTGTGAACTAATGGATATTCCTTGTCAGTTCCATCATGTTATGTCAATGGGCTTACACTGTATGCGTGTACATGTCCTTTTTGCAATGTACATGTGCTACGAAAATGTCAACAATATTGTTTGAGATATAAAATATAGAGTTAACAAGTGAATTATTCATACTCCTTGTAAATGTGATTTTTGGGGATGCATTTTTTTGTAACTTAAGAATGAAAGGTTGACTGGGTGAATTAGGGCCCTTTTAGAAATAAATGTACATGTAGTTGTAACGTTTTCAAATGGATGAAAGTTTTATGGTGTAATTGTTGAAATCAAGAATTTTAAATTCTGTTTTCATGTTCTCACAATAGTTGTGTTAAAATTACAATAAGAAAGTTAAAACTTGTAAAAATATGCCACCTTGAAAATGGACTAGACTGAATAATTTTGAATTTGTAATATCTATGACAATTATCAACTGCTTCAAATTATGAACCACAGCATTAAGGGTGGTTTGCAGTGGAACTTACATGATTTGCATATTTAATATCAAAATTTAAACTGTAAGCTAACTTTGGCAGACAACACCGAATTCATTGAAAACTTTACTGTGAATAGATGAAGATGATGATGATAATAGTGACGATGTTGGTGGTGATGATGATGATGGGGATAATGATGGTAGTAGTGGGGATAATGATGGTAGTAGTGACGACGACGATGATGATGGTGGTGATGATGGTATAGTAATGATGATGGTGGTGGTAATGGTGGTAGTAGTGATGATGATGATAATGATGGTAGTAATGATGGTGGTGATGATGGTGATAATGAAAGTTGTAATGCTGGTGGTGATGATTGTAGTAGTGATGATGATGGTGATGATGATGGTAGTAGTGGTGATGATGATGGTAGTAGTGGTGATGATGATGGTAGTAGTGACGACGATGATGATGGTAGTGATGATAGTATAGTAGTGATGATGGTGGTAGTAGTGATGATAATGATGGTAGTAATGATGGTGGTGATAATGATGATAGTGATCGTAGTAGTGGTGATGATGATGGTAGTAGTGATGATGGTGGTGGTGAAAATGATGGTAGTAGTGATGATGATGGCACCAAGGGTGATGGTGATGATACATGTATAATAATGATATTTATACAATAATATTAAAGCATGTACTAATAATATCCCACTCCTTAAAGCAATTTCCTTTATCAAAAACAAGTAAACTTATACCTTTTAATGTGCATTTTAAATTCAAATGTTTTGTATGACTAAATCGAAATAAGTACATGTAACTACAGAAAAAATAAACCTTGTCGTGCAATTCAACAGGGAGAGTCATCATTGTCATCACCAATGTCATCATCACCCCTCCCCCTCTTCTCTCTCTCTCTCTCTCTCTCTCTCTCTCCAAGGCGGTATAAATCACATGAAGATAAATGTTTGTCACATTTTAACAATAAGTTGATCGGCATTGATGACCAAATAATAATCACCATAGTTGTTCAAGCAATCAATGTACGAGAATTTTGTGAAAAATAGCTTAATATTCAGGTGGCTTAGTGAAATTACCGTTACTTGCCAGATCAAAAGCACCATTTTTGGTATAGTGCTTCCTTAGGACCTACTGAACGATAGTAGGGTAGGAGCCTCGGCAAAAATATCATTTAAGGGTGTGGGCGGGGGCGTCGCCTCGTAGACCACATAAAATTCATAAGGTATTATAACATTGAGATTTGTAGTACAGTCATCCTTTTTGGTACAGGGCTTCATTAGGACCTGCTGAATCAGTGGTGGATCCAGGGAGTGGGGCCCGGGGAGCCCGAACCCCCCCCCCCCCCCCACTGAGCGAATTTTTCGGCCGGCGCGATTTTCTAATTTTGGGGAGCAAAACAAATTTAAAAAATAGTGCTCACTACCCCCCCCCCCCCCCCCCCGGATCCGCGCCTGTGCTGAATGATGGTAGGGTAGAAGCCCCCGGCATAATTATTCATATATGTGCGATTGGGGGCCCCATGGGTTTCACAAAAACCCAATGTTATATTATCTTATAAAATATTTGGGGGCTACGAGGCGACGCCCCCACCCACACCCTTATATGATATTTTTGCCGGGGCTCCTTCCCTAATATAGTTCAGAAGGTCCTAAGGGAGCCCTGTACCAAAACGGCATTTGTACAGCAACAAATCAATGTTGTAAAATTATTTGGGGGCTCCAAAAAGACGCTCCCGCCCCCACACCCTTTAATCGATTTTGTTGCCGGGGGCTCTTAGCCTAATATCGTTTAGTAAGTCCTAACGAAGCCCTGTACCAAAAATTGTGCTTTTATCCAGCAAATAACGATAATCGATAAATTTGACTATATTCGGGTATAGCGGCGACTAAACAGCTTTGTAAAAACTTCTTCCTTTCATTTTGTTGTTGTCTTTTCTTGTTCTTTCTTTTCTACACTTTACAATGAATATGTCAAATAACGCTTCATATAGTAAATGAGCCTGAAGAAAGAGACTATGAGCCACTTGCGTAGTTCAATTTCTTTATTTGCGTCGATTGCAAAAGAGTCAATAGAGGGCTTTTTCCACTTTAAACAACGGTACGTAGTCTCATAATTCTGTCGCTGTAAAATTGGAAGTAAAATATCCGAAGTAACTGAGACAAACCCCTATTTTTTTTCTTCAAATTTATCTTTAATTTTGTTTTGCAGATGAAAAATTTCGGGATGGGTCGCATATCATGATTGTTGAATAATAACAACACTCTCTATCATGATATTTCAAAGTGCATGTGTATTTACGTTTTTAATACCAATGGTTTAAAAAAAGGGTACTTTTCCGCTTTTTCTTGTTAGTGTCATAAACTTATCAATTGGCTTCATTTAAAAGAATTTTTTAACAGTTTTGTTTGTTGCATGATGCCTAATCTGCAAATTATTCATCAGGATAATCTTCCATTTAAAGAAAATATTTGTTCTTCTTGTTTTGACATTTGATCGATGGTCGTCTAATCGGACATATACAAAAGGAGCGGGGGTTCATTAATTTTTATTAATAACATCAGCTAAAACGGCCTATAGGGCTTAACTGCAGAATTATCCACCATCCATGATAATGAATTAGGGTTAGGATTAGGGTCAGTGACAGGGGCTGGGTTAGAAGTAGGGTTAAGCTAGGATTGGGGTAAGGTTAAGTGTTATGACAAGGGTTAGGGGTATGACTAGGGTTAGGGCAATTTTAGGACTACGGTTGAGGTTACAATTAGTGTTGCTCTGTTCAACCCATGCAGCTCATTTTGGATTACCTAGAAATCCTTTTTTTAAGCAGGTTAAATTTAAGATTAAATAATTTGAAAATATTAATACATTGAGGATTGCCGTCTTTATCCAATTTTGTTTCCCTGATTATCAAAATTAACTATTTTTCAATCAAAATGCAATTGTTGATGAAAAATTCAAAAAAATATCCATACTGCCCCCCCCCCCCCCCGTAACACGCATCCAACACAAATTATCCCCCCTTCTGAATTTGATCGCCGTAAAGTCGATCGATCGACACAAATAAGGAAGTGGCGGGTAGCATTTTATTTAAAACATCAGGCAAACTGCAGAATAATCCACCATCAATAATAATGATTTTAGGGTTGAGGTTATGGTCAGGGAGAGGGTTGTTACTGGGGTGAGGTTCAGGGTTTAGAGTTAGGGTTAGGACAAGGGTTAGGACTAGGGTAAGGTTACGGGTTAGATCTAGGGTTAAGGATTATATCTAGGTTTAGGACTAGGGTTAATGTTACAATTAGTGTTACAAATTGGTTTACGTTCAACCCGTTCAGCTCGTTTCGGATGATTTATAAATTCAGTTTTTAAATAGGTTCAGCAAGGATGAATTAATTTGCAAATAGTAATCAATGAAGATTGACCGATCTTGTTTCCCCGATTATCAAAATTAACCATCTTTAATTAAATCTATCATCTTTACTTAAATCTAATTGCAACTTTTAATAAAAAAAAGCATACCCACCGTGCCCCCCGTTAATACACATCCAAGCCCATCCAAGCTCATCCAAGACACATAAACGGACACCAATCCCCCCCCCCCCCCCGAGGCCAACTAGCTATAATGACCATTATTCATAAAGACCGCTATTTATTAGGACCATTATTATAAGAACCGCTATTTATAATTTGAGAAAAGGGTAATTATTCATAAGGATAGCTAATCTTAATCGAAGAGTGTCGATATTTATCATTTGAGAAGAGAGTAGCTATTCATAAAACAGAATGAAGGTCGCTCTTTATAATGCGGAATGGGGGTCGCTATTCATTAAAAAAAATGAATAAGCAACAAAATGACAAGAGAGTTAATTGTTGGCTAGGAGCACCCCTATGGCTGTGGCGTATTTATTATGGAAAGCAACGCTTTTTTCGGATTATGAATATCGACCCTCTTCTCATATTATGAATAGCGACCCTCATTCTGCATTAATTATAAATAGTGCCCCTAAATTTATCTTATGAATAGCGGTCCTAGTGACCCCCAATATAAATTATGAAAAGCGACCCTCATCTCACATTATGAATAACGGTCCTCATGCTTTTATCAATAGTTACCGCCTTCGTGTTTTATATATGCAGTTCGACGTTATGAATAGCGAGATTACCCCCACACCCTCTGGTGTTGAAGATTGGAGGCCTAACCAAATATTGAAAGGGGAAAAGACGGGGGAAAGGGAAAATCAGAAAATCAAGGAAGATAAGAAGTGGAAGAGAAAGTAAAAAGGAGATGATACGACACCCTACGGGCCCCGTCCGACGCCCTGCAACTCACTCCTACACCCCAAACTCTCACTTTTGCTATGCTACATCATCGCATGCCCTCATTACAACATACAGAGCCACAAACTGACTTATACACACAATCGCTTTCCCTCTGTCGTCTTACTTCCATCATTATTCTTCTTCTCCATGTCTTCACAGTTCATCTGTTCCATTCTTCTCCACCCCCTCCCTCTCTCTCTCTCTCTCTCTCTCTCATGCATTTCTTCCTTCTTCTTTTTTTTCTAACTTAACCCTCTCTCTTTAAATTGTTCTCTCCCTGACACTTTCTCTCTCTTTCAGTATTGTTCAATTATGTTTCTATGATAGATCCTCATATATTGTGTGTGACTGTCATGAATTACATTATAGAATATGAATAGGCAATAAATTTGCATTTTAATATGGTTCAAAATCAAACAAATCTTCAGTATTTACTTGTCACACACTCAATTAATCAGTCTCGATTTCTATTTAAAATATGAATATTCCTCACTTAACAATAATTATAAAAAATAATACTAATGACGAATCTATTCTATTTTTATCATCAATTTGTTTGCAAGTATGGAATAAGTAATAAGTTGTCACCTATTGTACTGTGTATTATTTGTACTTGTCTATATTAAGTTTTGTTGAGAGGCTTTTTAAAACTGAGCTTGTAAAACTAATTCTACTACTACCACTACTACTACTACTACTACTACTACTACTACTACTACTACTATTACTATTACTACTACTACTACTACAGTCAGAAATATCAACATGCACACCAAACAAAAAATAAAGCACATACAAAACAGACTTTGTTTGGGTATTCCATGATGAATACTTAAGTATAATACCTCCTACAAAATGTGAGGAAAAATTGAGTTTTGTGACACATGCTCCTACTAAAATTGCTTCACAATAGTTCCCAACATTAAATGAATTACTAACTTTAATCCTGGACCAATACTATACCTAACCCTAAATCTTGCTTAAATATTAATCTAACCTTAACCCTAACCCTACAATTTTGTTAAACTAAAGCCCGGAACAATTGTCAACACAGCAATTCTCGAATTGCAGCAAACCAACATCGTGTTCCTGAAATCATATTTACTACATGGTAATTTTTCTTCATTTACACTATTATATTTCAGCATGACCTATGTACAATAAAACCGGTCTGTTTGTATATTTTGAATGGAATGTATAGCACTATTATCCCCACAAAAAATAGCAAATGTTATTGAAATAATGTATATATTTACACAGGTGATATATCAATAGCCTCATACAGAAGCTATGCCGTAAACATGTTTACAACTTTACAATGCTTTCATTTGTTACATATTTAATGTACAAAGAGCAATAGCTGCAGTCAGGTTTAATACGCCCACACAAATATGGATGTGTTGCCCACACCTGAAACATAGCACAAGAGATAATAAGGCCAGTCAAAGTAAATAATAAGAATGAAGTACCGGTAGGCACTTGGTCACCTTTGAATTCAGAAAACTTATGGAGCTTTTAATAACTAGTTTGTGATATTTAACATGGTTACAGAAAAGAAAAGAAGCCATATAGGAATTTAGATGATGACAGGGGACTAATAATTGTCACCTCTTATGTTTTAGTACAGTATTCAACTTTTGCAAGAAATAATTTCAAGGAGCTTGTAGAATGGTAATCATCTTGCTATCTAGCAACACATATCAGAAAAAACTGAACAAATAGTTAGGCAGGGGGTTACCAACTTTTGCATGAGCTATAAGACACTACATGTAATATATGCCTCCGTGGCGCCTTAAAGTGATCTCATTTGGTTCTTGTGTACATACACATCTTTAAAAAATAGTATGGTTGAATGCTCAATATTTTTGCTTGTTTGGGTTTATTTTTTATGTTGAAATCATCTTGTAATACAAGCTTATAAGTGGTATACCATAACCATTCTCATATCCTTTTATCATTATTCTAATCATTTTACAAACTATTTAAATCACATATAAGGTTTATTAGTTGCAAGATGATTGTACACCTGAAGTTGACTTTTCCTGAATGCCATTACGATAATACCATCAAATAAATATTATCTAATGGACTTTACATAAAGTGCTAAATTATTAATGCAGTTTTGGCAGAAATAAGGTGCTCAAAGGATATCTTTCGGCACCCATTTCCTTCATCTGATGCCTAAAATAAAATAATAATAATAATGATTCCGCTTTTATATAGCGTATGATGTCTCTAAGTGCTTTACAGATATATTATTACCCCGGTCATCAGATTCAGGCTTACCCGCACACTATGTATGCACATTCTCTACTTCCTGGGGATCATTCCAGCCAGGTGTCATTTTTACAAGTGCACACTTGCTCATCTAACCACATTAACTTTCGCATCCTACATACCGGTAGCTCTTTTCCATTTTCGTAAGGAATTTTGTACATCATAGGGCCGGCAGAAATACATCTCACTTTTCAGAATACCTACGCTTATTCTTTAGGGTGAGGTTTTGTGAGGTTTCCTCTAACAATAGTGGATGATCGACCTTTCAAAAAAATTTGTAGTATAATGAAACAAATGGATATCCCACATTTATCAAACTACACACCCTATTTGTTTAACTTGTATAATCTTAAATTGTTTGCTCTAATTCAAACCCAAATTAAATATCATCAAAATAAAGTGATATTGAGTTCTGTAAACTCTTACAAATTACACTTTTTCAAATTTGTGTAACCTCCAAGAAACTTGCAAATTATTTTAAATAATTAAACCCTTTAGATATAAAGTGTGAAATTTTATAGTCATAGGTTCTGAAACTTCTTTGTAAGAAATCAAAATATAGCGCTCTTTTCGATTGCCACAGCAGGAGCTTTTTTTTCAAATCAACACTAGTGAACACATATTTTTTTACTTGAGACAATTAAATATCTGGAATTAAACATTAAAAAAATATTCACTGAAAAATCTCCATTTAATGTCTCGTTGAATCAACCTTAACCTTAGGCTGATCATACCAAGGGCCATGCTATTAGCCTCTGCCAGGTCCCTCTCAGTGCGTGTGTGAAGCTGCGTAGACCTTGTACTTAAAGGGATCCCATATGAAATCTGTTGGTTTGAAAAATAAAGAACAGAGCTTCCATTTATTTTTTGGTCTCAAGAACAGTGTGAACAGTGCTAACAATAATATATCTTGGAGTACAATTCATTCAAATGTCTACAATTTCTTCCGAGATGAATTTTTTCCCTATCATACCATACCATACAATCATATCATATAATTGTCTAGTATTAAGTATTCTACAATTGTTGTAATCTTGTACCTGTAGTGTACACTGTATTGCCAATACTAACAAATGGAAAGGTTCACATTGTTTTTCCCCAATAATTATCTATAACATAACAATCTATAAATTGTATTATATGCAATGCTCTACAATTTCTATGTGGATAAGTCACAGTACAGCATATATCAAATGAAATGACTTTCAGGAACAAAACAATAACAAAGTTGAGTTATTATCATATACTAGTATATATTCTAAGTAAAGACAAATATACTCAAGAGTTTGGTTTGATCGGTCATTTTCATACCGTAAATACATTTCATGCAAAAACATCTTCTTTACCTGCCTCTTAATAAATCATTTCATTCTCCTGCTTTGAAAAATTGTATTTCAATAATAAACACTTTCAGAATACCAATACCACACATTACGTGTTGTTAGGTCAGGCAGGCCATAATGTTTACCCAACCTACATGTAGCAACAACTAATCCTCACAATTTGCATTCTGACTACCGGTATTGAGGTACAATAATAGAAAACAGGTGAATGTACATGTACATGTAATAGCTCATCGCAAGGTACACATACATGTATGTTTACATTTGAATACATTTTGAAAATTGTCTACTACATGGGCATATTAGTCAATTATGATCCAAAAGCATCAATTTTTACATCCATTCATTGAAAAACTACATTGTACATGCATGCAGCACTTAATAGCCATCAATAAAAAAAATTGTGAAAAAATGGGGTAGGAGTCTTAAATACATGTACCTTGATCATTGAACACCCCTAAGTTTTTGTTACAATCCATCTACATTGTACATACCTCATAGATTTGCTGCTACTGTTACACTGGATCAACTTGATCTACCACTTTTTTCAAAGGATAATCAAGAGCCCCTTCTCACAATCGGTGGAGTACACATGCCATTTCTCCTTTATCTTGACAGTGACCTTGTGCCTTTGCGTTGATTGTCATCAAGTGTCTACCTGCCCCTCTGAAAAATGAATAAGCATTTTAAGAATTATAAAATTATATCAAATATCTAACATATCATACAGATTACATTACAGGATCAAAAGAAAGTATTCTTATAATATTTCAGTACACTACATACATGTACAGTACTGTATGTGTAGGTGATAGATCAATATGTCTACATGTGTACATGCTAAACCAATTAGAAATTTATTTGACAAAGCCAAAGAAATCCATGTTATGTAAGCAAAGGATATACAAATCTTCCAATAAATATTTGCGAAAAGCATCTCAAGTATACAAAACAGTGATAATTACACAAATCTTGTGTATGTGAATATTGTTGAAGATGTACAGTACATGTACATGTACACCCTGTATAGGAGGCAATTCAAATTTCATAAGAATGTGATTCAATCTCTGTATGACCATAGGATTGAATGTACATGTACATGTACAGAGTACTACAAAAAATTGCCACATTAAAGCTAATGTCAAAAGGACTTCACAGAGGATTTGAAAAGACTAAAATGTGATTTAAGTTTCATGAGCTGCTATGTAAAATGATTCAGCAGTGTACTGGAGTACTAGCACTATTCTAAAGGATTTTCTCAGTGTCACATTATAAGACATTATACAAAGCAATATTTTTGAATTTTTAACTAACAATTTCCTACTCGATTTGGTTTTCCTACATTCTTGTATGGCTGGTAGTTTGTCTATCCACAACATGTACTCTCTAGGTGAAATTTTACAGGAACCAGTAGTGAATTTGATCTTTGTTTGCTTTATTACCTTCATGTATACAGTAGCAGGTAATTTTACATGTACATGTACCATGCATTAAAATGCATATTTGCCCGGTCCGCAAACTAACAGTTTTGAGCTGGCAATATTTCCTGATAGTTTCTCTCTTTCGGGTTTCACCATTCACTTTGAGTACAAAGATTGTGTTCCATATTGGACCTTTCAAACAGCTAAAATCGCCGCAAAGTTTGAGCAGACTATCATGCGGCGCTGTAGTAGGGTATAGTGACCGTACGTGATTCACAAATGAATAGGTAATAATTATAATCTTTTGGGAGATACAGTGATATGCATTTATATGTACATGTATTGCCCTTACTGAATCAGTGAAGGCAATACAGGGTGTATTACCTTGTTTCTCCCTCAAGGCCAGTAATATTATGTAAATGACAATCATGTTAAGCTCCAATTAATGACAGGTTATGCCAAACTATACCATTTGAGAACCCTTCATCCCAAATCTTCTACATAGGTGAATTTCACATATCTTGGGGGCAAAGAATGTGATCCATAATACATGTAGCTATTCATAACCATGTACAGTATCATCATGATATTCAAACTACATGTATCACATCAAATGTAATACATACCAACATATTTGATTTAGAGAGGCTGTGTTGTTGTGAGGAAAAGTTTTTGCCCTGAATTTTTGTTAACATTTTTATTTACATAAGGGTGGTGTTGATATGCTTACTATTATTTACATAAATAGAAAATGAATTAATGTGACACCTACATGTACAGGGTGTATATCAAGATTTTTTTCTCAAAACTATTGCAGCTACAATGTACCATTTAAAAAAAAGGTAGGCTATTTGCTTAGAAGTCAGGGTCAGCAAGACAACCATTATTGGAAGACATTGGAAGATCACATTACCAAAACAAAGTATTCAGAATTTTGAACCACATTGCTCACTTCATCACTGTATGGAAAGAGAATGACTACCGGTAGTCTGATTTGATTTACATTTCTTTAAATATAGCCCAAAAGAATACTGGTACTATTTACATGTTCAGTGAGATGGAGAAAGGGAATGGCCCATCAATCGTAACTGATACCACTTAAATCTATAATGCAGCCTCACAGCTCACTGAACATTGTATAATAAATTGAAACAGGATTTTCCAAAGATTAGAATTTTATACTACTCAAAATAGTAGGCTTTTGACCACTTCTATTGCAGGTACAGGCCATAGTTCATCCATACTTCAGAGTTGAAGCTGCCAGGAGAGGAATTTAATCTATTTCTTTTTATTAGTACACAAATGTTTTAATTTTCTAATTATACCTCAGATCAAAACCTGTTTTGCTTTAAAAAGTGATTTGAAGAAAGACACTCGCAACCAATTTCAACCAAACTACCCGGTAGTAAATGGAGCTTCAAATTTAGATTGCATGTAAATGTCACAGATATTAAATATTTGAAGGAAATATGCATTTCTGAAACAATCCACCCTGTTTAGAAAGTTGGTTTTTGTTAATATCACTTATGAGAATATAATACTATCCTTTTTTTATTCTGTAATACGTGTAGACCTATTTCTCTATGCAATGATACCCAATTGATTGTGGTGCTATTATTGAGAGTTATCATTTTGAGAGTTTCACCAGTTCTTTTGGATAACAAGACATCTGTTTAGGTGCAGAAATCTACAATCACTATGGAAATTAAGGACAAAGAAAGCGGACAAAATATACAGTTCCTCATTCTACCCTCAACAATTGCTATATATGGTAGACAAAGGAACATCCCTTCACTGCTATTATGTAAAAATGTGTAGAACAAAATGCATGTGACACCCGTTCTACAGATTTTTACATAATAGCAGTGAAAGGATGTTCCTTTGTCTACCATAGCAATTGTTGAGGGTAGAATGAGGAAATGTATATTTTGTCCGCTTTCTTTGTCCGTCATGTTCATTGTGAATTTCATTAATGTACATGTATGTATTTTAGAATCAACATTAATATTAAGAGTCACTATTTGTTTTGCAACATTGTCACTTACATGTATCATGTTTCCCATTCAGCAGTATACTGCACATATCAAAGTTACAAAATCCATATTATTTAGGCACCAATGTAAACAGAAATTCATTGGTTAAAGAATGTTATGCAATGCTATGCAAATGATGAATTAACAAACAACAAACTTTTAAGAGTACTCATACAATCATGTTGACAGAAAATTAAAATTATAATTGCAGAATAGGCAAGGTCCTGAAGTTGGATGTCTTTTGATATTCTTGTCTACTGAAAATAAAGCTACAGGTATTTAAATTCTGTAATACAGCTTTTTGACAAAGCTTTCACAATAAGAGATAACATCATTTCCTACACTGCAAGACATAAACAATAAGGTGTCTTCATTTTTGTTGCCATGCATTAACAAATTGTGTTATGTTTTGAGCCTGAACTCATATCACAGAATGTTTGTTGTATGATTGCTAAATGTTGGTATTTTTATACACTCTACATGTAAAATGGATATTCATTATTCAACATTTGAAAAGTTCTTTAATACAATAATATCTCTAGGGTTGATAAAATGTTACACTTCTATTCAACATTAACCACAAAAACATTTTTAGCTGTTGGGTGAAATATTTGCTCACTGTGTTAAAAAAATTTCTACTAAGAGTTGTTCAGTAATTGAAGTTATGAAAATAATACAGGTAATCACTATTCATTCCATATTGTTGTTAACCAATTGACCTAGCCAATGACTTTGACTCACTCCATATTTAAAAACATCATTACAATTTTTAAATATTGACTTTTGGATGATGAATGAAGTTTATAATGATGAATTTCATGGCTGTTTGATGAACAACACATCAGCAACAACATCAAAATATAGAGTTGTTATATTCAGTGTACAACTGCATGCTTCTGCTGCAAAGTATCAATAATGTTGTTGGATCATATAATATACCAACCTTTATAACAAGTTGAATCCGTAAATAAAGAAAGATCAGAGAAAAAATTGGTGAGAGTTTAAAAGAAAAAAAAAAAAAAGGAAAGTTCAAAGAAATTGATTTAAAACAAGAAGAACAAAATTTTTAGAAAGTTGTAATCACTTAACATTCACAACCAGCAATGTACAATACCCTGTAAGTCATTCTACTGGGACATAATTGTAAATCTCCATTCGTTTCACACTTTTAAAACAAAGTTTACAGTATACCAGTCCCTTTTCTCTCAGAGCTGTACTAAAAATATATTCAGAGAGCTCAATAGGTCCTCCAAAAATGAAGAGGTTCTATCATAGTCATATTACATGTGCAAGTGTTGAATGATATTGGTCCAACATTACATCACTATACATGCCCAATCATCAATTCAAAAATTTGAAATTCATACAGACTACAAATTTCAAACATTAAAACCTTACTTATTACTTGTCTGAGTTTGTTCAAACTTTCACCAGCCTGCTTCTAAATTTTTTCTGTTTCCTTCAGAGCATCTTACTTTTAGGGTTACATTTCCCATAAAAAAACTATTACTATCAATACTTGCTAATGGCTCTCATTACCTTTAATATCTTTACTAATTAGATAAAAAAGGGTCACAAAATAAGCATTAAAATTGTAACTTCAAATACGGTACTCTTTTGGTGTTGAATAACTTGAACACCAAGTGTCATGTGATGGTTTAAAGGCTTTAACCTTTTTACCAGGCAAGTCTTCAATAATATTCCAATTACCGGTATTTATACAATATCTTTTATTGTCATTAAATTGTTTCTGGAATTAGTGCTGTGAGTTTAGTGTGTAATTTCCATTCAGTGCACACAGCCAGTTTATCTTTGCGTGTACACAGTTATGACATTTACCAAAAACAAAAGCAGTATTTCAGCTAGGTACATTTGTACATGTATAGTATGTTGTGCAGTACATTTAAGACCAGCAATCCAGCGCGCATTCACAACAACCATTTTCTCTGTAAAGTTGTTACAGTAGTAACAGTACTGCACACAAAATCATCATGCTCATGGAATAGTCAGACCGCAATGATTGACATATTAGCGAGTTTTCGCTCAGCAACATACAGACCTTCGCGGACGCAGAGCACTCAGGTTTACGGCCGTCGCATACAGACTGCCCTCAATACAATATGTGGTTTTGCTTTTCGGTGAATGCGTACGTATTTCTACGGAGGTATTGCATTTGCAATGCCATTAGGCAATTTTTGTAATGTAACCAAATTTAATGCAAACGTCTTTGTGAAGTGCCTCGATACAAAATATTTCTTTCACCTGATAAGGATAATAGTATTTCAATAGACAGAATACAAACTGCATACATTAGTTGTTGCCAGTTCGACAAACATTAGGGGTATTTCGCAAGCTAATTGCGGACAGAGAATCTGCGGTTCGTGTGCAAAATCAAGAAGCTACTATAGTAACAGCAGGGTGATCGCTAAGGTACTGAAATCAAGAACGGGTTTTGGCCAAATCTATGGGCGTTCTCAATGACGCCCCAAGTGAATAAACAGCCAATCAGCGAGCTTGTACCAAAGATGGTTATGAGAATTTTGTCGTCTAATAACGAAGGATGACAAATTTTAACGGGCGGATCTAGCTTCTTTTCTATGGCGTGGGCGGGCGGGGTTGACATTTGAAAAATCGCACCAACCAATATTTTGCTTAGTGGGGGGTAGGGAGCACTAAAATTTGTTTTCAATTTGAAAAAAGTGCCAACCAATATTTCGGGGGGGGGGGGGGGGGAGGTAGAAAGCACCTTGGCCAGCCAAAGGGGGGATTTAAACCTCCTAACCCCCCTAGATCCGCCCCTGGCACAAAGGACTCTTCGGTGAATTTTGTTTCTTCCGATTATTGTTTCTGAACAGTAACAACATGAATATGGATATGAATTGTTTTAAAACTTGATGATAAATTATTGTTGAAATTTGATAAAAAGCCGTTTTGTGGCTTGGTTGAGACAAGTTGTGCTAGTCGTGTAGTCCCGTCTGTACTGTATTGCGTTGAAGGGAACAGGCCATTTTCGTAATGTAATCAAATTTAATACATACTGTACGTCTTTGTGAAGTTCCTCAATACAAATTATTTCATTCACCTGTCTAGGATTCGCAATAGTCAGAATGCAAACTGCATGTATTAAGTGTGGCAACAACTAATGTATGCAGATTGGATTCTGTCTATTTAAATACTATTATTATCAGGTGAATGAAATGGTTTGTATCGAGGCACTTGATTCACTTGGGGCGTCATTGAGAACGCCCGTAGATTTGGCCAAAACCCGTTCTAGATTTCAGGGCCTCAGTGGTCATCCAACTGTTACTATAGTATCTTCTCGATTTTGCACACGAACCGCAGATTCTAATTCCGCAATGAGTTTGAAAAAAATTGCCTATTATTATTACCATGACGGCAAGAGAAAAGACTCAATGGCATTGGAAAAGTTGTAACTGTACAGGTGTAGTAACCATACTGCACACAAAACCATTGCGCTCGCTGGAAAGTTAGATCACAATGATTGGCATTGTTTGCATGATGACAAGAGAAGAGACTCAACGGCATTGAATCAAAATCGTACAGTGTATGGAAATGATTATTCAAGGAAGTAGCAGTGGAACTTAAACTTTATTTTTAGACTGATGACATTTTTGTAAAATATTGACTTCAGACTCTTATAATGCTGAAAAACAGGTGATTATTTGTTCTTCGTTTATCTGTTGTGTAGTGGTGGTTCGTGCCTATACACGGTCGCAGCACTATTCTGGATAATAATTTAGTCTGGTTCTGCATAATAATTTATCAAATATCTTCTACACATTCTTACTTTTTTTAAATTATCTTCAGAAGCATTCATAGAATTCATTGCGTATCAACTATCAACCAAACTACATGTACAGTAACTCAAATGTCATCCAAGAATGGTGGTGTTGTTGTATTTTACAGCTATTTTCAGTTCATTCCTTTTTCTTTTCAGGAGATTTTTGTACATTGTACAGTACATCAACCTTTAGGGCCAATTAAGAGTCATCATTGATTTGACGGTATTGAAGGACTCAGATGGAGGAGTTATTATGTGGTTACTTAATTGGAAAATTGGAAGTGATCAGTTGCATCACAATAAAGAATACCAGGAGTTATACTGGCACATACATGTACATCATTACATATTAGTAAAGATTTGTTCAATCAGAGATGCAGTCTTGTTTAATAGTTACCCTGGTATAGAAAATGTGAGTAACTCATACCAACAAAATCATTACCACTATTTGGCATACATGTACATGTACATGTACAAATATAAATATGGTCAATGTTAACATTAATCCTTATATACCGGTAATCATCTAGTGTATAAGTAAATGTTTGCATGTTTGATTTGGGTTTCTGAATATTTAACTACTATCAGCTTGCCAATTTGATTATTTCAGTAAAAAGAGATTTAATATCATCTGACTTGAGGAGGCGCAATAGCTCAGTCGGTAGAGCAGTGGTCTCGTAATCCGGTGACCCGGGTTTTAAACCAAGGCGATGTGCTAGTTTGGTAAGGCATTAATCCTCACTACCAGGTTCCTCGGAGAGGACCTAAATCCGTCGGCCGTCTGGTTGCTTACTTACAAACATGTATTTATGCATTCTTAGCAGTCAGATAAAATAACCATCACATTGACCGAGTCATGATGTCATCTCTAACAGTAATGTCAAGAGAATCTGAAATACCGTAAACATGGCATAGTGTAACCTTGTTTATTGAACAATAATGAAGTACTTTCATGAATCCATGTTTCAGAGAAAGCTAGAGAATGAAACCTCAAATACTACCAATATATTCACCAATCTCATTAATTTCTATGGAGGTTCCTTGAGTGAAATAAGGTTATACATGTATGTTAATTTGTCCTAATTAGGAATTAAAAACATCTAAATTAGTAATACAAAATGTACGTTTCTGCATGCAACAGAAAAACAAAATTAAGTATTTTTTTTTTTATCAATATTTATCCTCAAACACAACTTTTTTGAAAATCCTTGCAGAAATGTGTTTTAAATGACATCCTTGTCTTTCACATTATGATACAATTTAAGTGAAATTTTGTCATCAAATTTTTGGCAAATTTGGGGCTCCCAACACTTTAGAGGGGCTTTAAACTGCAAGGGAAATGTTCACTATGGTTCATTGTACAAGATATGTACCAGCCAAATATGTAGTTGGGGGTATGTATCTAAATTATCCATTGCAGGCAAATGATCAAGATCTTCTTTGCATGAGATTAGCTTTTTTACATTTTTGTTATAATTTATTAAGGGGATGAGTTCAATAACTCATCCTGACTTGTCCTCCCAGTGGTTTAGGATGGGATCTTGTTGCGGATAGCAGACCAGCATTTTTCTTTTGATAGGGTCTTCTTGGATTGATTTTTTCCAGTAAGTTTTCTTCCACTCAAAGACCAATGCACTTTGTATACAAGTTGAATTTAGCTGTAATTGGGCAAGATTTTGTCTCTATACGTACGGGTTAGTGAGGGGAGGCTATGCAATGCAGTTTGTGTGTGATCACCCATCTTAACTCGCACAGAAGCTTCAAGAAAAGCATCAGATAAGCTGAAAGTACATGTAAGTCCTTCTATTTCGATGTTCTACAATTAATGTTATTTTCATAGTACCGGTATAAGAAAATTAGATTCATTTTGTTTTCAATCATTTTTTTTCTATATCATTTTGTCTAGATTCTGGAGTAAATCTCTAATTGACCCCCCCCCCCCCAACCCCCTCCATTGTGCATATGCCAAGGATAACCGTAAATGTGTCGGTGTATGGGGAAGTTTGACAAATGTCAGTTTTATTTCAAAATTCCACATACCAGACAGTTATTTCTGTCTATTGGCGAGAGAGATGCCAAGTCCAAAGGTCTCAATGACTGCTTTGAGGATGATTGCATCTGTGCCATATTGTTAGCACTTACAATTGTACACTGAATTCAGTTCCGTCGTGAGTAATTCTCCTGCTCGTTTGCTTGGAGTGACAAGATTTTGCGTGTATTTGTAGTATCACGTTCTTCAATGGCAGTTTGCATTCTTTCCATTTGTATTTTTTTTCATTTGTAGAGGTGTAGATCTATGGACTTATTTTCAGCTTACTGTATCTGTCCAGCTCCAGTTTGTGAAGCTACTGATCTGTGCAGGATGGGTACGGCGCTCATGCACACACAAACTGCATTGCATAACCCAGGGCTGCCAACCCTCCCGCATTTGGAGGGAGTCATATGCCACCACACTCCTTTTCCCGCCGTCCCACCAGCTCGTAGCAGGAGACTCTCGCCAACATGCCCTTCCTCCTGCTCTCCCGCAAGCTCCTGGTTTATGAAAAAACCTCACGCCAGACGTGTAAAATAAACCAGCGTACTTGTATCATATGGATTTTGTTTGCTCATGGGGGGGGGGGGGGGGGGGGGTAGTGGGCACTTCTTACCCTTCCCTGTTGAGCTCCCCACAGCCACACTCAGTCAGCTCTGTATAGAGGCAGTCAGTGAATATGGAGGAGCCTGACGTAGTTATTTATCATGTTTAGATCTAGATCTATAGTATAGGCTACATGTAGCTAAGCCGAGTCTAGGCCTAGGCCTACACTGTAGTAATTAGTAGGTCTAACTTAGGTCCTATAGCAGAACAACCATAACCATTGATATCAGACTTTTCAGAGACCAAAGGCAAAGCAAAGGCAAGGCTTTCATCGGTCCAACATCAGGAACATGCAGGCTAGGTTCGCGCTCATCGATTGACGAGTACTTGTACTAAAATGCATTAATTAACTGACTAACGAAGTTATAGTCTCATCTTCTTAGGCCACCGCCGGCAGGCGGCCTGGCAGGCGGCCTGGCGGGCGCAGCCGGGCTCAATTCATTCAACCAATGGTGGTGATTTGGGCTTGGGGCTTTCCCTAGCTCTAGTCTGGATACTGCGTTAGAAGCACACAGTTTCAACTAATGAAGCTATGATAAGATATATATATATTTAATCTACTACTCTTATTGACAATTAAGGAAAAACCAAAACAAACCTTACCTTAAAACATCTCGAAAACACCATTTTAGCGGCTTCTGTGGCGTGGTCTGTCTCTGAGGAGGGCATGGGACGACGGATCGACGATGAACTAATAGTAATAGACTAGTCTAGTTCTAAGCACACGCAGACCGCTATTTGTGACATTAAGCTGATCAAGTGTGTCTCATGACTCTCATCTCGACTCCAACTGACCGTCGACCCTACGGCTATCCCCAGTGGCATATCTAAGGGGGGGGGGGGGGGGGGGGGGAGAGGGGGTCCCTCCCCCTGGCCAAAAAACTGTTTTCAAATCAAAATGAAGACGGGCGTCCTCCCCTGGGGTGGGCACAAAAAAAAGGGGGTGGGGGTGTTGATTTAAAAAAAAAAAAGCAGTGCTCAATACCCCCCGCCCCCCCCCCCCCTCGTTGCTCGTGTGTCAATCACGGAACTTCCGTGGTGTCCATCAGAAAGATCACATAATGTTGTTGTTTTATAGTTTTTATTGGCGTGTATATTTAGACTGCAATAGTCTTTTCACAAGCTTGACGCAAACATTATTTCCTATAATTATTTCATCGTCATTTCTCTCCATCATAAACTTTAATAATGTTATATTCCAATCCAACGTCTATTCTGATGAGTATAGCAATTTAGAACAACAGTCTTAGAAAAACATAAAAATTGACCGGTATAATAATAGGCCCAAATTATCCTATTAAAAAAAAAAAGTTTATGGTAATGTTAAGACTTTGGAACTGTTCCTTAGTCTATTTTAGCAGTGTTGAAACCGTCGATACCCATGTACATGTGGCTGTGTTTTAGATGAATGGTCGAAACTAAAATTTATGCTGAACAAATAAAGCGACCAAATAAATGAAATGTTAAGCTTTGCTTATGATTGCGGTCTCCTGCACTTTTCCAACAGAATAGTTCAGATAATACTTTAAATTTATGATAATATGTTATGGAAGTAATAAGTTTCGTTATTATATGTACATATATTATGTACAAAAAACATTTTGACATTAAGAAATTATTGTTTGTTTATGTTTTATTATACCTTACATGTATTTTATGTTCTTTGTTATTCAGTTATATTTTATTTGGAAAATATGCAGAAATAATATAGTATTAATGACTGCTTTGAGAGAAATAGTTGTTTTATTACGCTCTCGGGAAGGTTAGAATTGTGCTATTCCCCGAGGCTTGCCGAGGGGAATAGCCCAATTGTAACCTTCCCGAGAGCGTATGAAAACAACTATTTCTCGAATATTAAAGCAGTCATTAATACTTTTATATGCCGAAAAAAAATAGACTAAAAAATAAAAAATAAAAAATAATTTACATTTTTGTCGAAGACGGGATTCGAACTCTTGCGTACAACAAGAGGTGCATCGAAAACCAACGCTCAGACCACTCGGCTATCGCGCGCCGTTAACATGCTTGGCAGTTTTTTCCAATATATACATTAAAATGGATTGAAAACGGCTCCGCGTGAGGGATGCTTCGCAAAAGCTCCATGAAACGGACCCTTCTTTTACTTTTGCAATGCATATTGGCACGAACTTAGATCAAGATCTATCGGCAGATGTTGTTTTTTTGTTTTTGAGAGTTAATTTTCGTCTTCATGTCAACAATGCAAGATAAAATTGTCGGTAAGATCGATCGAGATTCAATTGTATTGAAATTGCCGACCAATTTTTCGCACACGTATGGTATCCTCCATCGCTCAAACCATTTTTTAACATGTAAACCTATGGGGTAACCATGGAGACTGACCTATTTTTTTAATAACCATGGTTATTAAAAATATTGAAATGTTTTAAGCATGGTTACCGGGAATTTTACAGGAACAGTTGAAGTTTATGAATGCAATTCGACCAATCAGATGGCTGGATTTCTTAAGTGAGGTATATAAAATCAAATAAAAAATATACGAAATAAAACGGGTGATAATAGTGAGATGCGCCTACAATTTCACATTATTTTATTCTGTTCACCCCACGATCCAATTTGATGTCTGAGAAAATTAGACTAACTTCCGGCAACATGGAAAAAAAAAAACATTACTGCGTATACTATAGTAGGTAGTCTTTAATAATCAACAGGTTACGACGTTACATGGTTGAATGTTGAAACGAGATGTTGTATATGGTCAATTTCTCTCTCTGACAAAATATACTGCCACATCTTTAGACACACGCAAATATTCCTCATGCTCCCTAGGCCCTGCCGAGGGCTAAGTCAATCAGAGATTATTGAGACTTTAATAATAATAATATTTAATTATTTCTGTTTTCAAGACTAGTACCATTTATCAATACATGTGTAGGCCATTTCACAATTATATACTTTCCACTTGAATAGCAACAATAAGCATTATCATAATTTAAGACTAACAAAATATATATTATTACATTAGCAAACCAAGGAATTTGTTTTTTCCAATAAAAATATCCTTATTCCTGTACATGAACTTCAAATTGGCTACTTGCCTGGTTGCTGCAGAAAGAATAGATACGTATGTGGCTAAACGTCATCATAAAGCTTGGCCTTTTCTAAAAACATACTTGTAATTGTACTTTGATGATTGTGAATAAGCAAAGAATCAATAACAATAAATAACAAAAGATTGTTATTGATATGTATATTATCAAACAGTATTTATGTCAGTATTTTGAAGGGTACGACATTTAAAACGTGTACCAATATCTAAACAAAAATATAAGATTTACATCAAATTGGCCACATTTAACACCCTTCTGTACACATATAATTACGACTCAATGCTATTGATACAATACCTATCACAAGCTGGATATTTTGTAAAAGCAGTACGATATGCATTGTGCAATTATTCCACAATAGCTCAATATGTCATTGAGAACGCAGATCATATCGCCTGGTTAATACAAAAAAGATATATGGAGAAAATGTGTAAAGGGCTAAATTATGTCTTTATGTATAAAGTAGTTTTTAACTTTTTGTACTCTCTACACTAATCTTATTCACCTGTCGATCTGTCGTAGGAAATAGGCACTGCTTTCCGAATCTTCAAATCCTTCAAAGTGCAGTTGCCTTAAGATGTCAACTGTAGCAGCTACTGAGCTACTAAAAACCTGGGCTGCATATTTAACCTGCATGAAATTATGCATAAGTAGTTAAAATGGATAAACAAAGAATATAAGGTTTCATCAAGAAATCATGAATAAAAAATTATCTATGTACAAGTGCCAATATTAGTGCTTTGATTCAAAAAAGGAAGAATGCATAGAACATCATGCGTTACAGTGCAAAGGTAGTCTTACCAGAATTTAAATGGGATCACATGTAGATAATGACATGTGCCTGTAAGTCCTGTATACATCAGAATATCATTTATTTCAAATTTTTAGAGGTGATCTCAATTATATTAATGCTATATATATTTACTATGTGAAAGATCGTTCTTATCAAAATGTACCCAACCTGCCAAAAGGTATTTAACAAAATCAATAGCCTGTAAAGACTATATGAATGATCACTACCTTCATTTTTGCTTTTGAGTAGTCAATGTGGTCTCCTGTTAGCCTATTTGCAGCCCTCATTCCTTCACGCTGCTGGATTTCATAGGAGTTCTTGATATGCTTCCACTTGACCTGTAACGGAGACAAATCATTATTGTGTTTTCATCAATGTAATAGAGCGATTATTAAAAAATGAATTGTATAGATTTGTCAAGTACTATAAACAGGTGTAGGGATATTTCCTTTGTTATATTAAAATTGATCTTTATGCAGTATGTGTATATCTATGTCTACACCGTGGGCATTATACAAAACGATGAACATGAAATGTTTATTCAGATTTGATAGAAATCATGAAAATAAGTTTTTTTTTTTTAATTATCATCCATATACTTCAGAAATTTTGGAGAAGGGTTCACAAAAATTTGATACTTTTGAACTTGAAGGACTGTATCATCTGTTTTCATAGTAAAAAGTTTAATTTGGTCCTTATTATATTAAATACTTCATACACCTTATTCTTCCATTAACAAAATATTAACATTTATATTCTGTTTAAAGATTAAAAAAAAATCACGTACCTTTTCTGTACCATTGAATGTTAACTCTTGTTTGTCTCCAAGAAGATTCCTGAGCAATTTCAGGTTATGGCAAACGTCGGGGATGTAGGTAATCGGGTGTCCATTTGATGGATGGGGAAAGTCTCCTCTTAGATTATTAGGATCCAGATTTGCTCCCAACATGCTCATAGTAGACTTGTTCACAGCTGCACCATCACAAACAATGGCATCGATTTGGATGCCTTTCTCGTGAAGAAGTTGTAGGCACTCCTTAATCAGGCTAGCCTGAAAAGGGGCCGACAACTTCTTCACAAGAAAATATCCAACTGTTAGTTTGATATGCATATTCATCCCAACCACCATGAACGCTAATGCCTGTGTTGCCGGCTCTGGCAATTCCCCTTTCGATTTGGAATTGCCAATATTGGTAAATCCGGTATTGCAATCGCGGTTCTTGTCATATGCTACCTGCCTTTTGATAGACATTGCATCTATCATAAGGGTCCAATGTAATTGAGTAGGAGAGTTGTCTTTAATATATTTTAATGTTTCTATTGATTCTGTAGTGAATCCTGGGTTACCATCTACAGATGCTAACATCTTTCGAAGTGTCACCTCGGATGGCAGGGCAAATATAGTTCTTAGAAATTTATAGCAGCGGGGGGACAAGTAATGTAATGTTAAAGAGAGGTTGAGTAGTTCTTGGCTGTATCTTCTGGCAGAAATTTTGTCACTATTTACATTTTGATTCGACAGTATGACATATGCGTTTCCATGGACAGAGTCGAATGTAGATTGGATGGCTTCATCCTCCATCCCATGGTCTTGCATTGTTGATTTCAGATCCTAGTGATGAAATATGGAAAAGAGTATATTTGAATTCTGGAACCACACTTGCCTTTCATTCAGATGAGAAAGAAAAAAAACTGTGTCATATGTGAGTAAGTCTTGGCGGAGTTTATCAATACATGTGAATCATGGATTATACATGTATATGTTACTTGTTAAGATACAGAATTACACTTCTATGAAGAATGAGCTGTAAAATTATCAACATTTCCAAGATTTCTTTATAAATTGAAATATTTTGGTTCCATGATGTGAGCTAGTTCAATGATTTCAGATAATTGTTTATCATTCCCTTACATACCATGCCTCTGGACTTACATAATTTACTTACTTTTAAAGATTGAATCTTGATAGATTTCTTGATGTTATCCATCTGTGCCTTGCGCTTTTTTATCTTCTCTATCCCTAGGGCTCTTTCCAGCTTACGTTTGGTTGTGCCAGGACTCACTGTGTAGCTGTGGTCATGCAAGTTACCAGGTGTAGGAAGTGGTACAGGTGTCCTCTCATGGTAGAATGGAATAGGATTTGAAACTGGCATCTAAATTGTTTAAGGGATTGAAATATTTAAATGTATTTACATAAAAATGCAAAGGCTTTTCATAATTCTGAACTGGGCAAGTTTAATAATTTTCATTGATGAAATAACAATAATATTGATAATAATTATAGTGAACATTTATAATGCACCGTGTCTGTCAAAATTGACACTCCTGGTGCATTTGTGTGAAAATTGTATAATTGCGGTCCTACTATTATCAATTAATTTAAAGTAAAATACACATACGTTTAAGTTTAACATACATCAGGACATAATTTAGTGATAATATAATTACAATATTCCTATTAACCCTGATCCTGAACTTTTAAAAAAAATGTTTAGTTGATTATAATAATGTATTTTTAGTTATACACTGTAACCACAAAACAACAAATATAAGTGAAAATTTCACTCTTGTGTGAAAATTTATCTTATTTTAAGGTAATTTTGTATGTTTCATTTATAAATCTATGTATCTTTTTGATTATGCTTAGTGAAGAAATTTAAAATAAAATAATAATTGTTATGGGTTTTATTGAACTTGATTTACGGTTTTTGATAATAACTGCTCTCTAATAAGCCACTGCTCTCTTAATTAGAGAGAAGTCAAACCCTTGTGGATAGGTACTTACGGGTAAAAATTACTTAACTTAAAGATATTCCAATTACTTATTTGATAAAAAAGTAACTCACATCTAATGAAGGTAAAGCTGAAGGTAGCAGACATCTCCTCTTCACAGTTTGTGAATAGTTTTCAGGTCCAAAGTGCATCGAGCAAACATATGTTCTTGTTATTGGATCTTCAGTTCTTCCAAGAGCCTTCAACCATTCTTTGCGAATGCTAGGTTTTGTTGGCAGTCTTGGAAAAAGAAAGATCATTTCATAAGAGCTTTGTATCCCATATAAAACTTGATTCTGAGTTTATTGATATAATCATTTCTGTGTATTTTGTAAAAATGAATACATTTCACCACTCCTGCCATGTCAACAATTGAGCATTTACCCCTTTCCACATTTTAACAAGTTCTGAAAAAATAGTCAAATTTGATGGTTCCCTTTACCTTTACATGGCTTTGGTAGGAGGGGGTGAGTTTACATGTCTTTCCAACTGATAGACACATTGCTAAATGGTATTACTACAGATTTTTGTTGTATGCACCTGATGTTTGTACACTAAATTTACACAAATTTGTCATTGCCTTATTTGTCCTAACATTCATAAAACAATGCAACCCCCTCCCTGTCCCATTGCCAACATGGGCACAAAAGGACATTACCTAGATTAATTGTACATTTAAGAAGTTCTCAACATTTTTTTAGTGACCTTGTATGTTTATCCAGCGATGATATTATTAATTTAAGAAATCGTACCTTTAAGAAGTCCTAAAAATTTAGTAACCTGTATGTTTAACCCCCCCCCCCCAAGCGATGTGATTGTATCCATGACTGAAATTATTTTGTTCCCTCAAAAAGTTATCAGTGAGATTGTCAACTTTGCTTGTACAATGTTTTTTCAGTAGTGTATTTTCTTTATGACGTTCAGCTTTGCACAAATAGAAATAATAATAATACTGGCTCCTTGTATAGCACACAGGTCCACCTTCGGTGCTCATTTGATTAATTTATAAAAAATACATACGTGTATATGCATGTAGTACATTGTAGTACATTGTACTTGTATTAACTTATTGTTGACTTTGTCAATTTTAATTATTTACAGTACCGGTAATCAGTGACGTTTTGATCTTTTTTTTTTTACCTTTGCATGAAATAAATTATTTTTTTAAATGACTGAATTTTGTAGTTTTGTACACTTTTGTTCACACTCATTAATATCTTACATGTACATTGTCCTGGATGCCAGTTAAGAGGGCCTTGTGTTTGTTAATCATGCTCGTAAGAGTATTCTTGAATCAGAAGCCGCAACCCCCCCCCCCCCCCCCAAAAAAAAAGGGGGAAGCCTTCAAACGTTATGAGTCTCGTATTTTCCAACCTTGCTTCTTCACTTGCTCCAAGTCAAAAAAACACACACAGGCTCCCAGGTTCATGCCATGTTCCATTAGTGAACTGTGATGACCTTCATTTTTTAAAAGGAAGGGTCAAAATCTATCACGATGAAAATGAGGATTGTAGTAATAAAATAATTTAAGTAATTAAAAATGTATCAAATATAATTGACATACCCCTGGCCCCCCATAGAAGTTGTTTTTAAGAGAAAGAGAAGAGAAGAGGACTGGTAAAAAGAATGACTGGTAAAAAGAATTTTGTTGGAACTTGTAACCCCCCCCCCCCCAACTCGGACACACACACACACACACACACACGCAGCATCGCCTACTACCACTTTTTCATAACTTACCGATGGAGTCTCAAATCCTCTTGAGTCCTATATTTTGACCAACATCCCTTCACTGAACATCTTAAAGGCATTGTGGCCGAAAAAGCTTGATCGGTTGGAAATTAGAAGACAAATAGACTAAAAATATGAGGATGCCAATCAATTATTAGTCGGCACGAAGAAATCGATCAGCTGATGGCCAGCTGGAAGTGTTGTCATAGCAACACATATCCATTTGGATTTAATGGATGATCAAGATATTTGCTATTTTCATTTATTATAGGTACTCATGGTTGTAAAAAAAATGGAAATTTTAAACTTAACATTTGCATTACAATTGAGAGTTCATAAGTACCAAATATTTGGGAAATATCTCCCCCCCCCCCCCCCAAAAAAAAAACAGGAGGGGGTGTGGCCTATGAGGATTCGGCTAGCCGACACTTGCAGACAGAATCAGAACGCTGCACCTCCTCGACCGTCCTCGACTATCATTTGAAGACAAATAGCCGTCACCTTGATATTAATATTTCAATGCAATAGGGTTTATCGATGTATGCAAATGAATTAGTGCTTTGGTTAATTTTGTGTCCTAATTTAATGAAATTCTAGATAATAACTTGTGATTTTCGTGCCTTTTTTCTCGTCTTTTTTTACGATCATTTAATTTTTGACGGTCATACAATATCGAATAAAAATAACAGCGCGTATATTAACGCATCAGAATAATCCACGCTGATTCGCTGAATCACTTGCGTTGCTAGCGCGCAGCATGATGAATAAATTACCCATAATTCCGTACAGTAGATTATTTGACCTCTCTAATTACGCTGATACGCGTATTGTCTTGTACCGTGTAGTGAACATCATTCCAGTACACTTTTCGCGGGGAGCATCCTACAGAATGCATAATTCATAAGGCTCATGAATTATGCAAGGGGGCTTATTTTGGCTTCTAATGGATCCGGACAAAATGGCGGAGCTTGGGGGGCCTGGGGAATCCCCTAAAATTGTATGGTTGTTGTTGTTGTTGTTGGCGTTTAGATGGCGCTCTTCAATCTTGACAGATTATCTGCGCCACAGCGTTCCTTCTTTGGTGCAGGTTCATCTTGTCGAACTGGATCTCATGGCTCACTTTAACTGATGGGGCTCTGTCTTTCCAGACTTCTGTTTTCGAGTTAAGAGTTGGCTCACCTGTCTCAGCGAAGTGCTACTGTGAAAGATTAATTATATTTCATTTCCTTTCACCATTAGTCGTGCATTTTAATCATTAGGATGTCATCCCTATGATTTTAATACTGATAATATTCAAACATTTCAATCATAATCATAATCTCACAGAGGAAAACGCACTAGATCTATTCAAACATTTCAAATCTGTTTGTATCTTTAATATAATCTAAGAGGACTCTAAAATCCGATAAATTCCCTAATAATTGTGTACTCAATCTAACGTTACACATTTCAATCGTCTTTGCATTATCCTTCTTTCTCTTTTATATTTATTGCATTGTAGTAAAAAATGCTCTATAGCTTCTGAAACCTTACAATGGATACATAGTCCATCTTCATGTTGATTAATAATGTGCTGATAATAATTTAATTTGCATTTCCCTAGCTTCAACTGATGTATTATTACTTCCTCCTTTGTATTAAAACCTTGAATATTTTCTGTTTTTGTGACATATGGCTGAATTCGCCATGCCAATATGCGGCTATAGCCAAAAGGGGTTGAGTAGCTAAATGAGAATCAATAAACACATATTTGTTGTATTCGAGTGGCTGCGAGTTATGGTCGTTGGCCACAATCTTAATCATTTTCTTCACATCGATCTGGACTGCCAGTTTTTATGTGGCAATATTTCCTTGTTATTATATTCTTCATCATGTTGTAAATTGGAATGGTATATCAGGGAGAGTGTACCCTCTCTGAGTATATGTTGTTTAGCTTCTCCAGTCAATGACAAATTGTTTCCCTCCTTTGTTGGGGGTATCTCTATTACTCATTTGGCTACCCCCTATACTCTCATTGAACTCTTTGCATGAGTGTATTTCTTTTGTGTTATAGTGCTGGCATTGGTGAATGATATATATATATATATATATATATAATGATTTATTTATTTTTAAGGTAGGTTTTATCTGTAAAAACTTACATCTCGCTTGTATTAGTCAAATTATCGAAAAATGCTTTTGACTGATCAGATCTGTGTCCTTGTTTTGTTTGTTTGTTTTTATTTCCGAAATCCATATATACATACAAGTTGTAAAAAAAACACATACATATAAAACACATTTCAAACGATAAGAAAGTAAGTAAATGTGTAAAGTATAGACAAACGGTTGGATAGCCCATTTCAGAACCATTTTCAAAATGGTCCTGTTCTTCCATGGGGTCCAAAAGCAAAAATCATATTAATTTACATACAATATCAATTTTTATAAAACTCAAAGTAATTTACCAATACACTACCCCCCCCCCCCCTTATCGTTCCCCCTAACCTCACCACCCCCGCCACCCTCTCGATACTGCCAACCCCTCCCGCCACCCCTTTCCAAGTCCTCCAGTGTATATTATCTCTGTCATAACATTTCAAACTAAACTTTTTAGTTCTTATTAAATATAGCCAAACTTCTTGATTGTCGAATGTGCATAGACAATCCATTATACAATTTACTTCCGCGATACAGAAACATACGCTTACAATTCTGTGTTTTCGGTTTAGGCAAAATTAAATTAGTACTTCTAAGGGCATAGTTAGTAGTCTTAACAATAAACTTCTCTTTCAAATATACAGGTGCCAAATTGTGAAATATTTTATACATCAAAGTATAACTGTGCCTAACTTGTCTATTTTCTAACATTTCCCAATTAAAAATATTATGAATTTCACTAATTGGTTTATGTTCAGATAATTTATATTTAAGAATAATTCTACCTGCCCTGTTCTGTAATTTTTGTAACATGTCTACTTGAGACTTAGTGCCCGAATGCCATAACACGTCACCATAATCAAAATGTGGCATTATTGCGGCATTATATACAAGTTTTAACCCAGTCTCATTAACATAGTTACGCAACCTTCCTAAGAAACTAATCATTTTTCCAACCTTTTTACATAATTCATCGGTGTGTACATTCCATTTTAATTCACAATCAATAAAAATACCTAGATATTTAAATTTGTCAACTTGAACAATATCATTATCATTAATTTTTAAGTTCAACCTACTGTTTTCTGTTCAACATATATCCTTGATGTAGTGTACAGCAGAGAAGAAAACGAAATGGAGATTGGAGTGAAATACAGAAGACATAAAGAAAAGAGACGAAGAGAGTATGTATTTGTGTCCGTTTCACTATAAAATGCAACATTTTCCCACTCTAAGGGGGGCAAGGAGTATATCCCCTCCCGGCCTGGTCAATCTGCCCCCTCAAATAATTGTAACCATTCAACCAAGGCCTGCCGCAAGACATTTAGGGGTGCCACTAGAGAAATTTGGTTATATATCTATATATTTTATTAAATTAATGTTGATGGAATAACGTCGGTTTCATGAAAACCGAAGATTAGAAACATCTATACAATTTTTAATTACACTGGGAAGTAGCATTTTGAAGATGTTAATGAGTCTTTCTTCCTCACTTCCTTCGCTCTCTCACAAAGTTTAGAAACAGAATGATTTAAGGCAGGCCATGTGCCTATACATCTCGACATGTGGGCAACGAGGTCTGAGCCCGAATGTCCTTCTATTTGACAGAGAGGTATCCAAATATATCTTATATTTTCCTACCGAAATTACGTTCCCCACGCTCATTCGCTTTACTCACTTGCACCATTTAGCATCAGGATAATTCTGGGCAATGAGATGGCTGAATATCCTCATATTCATGTATCGAGAGGACCGGATATATGAGTTTTTGTATTCATGTACATTCCTCGGTGAGGTGCCCGCATACATTATCTTATCTAGTGTGTTGATCACAAAATAATTATTTACCATTTAAAAAATTATAATTTTCTTTGCTCGCTCGCTCCCAAAATTTAGAATCAAATATGCCCGTTCGTGTGCATATGGCAAATAACGAGTGCCAGAGAAATGTGAAAAAAAGAATTGTATGTGATGGGTTTGGGATCGGGATGACAAAAAGCTATTTTTATTCTTAAAAGGGTGCCGTGACAAAACAAAATTGTTTAACAAACACTGATCTCGTAGACTAAAGACTGCTCCCCCCCCCCCCCCCATGACTGAGCCCACGCTACGCCACTAGTTCTCAGTATAATAATAACAGTACATGGTTCGTTAGCGGCGTGAGGGCATGTGGGGGGGGGGTGCAGGAAGGAGGTTTTCCCCCTTTCTTTTTACTTCTTAAAAATCTATAAACTTCCATTTCTAATTGTGATTGTTATGTAATGTTATGTTACTTTGTCATGTTATTATATCTTGCTATGTTATGTTACCTTAAAATGGAAGAATTAAAAATGAATCTTAAAAACAAAAATATGTCATTAGGTGATGGCCAAAGTTAATAAATTTGTTCCTAAGTCTTTTGCGATCTTATTAAAAACTTTTCGTACGAATACAATTCAGCTGGCAGATTTGACGGGCAAATAACTCCCACCCCCTCCTTTACTCCCTCTGCTACAATGCCCCCGAGGAGGGGATTTGGGCAGGTGCTATAACTCTTTGTATACTTTACGCTCTATATTACATAAATTCGAACATCCTAATTGTTTTTATTTTTCCTGTTTCAATCGAGAATATTCCAGCATATCGGAAGTGCTACGTTTACAATGAGAAAAAACAATCACACGATCGGAAATCCGCTCAAACGAACAATGATATATCGGGATAAATTCTGTCATAGACCACTCTACAACACACAGTCTCCTTTTAGACAACAATTACTACATGTTCAAGGTACAATGATATAGGCCTATTCAGCTCGTTATATCAAATAAAATTATAAACGCTGTTAATTTTGTCAGTAACTTTCGGGCGCAGAACACATTGATTAAACACGAGGTCGCTACTCTTCTATAATTGGAAGAACATTTCATTACAAGTTGATATAAACGTCGATTTGTCAGTTAATGTGCATAACGTCATACGAAAGATCTAGAAGAGCTGCAGACAAATAGACGACGAACATTTTGCCAATTAGAAAAATCGACGCTTTGTCAGAGTTCACTTCAAGCTTCGACTATCAAACTGTTCAGAACAAACGATTCTGCAAATAATCACCAAGTATAGAAATATAGAAATGAGCCCACACATTCGGATACTCCCGAATTTATTGCGGCAACTATTTCAGAAAAAAGTCAGGAGCGCTTATTTTGAACATCATCAAAGTTGATATTTGAGGAACCAGGCAGCTGGAGATAAAATAAAATACAATGGCTTCAGGAAAATCCCCAGTGATCGGGATTGATTTGGGTACATCGTGTTCCTGTTTAGGAGTCTTCCAGAATGGGAAGGTGGAGATCATTCCCAATGACTATGGAAACTGGACCACACCCAGTTGCGTTGCTTTCACAGAGAGGGAGATACTGATTGGAGATGAGGCCAGGGATCAGATGTCAGAGTAAGTGATTTGAGATTTAGTGCACGTTTCATGAAGTGTGACATTGTTCCACGAAAGAAACATTTGAATATATAAACGTGTCTTCATAGGGAAATCCAGGACCCAAACAGTCGCGAACCCCTGAAGGAGGATCTAGAGAGAAAGAGAGAGAGAGAGAGAGAGAAAGATATATATATATATATATAGAGAGAGAGAGAGAGAGAGAAAACCAAGTACGTGTATTTATAATCCGACATTGTTACCCCGGCCTCAATTTAGCGAGCTGGGAGTTATGTCGGGATGATAATTATTGTTCCCACTCCACCCTCTATGAGCGATTCGGAGGTCCGGTGAAGTCCCCCCCCCCCCCCCCCTTCCCCACAAAAAACGATTGTTTGTTCCTGTCACAGATCTCCCTACTAATATTGACATAACATGGTATTTGGGCCTATGTGATAGGTAATTCTATTTTCCTGTTTCTCTATCTGTTCAGGAATCCCAAGAATACAATCTTCGATGCCAAGCGTCTGATTGGGCGACAGTTCAATGACGAGGTTGTACAGTCAGGCATGAAACACTGGCCCTTCACCGTCATCAACAAGGACGGCAAGCCGATGCTGCAGGTAAAGCACATTAGAGAAACCAAGACACTGTCTCCAGAAGAGGTCAGCTCCATGGTTCTGACCAAGATAAAGGAGACAGCAGAAGCTTACCTTGGCGAGAAGGTCACCGATGCCGTCATCACTGTTCCTACTTACTTCAACGATACAGCGACAGGCGACCAAGGAGGCAGGGGTGATCGCGGGTCTTAACGTCCTCAGGATCATCAACGAGCCAACCGCTGCCGCCCTCGCCTACGGTCTCGATGAGAAGTCTGACGGTCAAGAACTGCATGTTCTTGTTTTCGATCTCGATAGAAGTAAATTCGACGTCTCACTCCTTGTCATTGAAGATGGGATATTCGAGGTACTGACGACGGCTGGAGACGCACATTTCGGCGGAGAGGACTTCGATAGCAGACTCGTCAGCCATCTCGTTGAGGAATTCAAGAGCAGGAACAAGATAGACTTGATGACTAACCGAAGAACACTACACCGCCTTCGTAAAGCAGTGGAACGTGCATCAAGCAGCACTCATTGCTGTATCGAAGTTGACTCTCTTTTCGAAGGCCTCGACTTCTACACTAGCATTAGCAGAACACAATTCGAGGAGCTGTGTTCGGATCTCTTTAAAAAGTGTTTGCAGCCGGTAGAAAGAGTACTGCTGAATGCCAAGATTGATAAGAAGAGGATTGATACAGTAATCCTTGTTGGCGGATCGACACGAATCCCGAAGATCCAGAAGCTTCTTCAAGAATTCCTGGACGGAAGGGAATTCAACATGTCCATAAACCCTGAAGAAGTTGTAGCCCACGGAGCAGCGTTGTATGCAGCCAATGTACACAAGATCAAAGATATTGTCTGTTTGCATGTTGCTCATCTATCTCTTGGTATCGAGACGGCGGCTGGCTCGATGACAAGTATCATTGATAGGAACACCATGGTGCCAACCAGAGCATCCCAGAGATTCACTACCTACTCGGACAACCAACCAGGCGTCTCTATACAGGTGTTTGAAGGAGAGAGGGCTATGGTCAAGGACAACAATCGCCTCGGCCAGTTTGAGTTGTCCGGGATACCTCCTGCTCCGCATGGCGTCCCTAAGATCGAAGTTACTTTCGACATTGACGCCAATGAATTATTGACCGTCACTGCTAAGGATTTGATGACGGGCCACACCAACGGGATCACTATCCACCATGATAAGAGACTGTCCAAAGACGACATCGAACGCATGATGAAGGATGCTGAGCGATTCCAAGCCGAGGATGATGTGCAGCGCGAAGGCATCGCCGCCAAGAATCTTCTACAGGATGACACCCTCAACGTCAAGTCCGCACTCACATGGCTGGGCTCTGATGTCAAAAGTACTGTGACAATTAAGGCCGTCGATGACGTCACCCATTTGCTTGAAAACAACTTCTCTGCTGACTGCTGCTGTCAATAATGATCTCGTTTCCAAGTTGGAAGATCTACAACAAGTCTGTAGCTTAGTTATAGCTATACAGTGCGTCCCAGAAAAAACGAAACCGAGAACTATCGATGTTTTATCATAACTTAGTCAAGTTTATAATTAATAAATTATAAATGTCGTGTTTTTACATGTTTTTTTTTCTCAAGGGGGGGGGGGGGGGCGGGCCGCCCCCCCCCCTGGATCCGCCACTGTTCATGAAGCACCTCCATCACTTTGGCAGTGAATATTCTAAAATGCACAGGTGGGAAGTATCCATCGTGTCTAAGATCTATGGATATTTTGGGGTCATGCGGTCCAGAGCTATTTATATTTATATTTATATTGCCTGTAAATATAATATAGCTTGGAAAATAGGTTGGGTATTGTGTTAATTGCAGATGTTTCAAGCTTGGAATTGCAGCTACTGAATATTGTTCACTTGTCTCAAGACGTATGACATGTTCTAAATTAATATTTACGCAAATGTTTCGAGCTCAATCTATACATGCTTTACGTCTGTTGGAGGAGCGCCATACTCTATTCAACCATAATTGCATCATTGAAATATGCCGCAATCTTCCGGATAACTATTTCTGTTGGTAGCTTCAAACAACAGTGTTTGACATAAAGTTCAAATCCGGATTATTCACTGAGAACATGTTTTATGTAATACTTTGGTAAAGTTAAGTCAAAGCAGTTTAGGGCAACCGATCACTATCAACACAAAATAGTTGACAAGGTTTTACATGTAGATGTTAGCCGTGAAAACCCACATCTCTCCCTGGCAATTTAGTCAAATTATCGATAAATGCATTGGGATGATCCAATCTGTGTATTTGATGTAGTGTACAGCACAGAAGAAAAATAAATGGAGATTGGAGTGAAAGAGAGAGAGAGAGAGAGAGTATTGTGACCGTTCCACTTTGAAATGCAAACTTTTCCCACTCTAAAGGGGTAAGGTACCGAAAGGAGATTGACCGGCCTGGTCAATCTGCCCCTTAATTTTTGACCATTTAGTCAGGCACGTAGCCAGGGGGGGGGGGGGGGGGGGCACGTGCCCCCAAAATTTCCAAGATCGGTTGAACTTTTTTAGATCCCTTTTTTTTTACCTCGATCGATTACATGTATGTGCCCCCCCCCCCCAAAAAAAAAAAAATAATAATATCAAACTCTTGCTACGTGCCTGCATTTAGTACAGTGTTTTCAAACCACAGTAAAATTAAGAGTACTATTGTATTAACAAAAGAGATGTTGAAGATTTTGTCAAGGATTTTTGTCCCCGCCCCCCCCCCTTGCAAGACAAAACCTCGTGACATCAATCATTTGCAGTATTGCTCCAAAATAAAAACTTTCACAAACATAATTTTTTTCTCGATCGTATTATTCACAGATGGAGTATTATTCAATACTTTTATTTAAATCCTGTCGGCTTTCAGAGCCGCTAAAGGATAACGGTTTCACTCAGGGAAAACCTCTGCATGATAATTGTTGCCCCTTTAAAAGACCATAATTTTGAAGTATAACAATTTATAGCTTTGCATAGTGCATGATATAACAATGCGAAGTTACAAAAAATAATAATCTATCTTGTCTTGATTGTATCAATGGATTTGGATCCTCCCAATGTGCCCCCTCGCAAGAGAAAATTATGTGAATCCGGATGTGGATGTAAAGGCCCATAACGATGGCTATACAATACGGCTATATCATTACAAACTTTAAAATGTTCTCGCTCGGTCGCTACAGTCCCTCGTGAGCTTATGGATGCAGTGTACTTCACAAATTCTTTACCCCACTGCCCCGAAAAAAGGTAAACTCGTTTTGCCCCCGCCCCAGCTCGTATTATAAGACAGCATGTCTAAATAATTTGCAGTATGGATAAGTTTCCCAGTTTTCTAAAATAGAGATTCAACCTTCCGAAGTACAAATTTTTCTTCTTGTCGCTTCTCTTATCATAATTACTAGATGGAATGTTGTAACCAGTGTACAAACCCTGGTTTCAAATAATCATCAGCTTTGAGGGCATCAATATGTCGATCCCCCCTCCCTGATGCATTATAAGAATTGTCGGAAACCTTCAGGTGGAATCATTCTTTCTTTATTGATTTTAGTTTGTTCTAAACAGTTTAAAAAAAATTACAAATAGCTACTAGTCTTTAGAGTACTTCAGCTAATCTGTTTAATTGTTTATACTGAATTGTATTAATGCATGCGTATCAACACACCACCACCCCCCCCCGAAAACAATTCTTACTTTAACATAACGAAACGATTATTTCTTACAGCCAAAACTGTTTGCTTGCTGAGTTTACAGCATTTTCTTTATTTTTTTTACCCCGCCCGTCAATGACCGGCCGATCGGGGAAAGTCCCCGAATCTTCTAGGCTAACGTGATGTCACAGCAAGACTGTACTCCGTTCTCCAGAGCAGAGCGATTACGACGTACACATAATAATGTCCCCAACTTTTGATCCAGTCTTCGTGTGACTTGCATGCACATATGTACATGTTTCTACTATACTAAGCGATGCATGCAGTGCGAAACTGAGAGGATAATTCAACTTCAACATTTCAAGTTCAAACCTGATTTTGTAACTAGGTATGTATTCGATAACCGTAACGTAGAACTAAGCTTTATGTAATATGTCGATACATGCTGAGAAATAAATTGACAGCATTAATTATGTGACTTTGAATGAGTAAAATTGTGAAACGATGATTGACTTTGCCACAACGTGTCTATCATAATCGTCAATCCAAAACTAAGGTTTGGGTGGGTACGGGTACAGTGCAGTTGTTACCAACGCCGAGCGACATGATTCGCGCAGTACTCTGGCTGGTGTGTGTGTGTGTAATTGGGATTTTACAGACGTGTATCAATCAGATATGATTATTTACTTCTGGGGACCGACCTTTAACGTCACCATCCAAAAGACGTGACTCGGGTTTCGAACCTGCATCCTCAGCTGAATCAGTTGGTAACTTCCATTGTTTGATAGCTCAATTACACAGGTGCATGCCATCGGGCCACAACGCCCCCTTGGGTTGGGATCTTTATGTATGCATGCCTAGGCCTAGCTGTCGTTTAGCATCAGTTCTGAGCTGTGTGAGCGTGAGCGTATCGCAATAACTGTCACTCTTGAAAACTGTACGGTACCCTGACCTCAGTAAATTAATCAATAAATCATGTTGGCAGAGACGCCAAGTTTAAAGGTCAGCAATGCGTGACATTTTCATGAATCGACGCGCATTCGCGCGGGCGAGGGTATAACACACGTATAAGGTATAGCGTTTATTCTAAATCGAGGGCGCGCATTGTGCGTGAGAGCCTTTTCAGACCCTCGAACTGCGTGATGTCACGCCTAATGTGTGATACTTGATAGCTCTGTGTTGGTCATCCATTATTTTCTGACGTATCCCTAGTCCTTATCGTTGCATCCACCCCAAGTCTAATAATTAATATACACAGCGCTCGTGCTTGCTTAAGCAACTTTGAGTCTGGCACAGCTACCACGCCAAGAGCCTGAAACAATTGAAATGCATGTGCATCATACTTAAGTTTTACTTAAGTCTTAAGACTTAAGAGCAATAAATAACATCAAAAATTAAGTCTTACTATACTATGCAAAATTTACTGGCCCGTATTCTGATGTCGTGTCTAACTTAGTCATGTCTAAAGTTAAACCACTGTTTAGTTAGACACGACTTAAATGCGAGGTCGTGTCTAAGTCCTGTCTAACCAAATTTTTGTTTAAGTTCTGCGCAAGTCGTGTTTAACTTTTAGTCACGACTTCGGCGCATGCCCAGTAGGCGTTAATTCTGACGATAGACCCAATGCACATGCATGCGCGCACCAGATAAATAAATTAACGCGCACAGCTAGCTGTGTGCGTGCTGGTAGTGGTACCATGGTGATGTGATCGTGACGTAATGACTAGACTGCATGTCGCTTTGTACTTATACTGTGTACGTACTTACGTATACGTGTACACACACTGGATTGACAAACACACTAATAATATCACTTATCAGTGCCTCAGTGCTCGGAAGAATCAGAAAAGAAACTTCTCCAAAAGAATGGTTAGCTTATTATAGAGATTATGGAATTTCCAAGATGTCACCAGTAGATAAGAATAGTTGATATTATCGAGAAAAAAATCAGGCTACACGAGAACAAATCTTGCAAAACGTTTTTGAAATTTTAGAGGATGCCCGTACTATCGTTCTTATCGCAAATTCGGGGTCAGCAGGTAGAGAGTACCATACACGTTGAAAAGCAGCAGAATCGCGCCCTTAAACAGGACTTAAACAACCCCTCGCAGTTGTCTAAAGTTAAACAGGACTTAGACAGGACTTCGTGTTTAACCTTATTTAAACACGACTTTAGAATACAAAAAAAGTTATTAGACACGACTTTGTGACTAAAGTTAGACGGGACTTAGACAGGACTTGGACAACTGTTTAGTTAAACAGGAGTTAGACACGACTTCAGAATACGGGCCAGTGTGTTTATATTTTTTGTCTTGTTTGGCTGATGTTGAATACATTTCAAGGTAGCTAGTTAAGCGACGTGTGTTGCGCAGGCAGCTAGCATCATAGTACATGTACGTACATGTACAGTATAATTATGTACAACGTACATGTATGTCACTTTCAGAATCAGAATGAACGCACGCTGCATGTATAGCTAGCGACAGCTGTTGTAGACATTTCAAGCTCGATAAATGCCTTAAAAATCTTGCAAAGTAAGACTTTAATTTCTGATTTTAATTCGTTAATTCGACGTGAATTATGATGAATCATAATTTTTTGAGTCGAGACTAGGAGTCGATGAAACAATTACATCAGAAAATACAAGATGACCATCATGTTAATGTTGTGTACATGTCAGTTCTTATGCACTTGTCATTTGTAAGACGCACCTCTTGACCCCCGGGAATGGTGCGTCATTGTACCGATGTGAGTCGTACATTTTGATACCATGACGCACCTTCCGTCACAGAAAGTGACACACCATTACATTCCATCGACGCACATTTGAGTCAAACATATGACACACCATTTCATGAAAATGACTAGCCAATGACGCACATTTGAGAAATACTTCTGCTTGGAGAAAGTGACGGTCCCATTGACACACCAAATGACGCAACGTGGTAAAGTGACTTACTATGACGCACATAAGGGTCAGTATTGTGACGGACATTTTGCGGCCATGACGGTACTGTGCGTCGCGATTTTGGGGAACATGACGCAACCATGACGCACCATTCCCGGGGGTCAAGAGGTGCGTCTTACAAATGACAAGTGCATTAGTCACCCTGTGTACTGTCTTGTCCGTATGATATAAGATATGAAGTGCAGTGCCGGTAGTACGCTAAAAACACATCTGCGGTTTTAAACTTTAAGCTGCTGCATTTTACTGTGACATTTGAACCACCCGTCATGCATGTACACTACCCTTTCTGCATCAATTTTTTTCCCAGAAGGAATACTAGAGTTACCATGGCAACTGAAGAACAGGCCACTTCTCAGCCCCTCTTCAAGAATATTTCTGGTGACCTGGATGACCTCGAGGCCACGGAGATCGAGAGCTTGTGTGTGAACTGTGAGGAAAATGTAAGTTGATGTGAAATTTTTCGAGATCAAGGAGAAGTTAAGTTCTGAGCCCTGTTAGTGTTTCATGAAGCTTGTTGTCATTAACAAGTTACAATAACTGTTATAAGCTACTGAAATAGTAGCATTCAAGTTAATTTTATCCAAAACCACACAAAACATGATATAATCTTTTACATAAAAAAGAGACTGGTAATAGTACATTTAATTAACATATATTAACTTGATTACATCATAAAATGAATGGTGTAGGACCCCTTTAGAAGGGGGTGAGCGGGCCCTATAGTCAACAAAATACGTACATTAACAATATGGCAAGGTGAATAAAAAGAATGGAACTTATACATGTACAAAGGATGGAAATACTAAGCTACATGATATTGAACACACAAATACTCAAACACACACGCGCGCACGCATTTGATTGGCTAAGAGCAGATTTGTCATAGAAACTTAGTGTGTGTTATTGATAACACGTTTTATGAAACAGGGCCCTGGATTCCTGGTTAGGCAAACAATAAATTGTGAGCTTTTTCATTCCTTTTATTAAAGTGAGAGGATATCATGGAAGCAATTTCCCCTGAAAAGAATGGCTCTTATGGCCTCTTCATACTTGAATTGTGATGAGAATTAGCTGAAGAGTTTGGACCATACGATCATGCCCCAGACATGTGTGTGTTGTCCCGTGTATACATTTCTGTGTGAAGTACATGTGACTTTAGGTAAGACCTAATCAATTACTCCCCCCCCCCCCCATCATATATTAATTGAATAATACTTAAATGTTAAAAGAGGTATCATTAATTTTTGTGATATAAGTATAATTCATGTGTTTTTCTTTGTAATCAATATAATTATGTGATTTTTATGTGAAACAATTATCATTTTGATGATTAAAAAAATCCCACAGCTTACACTGAGTCTTAGGTTGCTATATAATCAACCTTTTCTAATTGCTTCTGGACATATTCTTTAAGGATGCAATTGCACAAAAAGAAGTCAAGTTTATTTTTAGTATACCGGTAGATAAAGTAATATTGCATTTAGATAGTGATCCTTGAGAAAGCTTCTACCTCCCCTCTTTCTCTCTCCCTTCTTTCTCTCTCCCTTCTTTCTCTCTCCCTTCTTTCTCTCTCCCTTCTTTCTCTCTCCCTTCTTTCTTTCTCCCCTCTTTCTCTCTCCCTTCTTTCTCTCTCCCGTCTTTCTCTCTCCCTTCTTTCTTTCTCCCCTCTTTCTCTCTCCCTTCTTTCTCTCTCCCTTCTTTCTCTCTCTCTTCTTTCTCTCTCTCCCTTCTTTCTTTCTCCCTTCTTTCTCTCTCCCTTCTTTCTCTCTCCCTTCTTTCTTTCTCCCCTCTTTCTCTCTCCCTTCTTTCTCTCTCCCTTCTTTCTTTCTCCCCTCTTTCTCTCTCCCTTCTTTCTCTCTCCCGTCTTTCTCTCTCCCTTCTTTCTCTCTCCCTTCTTTCTTTCTCCCCTCTTTCTCTCTCCCTTCTTTCTCTCTCCCGTCTTTCTCTCTCCCTTCTTTCTCTCTCCCTTCTTTCTCTCTCCCTTCTTTCTCTCTCCCTTCTTTCTCTCTCCCTTCTTTCTCTCTCCCGTCTTTCTCTCTCCCTTATGCCATTTTACTTTCTACCCCCTCCTGATCTCTTCCTCTCTCCCTCTCTTTCTTTCTTTCTCTATTCCCCCCTCTTTCTCCCTCTTCTTCTCATCCCCTTCCTACCCTTCTATCTGTCACTATCATCCCACTTCTCTCTTTCTTTCTCTCTCTTTCTATTCTCTTCCATTTCCTCTCTCTCTCTCTCTCTCTCATCTTATCTCTTTCTCTCCCACTCTCACAGGGGACGACGAAGCTTCTCCTGACCAGGATTCCGTTCTTCAAGTCTGTCGTCATCAGTTCCTTTGACTGCCCCCACTGTCACTACACCAACAACGAGATCCAGCCGGCCAGTGCCTTGCAACCACAAGGATGTATCCACGAGGTCGAGATTAGGACGGAAAAGGTAACAAACTTTTTCATGTCAATCACTACTATGGAAACCTTGATTTTGATTGGCTGTTGAGCCCTGTAACCATGGTAGTTGCCATTGATGGTTTTATGCAACGGGCCCTAGCCTTACTGTGAGTGGGCACTGATAGATAGCCGGCTGACTGTTGTCTATGAGGTTGAGATCAAGACAGAAGACTATAAGAAATTCACATAATAATGATAATAATACTCAGTTTTTATATAGCGCTTATTAGAATCACTAAGCGCTTCCAAACTTATTACCCGGCTTTAGCTGTGCTGCCATTGCTCTAGCATTTTCAAAGAATTAATTCCTGCCAGGTACCCATTTACATCACCTGGGTTGAGTGTGCCAAATGTAGATCAATGTCTTTCCAAAGGACATTAGTACCACGGCGGGTCTTGAACCGCGGACCTTGTGATCGACAGTCCGGCGACTTAACCACTCGACCACTGCACCTCTACATGAAAGTCATATATAAAGAAACACAATAAGAATTTTTGTATTGTGAAAGAGGAGTGCAGACTAGAAAACTACCTTGTATTTAAAACAAACCTTGTATAAAGAAACTGTTTTTTGAGAAGTCAATGGACACGACAGCTGGCCAATCGTTAGTGCATGCTCAAGATAAGCCCTGCCCAGTTATATCATACCTTTATGATACGACGTTCAGAATAGAACAGGACCCTGATTCTTTATCACTTTTCCTTTTGAATTGATGCTCAAACATGTGTTTTGCTGTACAATGTTTGGCTTAAAAGGATGTGGTTGGACTTGCCATGAGCGGGCACCAATGATTTGCCAGCTGTCATGTCAGCTGACCTCTTAAAAACTAGTTTCTTCTAATGTGTACTATGCTTTTTTATACAATTATATATTTATCCAATATTCAAGCATGTTGCCATGCGCCTTACGCTATGGTGATCTAACATTTGCTCTGCCAACTAACTGCTCGGGTTTTATTTTGTCAAAGTATATAGGGTTAGGGTTAGGCTGCAGTTGGGTTTCGGCTTAGAGTCATGGTTAAGATTAGGGTTAGGGTTATGTGTACTTTTTGGGCCAGGGTTAAAGTTAAGAATTTGGTTAGTATGAAATTACAGCAGAACATATTGTGGGAGGAGAATATGCTGAGATGCCAACTGTTCTGTTTTTGCTGTGTTTGTTCCGTTTTTTCGCTATGAATACGGCAGTACGTTTTTTGTATGTTTTGTTACGTTTTTTTTTTTTTATTTTTTTTTTTAGTGATGTTTTTCTGAATTTCTGATCATGGGCTTTGTGTCGTAAGTGTATTATGCACCTACATCTTCAATCGATGCACGCAGGATGGTGATACGGGCCCCAAACTGCGCACATTGCGACGACCCACGTGTAATGTATGCACGTCGCGCTCCGATCCGGGTACCTAAACGTGGTACTGCCGGGTTTTTTAAGCTGCTCGATTGGGCGATATGTTAAGTTGAGAGATTTTTTCAAAAATATTGTTTTTTGTCAAAAATACAGTTTTTTGCTCTTAAGAATACTTTTTTTTTATTGAAGAAGGTTGGCATCTCTGCATATGTTGTACAACTTTTGATATATGATGGTTCTTTATATAACACTCCTTTGAATTTGTATCATATAAATTTCCTGTAGTATGACGAGGCAATTGTTTTTTCTTTTCTTTTGTCTATCAACAGGATATGGACAGGCAAGTTATTAGGACGAACTCTGCATCTGTGCGTATTCCAGAACTGGATTTTGAAATCCCCGGTTTCACTCAAAAAGGATGTTAGTATGATTGAAGATCTTACTCTTTATCTTTGTCTCCGTCTTTCTTGTTCTTTCCCCCCTTCCCTTTCTCTCCCCTTCCCTCTCTCACCCTCCCTCTCCCCTTCCCTCTCCCCTTCCCTCTCTCACCCTCCCTCTCCCCTTCCCTCTCCCCTTCCCTCTCTCCCCTTCCTCTCTCCCCTTCCTCTCTCCCTCTCTCCTTCCCCTCCCTCTCTCCCTCCCCTCCCTCTCTCCCTCCCTCCCCTCCCTCTCTCCTTTCCCTCCCCTCCCTCTCTCCTTTCCCTCCCTCTCTCCTTTCCCTCCCTCTCTCTCTCCCCCTTCCCTCCCTCTATCTCCCTCCCTCAATCCCCCTCTCTCTCCCTCTCTCTCTCCCTTCCTTCTTCCCTCCTTTTCTCATTTACAATACCGCCCAGAAGTTATTGGGCATGCGGGATCGTGTTTCACGATAGGAGGTTAGCGTGATTGTAGACGGGTTTTATCGTGTTTTTATCGTGAGAAACATCGTGATTTGTATTCATCTCTATCATGATTTTTTTCCTCAACTTGATCAACTCGCTAAATCCCCGATGCATATCGTGATATTTCCTTTTATATCACGATAGAACTGCGCACAGCATGCAGTATTTATACGCTTGCTGAGCCTGCGCATCCTCAAACATACCGATGCGCGCTTGCCACTGACGTCACAATCAATTGATTATTACATCACAAAAGCGTGAATGAATGCTCTTTTCATTCCATGCATAAATACACGAGACAATGTGCTACGGGGAATGTTTGGGATTGCGCATGCGGAGAGAAAAGTTATCCGATGAGAGAAGTGCAGAAACCAAGAACCAGGTGTCTAATTGGCCTTTCCCACGATACGACATCTTTTTTTTATTTGAGGGGGGAGGAATGTTTGGGATAGCTCATATCATGGCAGAGGAGATCCGAGAGTATATCAAGAGTTAGACCGAAAGCTTCAGTCTCTAATATCGACGGCTATTCCGCTTATGTTTAATCCAAGAAAGACTTGTCGTTAACATTATTTGTTGTGCAGCCATCTTGATTTGAGTTGATGAATGCTCATTTTTTTCCCGGACGTCCGATACCTACATGTGCGTACGAGTCAGCACGGCTTGACCCGGTGATATTTTGATATTCATAAACGCGTGATCTAATTCGCCTAAATTTCGCCATTGCAATTACTTGATTAAAATTGTAAGAATTTTAAGAAATATACATACTTTCTTATGTCCGATTTATTGATCGGAAAATTAGATCTGAATAAGGAAAAACGGGAAGAAAAGAAAGGCTCACCCCCCCCCCCCCCCCCCCCCCCGTCGTGCGAGCCGTAAGGGTCACCGTCTGTGTATGAGGAATGTTGACAAATGTAAGATTTATCAAAGAGTAATGACCCATATCAGACGGTTATTTCTGTCTAATCGAGAGTATTCATCATTACATGTACATATCAGATCTAATATGTGGGTAGAATCTTAGAATTTATGGATAAATGCGGCTGTTATTTCTAGAAGAATTATGTGTATGTTGTGAGATTTTCAGGAAGGCGTGAATAATTAAGGGAAGAGGCGGAGGGGTACCGTTAGCTTGACAGGGACAGAAAAGAAAGAGGGAAGGGAGTGAAGAGTGAAATATATCAGACAAAGATAATTAAGAGAGATAGAGAATTGAAAATTAACAGAATAAATAAAGGATCCGTAACTCCAAATAATAAAAAAAATATTGTTATTTTATTCATTCATAATACCAATCGGTTGACCCTGTCCCTACACATTACAAATTTTGCCACAGACCGCAAACGGCATTTTCATAAACCAGTATTATCAAAAACAAAAGCAACGCGATCTCGATCAGCCAATGTACCTCGTGGTCCACAAAGTAGTTGAAATTTGATATGTAGTGCGCGCGCTCAGGGATTCCCGGAATTGGAAAACCCCTCGATCTCGATCTCTATTTTATGACATTCAGTTTGCATGCAAGCTAAATACATGTACACATACCTGGGTTGGCAAGCTCCCGTAATCAAAATTGGAGTAATACATAAGTCATAAGGAAATAACAAAGAAATACACGAGGATTGAGGACAAAATATAAAATGATAGAAAGAAATCTAAGAAAAACATAAAGTATTAAAACACATTTACGAAGGAATAAACCAGAAGGATGATTAATAATGATAATAATAATAATAAATAATAACGGCTTAACAAAGATCTACATATGGTAAGAAATAAGGATAAACAACAAAAAAATGATTGATCGAATTGATAGCAAGAAAAACAAGGAATTAAACAAAGGGGGTGATTGTGCAAGGGGGTAATTCTCCTTGAACCGTAAGGAACAAGCGAAGGGAATACATACACATATTTATATTTCGAGAAAAGGTAAAAACAAAGAAATAAAAAAACAGAAAAGATGATGAGGTAAAGATTTAAAAAAATGCACGCGCTTATAGTTTTCTCTCGAAGGTTCAATCATCACTACTATGATCATGTGATCTTACGGCGCGAACATGATCTGTTTATACTTAACTTCTGAGATAACCACATGCTGCCAGACACCTTGACTCCAAACCCATTGTTTAGAAACACTTGAAACACAATATGAAATGTACGCAAGCTCTCTTGTCATTTAAACATTCAATTCATTGGCGAAAAAATTAGAATTTCCGATTGATGAATTCTCTGCTTGTTTCGTCTGTCCATTTGATTTTATTTTGAGATTTACTCTTCTTCCTTTTCCCCTCCTTCCTTTTCTTTTCTTCTCCCCTCCACCCCCCCCCCCCCCTGCGTCGCCAATGATACGAGTTTGCTTTTAAAATTATCATTTATTTTATATCCGATTGCGAAGCAGCAAACCATAAATGAATTGAATGCAACATCAGGCAAATTAATTATAAATATTATTAGCGCGAATAAACGTTAGAGGGACTAGAACAGGAGCTATTATTGTAAAAATGTCCACAAAAATAAAACACAACTTCGCGAATGATAGTGATACGGGTCTGCTTTTAAAAATAAAATCTATATCATATTCTAATGCGAAGCAGCAAACCATGAATGAATCTAAAAGGTTGAAAGGTTTGTTTTAATTCTTAATCTTAAATTGACTATCTCTTAACAAATAATTGCGAATGTTAATCAAAGCCAAAGGCTGGACATACGAGAACATAATGAAATGCATCATCTTGTACTTTGAGATCACATATGGAACACAATTCTACAATTTCTAGAGGCTGACTTTAGTGACGGTCAGGTGCAGACGGCAGGGCAGCTTACTATTACCACATCGATATTTATAAAGAGATGTTCTATCACTGAAATCCAACTTTAACATATATTCTTCCAAACCGATTACCTGTTTAAAAATTCTGTAATTGAAACATGAACTTCATGAACTTCATCGTTCCAGTTTTCCAAATCAATGTCATTTAATCTACGATCCAACTTTTTTTCTTCCTTTCCAACATCCTATTTTTTAACATCGCCATCGTACAAAGTAATTATAAATGATAAAAAGAAAAAGAGGTGTGAATGACCTAGTTTTCAATCTTCGGTTAAAAATGTCATTGAATGTTATCTTTGTTATTTACGATGTGTCAGCCGAGGGGAGCCAGCTCTCAACGCATGTGGCAGACATAATCCTACTGTTTATTTCTCAAAAGTAAATGTACGTAAATGTCTCCCTTAGTATGATTTCGCTAGCCTGCGCTCCCATCAAACATTTTTCTTTCTCTCTCTCTCTCTCTCTCTCTCTCTCTATTACGTGTAGCCCCCCCCCCCCCCTCGTGAAGATACTAGTGGGATTTCCTCTCGTCTCTCTTGCTCTCCAAATACGTAGGTCCATGCTCTCACCCTCTTCTTTGTCACATTTCTCCACCCATGAACGTTTTCGTCTAGTGTCGATGAATAAGGAGTGGAAGTAGAAAGGTGTACGGAAAATAGACTAACGTATTGGTGTCTTGCCTACTTATATTTAGTCAACCCTGTTAAGTAGATAATTATCCATTTTATTTGTTTTTTTTTCCCATCCTGACCTCGATCATAACTCCTTTCCTTCTCGAATAATATCTTCATCTATCTCCAGCTCAACACTACCTCCCTCTCAATTATCTCTCTCTCTCCTACATGTTTTCCTGTTAATTCAACTCTGGTCTAATCCACACTCCGAAGACAGTTACAGTAATTGATCCATGCCATTTTTACAGATTTTATTATTTATCAATCATCCAATGCCGTTCACTAAAAATGTTTATTTACGCGTGTTTTGGTAACCTTGGTTACTAGTCCACCTGGCAACTTTTACGCGTGACCAGTAGGCAAGAATGTCCATGATTGGACGTTTTCTCTTTTAGGGGTGGAGACCCTTCTTACGGCAGTCTTGTCAGTGATACTGATAGGGCAAATGAAAGAATCTGATCGCGTGCGTGTTTTCTGAAGCGACGATCTTGGGAATATTTTTATTTTATTTGGTGGAGGTTGAATTGAATTGAATTGAATTTATTCACCACTTTCATGGTTGTGGAATGAGATACGCATATATGGAGTAGGCGAACAGAAAATATGGCAGTGAAAATGAAAGGTATTGTGCTCACAATTATAATTTCAATGAATGCAAATCATGCAAGTTTTTGCAACTTGAATATAGTTAGATCTACTCGTTGCTTCACCGCATCAGTACCCGATGCTTATCCGCGCCCAGTGTCGGTGATTTAGCGACGGCTTTTACTAGTATTTAACTGTGTGTAATGTTTACTCGTGAATACTTTCTATTGTGACGTAAACAAAGACACATACGGAACTGCGCGTACAAATCATACATATCAAGACTTAGCGCGCGCGATGAGCAAGACATGCGCTTGCAGAGGACATGACTTGACTAGTTGCAAATACGCGCACCATGAAACACGATAGACTATCGGGGGATTAGGCGGGTTACACGCATCCCCCGATAGAGGAAATCATTCACTAGTGTGCAAATTATCGTGATTTTTATCGTGATTCTATCAGTATTTCATCGATATTTTATCGTGATTTTATCGTGAAATACACATCGGGGAAAACCCGCCCCGCAAAAACATGCCCAATAACTTCTGGGCGGTATTGTAATTACTGTTTAAATCAAATTATAGTACTGTGATAGGAAAAAAACTATTGAATGCATTTGTCAAACAATATAAATTTGGTTTTCCCTCTTCACGAAAGCCTTTGTAGCGTTTTGTAATATATCAATATTTTTGCATTATTTATTTATTTTTCAGTTGATGACTTCAAAATATATTAGTCTGTTAAAGATGAAATTGCTTATACTTTATGTTTAGCATAGGAACCTAAATTTCATTTCTGCAGTTAGAATCTTGATTCTAATCACTTGTTAAGTAAATCAATTTTAGAGAAAAATCAAACCTAGTGTTATAAATACAGTTCAATAGAATTTAGACCATTGTGTTTTGATAATTCTCAAAGTTCAGTCATAGATACTGCCGAGGATATTTATTATAAATCCTTGTGTTTAAAGACAATGTTATCATTTATTTGTACCCAGCTCTGTCGACGGTGGAAGGGGTATTACAGAGGGCCGTGGAGGGACTTGAACAAGAGCAACCCTTACGAAAGGTAAGGACTTAAACAAAGTCTTAGCCAACCATTTTGTTTTCTTCAACAATTGTTTTCAACATTTGCTCTAACCAGTTGTGATAAAAGAACAGTTAGGGATTAGAATTTGACTTGAAGTGTACCAACCACTTTAACAATGATTTATTCAGCGCTTGAATGTATTTAATCATTGTAAAAAACTAAAAATTTGCATTTTAGGATGTACCATATCAAATGATTTAACCATGTGAAGTGAATACACATGTATATGTAATCGTGAATAATCGTGAAGGGCTATAGTTTTCCATTTTTGTTTGATGAAAAATTGTCACTTTCCAAATCAATGACGTATGCAGTAAATAATATGTCTACATCTGTTAAACACAAAAGAAGTTGCTTTTCTCTTTCAAAAATGGAAGATGTATTGATAGTTTGACGACCGTTAGCTTTTTTTATTTGGTTTGCGGGTTGATTTTTAACCTTTGTTGGTACGTTAGGCCAAAGGTAAGGAATATTGAAAGTTTGATGAATGTTAGTATTTGTTTGTAGGTGCGCTTTTGATTTTTCACTTTCAGCCTTGAATTTTGTTGCTATGACAGGCACTGCAACCGGATGTAGCAGTCCAGATCGGTGCGTTCATCGAGAAGTTGAAAAACATCTCCAGGCCATTCCATCTTGTAAGTTTCTCACCACAGGACACGAACATGAATGTATGGGACTGTATTATATTTATATATTTCCTTAAAGGGTAGTCACATGTTCTGGTAATGAGTTCTGATTTTTCAAGAGAAATTATCAACATCATTAACATTTAAGGATCTATAAAAAAAATATTCTCAGCAGTACCTCGACTGAGCTGTGCACACTTTTAGAGTTATCAAAACACAATGGTCTAACTTCTACTAAACTGTCATCACTTTGGTTGCTTGGCACAGTTGCCTGTTTGCTACACGTGCAATTTTGCACAACACAATAAGCATCGATTGATGGAAGGATTACCTTAAGCAACACAGTGGCTACATGTATGCAGAATTACCAATTTCTGATCTTGATTAGCTCCATGACAACCTTTTAACACCGGTATAAAGTAATCTTGCACTGGAAACGGTTAAATACCGGAGTGTTGGCTCAGTCAGTAGAGCGTCCGCCTCACAACCGGGAGGTCGTGGGTTCAAACCCCGGCCGCGTCATACCAAAAGACGTTAAAAAATGGGAGTTGTTGCTACCTTGTTTGGCGTTCAACAATAAGGGATAGAGCAACGTCGATCTGGCGCTGCTCAGTGGCTGCCGGGCTCACGATCAATTGGGCAAAAAGAATTTCCGTTTCGGTTTAATAAAATTTGGAGTGGACTATTAGGCTATTATTATTATTATTATCTTGAACCCTTTGGTATAGCTATCCTATGATAAATACAATGTGGCACAGGAAGATTATTTGTGTGATATATAAAGAGATAACATACAGATTATTTAGCATTATAAGTACCATTATCCTGAGTATTATTATCAACATCATTATTTGTCATGTTTATGCTGGAGCTAGCAGCCCTGCATGTTTGCTAGAGGTGTTGTGGGCTAGTGGATGAAGCTCTGGGACTGTGAACCATAAGGTGCAGGGTTCAAATCCCTGCAGCAGCACTAAGCTCCTTAGCCAAGACTTTAATCAAACATCTGATATCAGTGCACTGACCCTTATGGTTGCAAGACCTAAAGCTGGGCTAATAACATTCTGAGACCTTTCGAAGCGCAAAAGGACGTTATATTATATTGTGTTATGTGTTGCCTAAAGGGACTTGGTAACATTGTTCAGATGTTCTAAGGTAGGGACTTTAATGCTAGATGTATGATTAAAGATAATCTGACAGTTTGAGTGAAAGCGGACCATTATTAATGATACAAATTGGGAAAAACTGATCTGATAAATTCCATAATTCTCCCGACTATGTTATTACAATGTAATTAGATTTTAGGTGAGTGACAATTGTCGCAATGAAATGACTCTACGTACCATTGCAATGTTTAAGTGTTGAAAGATTTTAAAAAGCCTGATTCATGTCTTATTTTCATGGAAAAATAGTTAGTAAATTTCAAAAAAGATTGGGAGAATTTACTGTTAGAGGATGTCACACGTTGAAATCATAAATATCTTTGTGGTTTGAGATTTTTTTTCATTTTTTTTTCATTTTTTTGTGCATGTTAGAGAGTAAGTACAGTAGAAGGAATATAAGAAGTAACATTTCATACACAAATTACACAGTTTTATGCATCAACCTTCAACAATGTTACTGAGTCACTTTAAGAACGGATCATTATTATTATTACTTTCTCCCGGTAGGTGGTGAACGATCCTTCTGGGAACAGCTTCATCGAGAATCCCTTGGCACCGAAAGCGGATCCTGCCATGAAGATCAGCCATTACGAACGCACCAAGGAACAATGTCAGGCGCTTGGATACGCAGTGAGCATTTTATCCAAACTATTATGCATCTTAATGCTAAAGATGATGTTATCTGTTCAGAGGCAGAAGGGTGCTTAAAGGGTGTTAAATCGGTGATGCACGGCCCTACGTGTTATCAGTGTCTGTGATAGGGTGTAATATTGAAGCCCTCGAAAAAATTGCGCTTCAAAATGATCAAGAAGTGCCTCAAAAAAGTAAAAACCTTTGAGTGACCGGTATTACCATACTCATTTTCCCCAATAGACTGTAGTGTTATGAAAACCGTTATGAAAACGCAAAATTTGATTTTGACTTTCAATCATAAATATCTTGATAATCAGACAGGCGATCGGCTTGTAAAAGTCATGGGGTTCCTTACTGGCCTAAAGGTTTATAATTATCATTGCAGCAGGAGCTTAATTTAGGATTGTGTTTCAGAGACAAAGTTACCCAATCCCATTAAGGGGAAGTCCAGACTAGTATTAAGTTTGTTGTAATAGAAGCAGAAAAATGATAGGAGCAGGTCAGTGAAAGTTTGAGCGAATTCATATCAAAAGTATTAAGAAAGTTATGAATTTTGAAGTTGAGATCAATTGGCAACTCTATTTTGCGAGGTCGCCCCCATTGATCTTTACTAAAAATATAAAAAAACAGAAATGTTCATTTCCCTCAAGAAAATTTTCAATCATACATGCACCTTAAAGGTACTATGTCCCATTTGCAGGCCAAAAAAATGAAAAAGTTAAATTCCAACTGCATTTGAAAGATAATACTAATGTAGAACTTCCCTAAAAAAGGTGGGGCTTGAAAATGTCTTCAAGTGGGAAAATAACAACTATTAGTTGTCAAATCGACTTTAGGGCTATAGAGCCCAAAAGTAACAGTCTTGATTTTCAGACAATTGTACCGAATGGTCATACTTTTTATGCTGCGCAAAGATTCAATCAGTTTAATCTTGGCCATCACAAGAAGTGGGTTATTGATGTAGACAAATGCTCATGTACCCTTTACAACTCTTTTCATGTAAGTTATTACCAAAGAAGAAAAAAAGCCAGTCAGTCACTCAATAGTGTCTGACAGTGAAGTCTAGCAAGTAAACAGGTTTCCTTGCATAATTTCTTAACCATCATATTTTTAATCAAAATTTGTTCAGCCTTTCATTAACCTGTTCTTCTAATTTGTTCTGCTTCTATTTGAACCAAATTTTTATCAGGGTGCACTTCCCCTAGAAAGACCACCTGTCTATGAAGTCCACATTTTCTTTTCCCCGGGAATATTTTCTGTCATTGAAGCGTGTACTAAAGGAAACTTTACACAATGGCCACCTGCCTATAAAGACTGCTTATCGTGTCACCCTTGAATGGTCTTTATACACAGGGTTCCTTTATATTGGGGTAAAAGCCCGTTTGGCTCTGAACAGACGAAATGGAGCAATAGCAGAATTCCCCTCTATTTCTATATCCTTAACTCTAATCCTGATTGTAACCATGTCCAAAACCCTGTCCCTAACTCTGACCCAATGGCTTGACCTTAACCTCAACCCTTGTCCAAATCCTAAAGCTCACCCTGCCATGAATATTAGTCTCTGTCTCTCTCCCTCCCACTTCCCCTTTCTCTTTCCTTCCTCCTTCTCCCTCTCTTCCCCCTCTCTTTCTGCTCCCTCTGGCTCTGCCTCTCTCTTTCTCTCTCTCTCTCTCTCTCCCTCTCCCACTCCCACTTCCCCTTTCTCTTTCCTTCCTCTCTTCCTCCTTCTACCTCCTTCTACCTCTTCTCCCTCTCTCTTTCTCTCTCTCCTCCCTCTGGCTCTGTCTGTCTGTTTACTCTCCATCTCTCTCTCTCTCTCTCTCTTCCTCTCATATATTTATATTGCATACCTTTCTTCTCTCTCTAGCTCTTTCTACCCCCCCTCTCTCTCTCTTTATACCCCCCTATCTCTCTCTTTCTACCCCTCCCCCTCCCCCCTCTCTCTCTCTCTCTTTCTCTCTCATCTCAAATAATATCAATTTTACCTGTTCTTTCAGGATTCTGACCCTGCCGCTAACGGAGATGCTCCACCTGCTGCTGTTACTAATGACGATGTCGATGACGACGTTGCCCCACCAGAAGAAGTCTACGAGTTTGCCGTCAACTGTAGCAATTGTGATGCTCCTGCCAAGTGTCGGATGAAGCCAATCAGTATCCTTTGTTAATACAATCGTATTAAAATATTTATACAGTAGGCTAGCGGGTGCACCATGTGAGAGAGAGGATTGAGGAGTCCTGAAAAGGACTCTGACTCGGTAATCTTTCTTAAGGGTGTGTAGTCCTGAAAAGGACTGTTATCTTTCTTAGCTTATAGTTCTAAGGAGAACTATAGCGCTTGAAGAGGATGACTGGCTCGACGTTTCGAACAGATTGACTATCCGTCGTCAATCCTCTCTCTCACATGGTGCACCCGCAAGCCTACTGTATATCTACATCACCATGCAAGCCGACACTTACAAGCAGCATCTAATTAAAATATTTGTTCATATATTTATTTTTTTGTATGTATATTCTTTTTTTTGATTATTTGTTCATCTATTTATTTGTATTTGTTTCCTTATTATATTTATTAATTTCTTTATTTCTTTGTTTGTGTTTTATGTTTAATGAAATATTTTCATGCCCCCGCCCACTGAAGGTGGTGCCGGAGGCGTTATGTTATTGCATTGTCTGTCCCGCTGTCTTGTTAACGCAATATCTCAAGAATTTTTTTAAAAATAGGAACTTCACACTTGATGATAGTATGTATGACCATAAGTAGACAACATGATTAGATTTTGGAGTATCTAGGTCAAAGGTTAAAGTCACAAAGGTCAACTTATGAAAATTTCAGGTATTGGCCTTGTTATCACGATTCTAGAGAACCGCTAGAGATATGAAGCTCAAACTTGGTGATATTATGTATCACCATAGGAAAACGATCTGATTAGATTTTGGAGTTACTAGGTTAAAGGTCACAGAGGTCAGCTGTTGAAAATTCCAGATAATGAATTCATTATCATGGTATCTCAAGAACCACAAGAGAATTGAGGCTCAAACTTGGTGATAATATGTATCACCATAGGAAGACATTTTGTTGCAATATCTCAAGAACCACAAGAGAAAGGCTTTTGTTTTTTCATCGTTATATGTCACAAGTAATTACATCAATTTCTTATACTGAATCTAGGGTGGAGGCATTTGTCTTGTTTATGTAAATGCATTATATCTTATTCATTTTACCCAATGGAAGTACAAGTTTTGGTGTATGTTCCTGTAATATATTATGCATTTTTGTTTCTAAAATGGAAATGAATAAACAAAGGAAAGTACAACCCTTAACCCTTATCTACCCATTTTCAAATGCAGATTTTATTTTATTTCTTAGTTCTATATTGTAATTTTTTCTTCTTCTAAAATAGAAATGAATAAGAAAAGGAAATTTGACCTTTAACCCAGACTTCAGACATTCCGTTCTTCAAAGAGGTCATCATCATGGCTATGGCGTGTGACGCCTGTGGCACCAAGACGAACGAGATCAAGTCAGGTGGTGGCATAGAGGACAAAGGTCGCCAGATAACGCTCAAAATGACCGACATCAGCGACCTCAGCAGAGATGTGCTCAGGGTAGGTCATAGGTCAAAGGTCATCCTCTGGGATTCCAGTAATCAGGCCCTGAACCTCCCCATTTTAGGCTTCAATAAAGGAAGAGACAACCATGAAATCCAAAGTATCACCATGGCAAAATATGAAATAAAGCTATACATGTACATGTAATATACCTGTATCTACTAAATTGACGGATTATAATTTGCATGATGTGTTTGGATGAAGGTTGTAGTTGAACCAGTATGAAGCTCATATAATTATCATGGCACTCTGAACCAAATGGAGCCAAAAATAATCAGCTAGTTACGTTGTTTTGGGGAAAAAAATGGGCGTGTTGTTAGGCGAGTAATTTGGTCATATGTTGAAGAAAAATAAAACATTTTCTTCAAAAAGTAAACATCACCTCTGTTTCATTTTTATCTCCACATTTTTCGACAAGGCCCGACGTAAGAATTATTGTTGGTAGAAAAAGTGATTGGCTGTCAGGAGTAACTACTCTTACGTTGCATATGGCTTTCATAATTTCTCTATACAGACAGAAGTATTCTTCTTTACGTGCCTTGTCCTGAGATGTTGGCGATCATGGAATGCCACAACTCTCTGTCCCGTATTCTATGAAGTAATTCATTCTTCCCGAGATCAATTCCACTTGCAGAAATCCCACTCCTTAAGCTACTCATCCACAGAATCCTCCTTCTACCCCTACTCCTCCTCCCCTCTATTCTTCCAGTCAGTGCAAGATTTTCCAAGCCATTCTTTCAAATAACATGACCCAAGAAGGTCAGCTGTCGACCTCTTATATTATTCAAAAGCTCTTGTCTTGTTCCTGCCATGGCAAATACCTCATTATTTGAAACTCTTTCTGTCCATAAAATTCTAAGCATCCTTCTCAGGAACTAAACTTCACAACTTTGAAGTATACAGTGTATGTAAGTTAAATTGAGGGTATGACTGTAATATCAGGTGGTTTCATTGATACATTTTTTACTGAATGCATGCATAAGATGCTGTAGAGAGGTTTGGTCAACTCTTTTCAAGTGTTTATTTTTCTTTTTTGTTATTTCCCATTGATTTACTGCAGTCGGGGACGTGCTCCCTTGAAATTCCAGAACTTGACTTTGGGCACGAACCAATATCATCCCAGGGTGGCAAATTTACAACTGTAGAGGGCCTTCTTGCGGATGTCAAAGGCGCTCTTCATAGGGACAATCCTCTTGTTTTCGGAGACAGCGCAGCGGCACCAGGGCAGAACTCGATGAAGTCTTTTATAGATAGACTGGATACGGTGAGCTATGTGAAAGGATGTGGCTTATGTGATGTGATGGTTATTTTACCTGACTGCTAAGAAAGCATAAATGCTTGTAAGTAAGCAACCAGAAGGCCGACGGCTTTAGGTCCTCTCCGAGGGACCTGGTAGTGAGGATTAAAGCCTTACCAAAGGGCACTAGCGCATCGCCTTGGTTTCGAAACCCGGGTCACCGGATTACGAGACCACTGCTCTACGGACTGAGCTACCGCGCCTCCTGTTGAATTGGCAACACAAGATCAGGGAAATAAAGATTTTTTTGAAGTAATGTAATATTTGAAATCTTTGATTTTAAAGGGAATTCCAGCCTTGGTAGCTATTTGCCACGAAGGAAAGAAGAAAGAACAGTGTGTATGCAATTGCTAAATATCAAGTAGATTATTTTTTGAAAGCTGACAATATTTTAAATAAGGGATTTTCAAATAGTCTGAATGGTAATGTCACCATAATGTTGTTCAAATTGACTAGAATATCAGTTCTACAAATTTAAGACTGGGTATTTCTTCTTTTTTTGGGGGGGGGGGAGCAGTTGTTACAATCATCAGATAAACTATTTTTATGATATTAATATTATTGTTTTTTGTTTTTCTTCTGCTTTTATTGTAAGCACTTTCAGCGTATTTTTGTTATTAGATTTAATCTGTTTATTGTAAGTGCCTTGAGCACCATCTGGGTGGTTATGTTATGCATTATACATGTCTGCATTATTATTATTATTATGATTTCTTCATCGTCATCGTCGTTGTCATCATCATCATCACCATCATCATCATCATCACCATCACCACCACCACCACCACCACCACCACCACCACCACCACCACCACCACCACCACCACCACCACCACCTCCTCCTCCTCTCATTGTATTCCTATCTGTCATGCTTATCTCCAACAATTTTGCTGCAATTGTGTTTCTTCTGCACAGGTCATTGCTGGAGACTTGTTTGTTACTATCATACTCAGGGACCCAACAGGCAACAGCTATTTACAGGTATGTTACTAACAGACTTCATTTTGATCCAAAATTTTATGTTTATGTTAACATAACTCAAAACATTAAGGTTCTATAAAATTGGGAACGAAATGTTTTGATGGGGTTAGGTCCTTCTTTATTCATGAGTCCATGTTTTCAATTTAGATTTAGTTAAAGCCTTAGCCAGCTTCTCACAGACAATACAAGCATGTTTGGGTGCATGTACTGTTGATTTCAAGTCTATTTAATGATACGTTATATCAAGTTATATTACGTTATGTTACATTATGATACGTTTTGTTATGTTTTGTTGCGTTACGTTACGTTTTGTGACGTTATGTTATGTAAGGTTTTATTATGTTATGTTACGTTACGTTACGGTATGTTACGTTAAGTTATGTTACTTTATGCAATGTTAAGCAACCATGCATAGGTGCATATGAGAGCATACAAGTCGCTTTTATGGTAATTGAGAGCGTTTCAAACCTCCACTGTTTCCTTTCAGAAGCAATATTTGAAGTTCATAATTTGAAATAGTCAATGATATTGAACCATTAATATACAGATCGAAATATTTTTTAAATGGTGATTGATACCTTTTACCTTTGACCATTGTCAAGACTAGATTAATCCATTACCAACTAGAGATTTTGTAAAAAATGGCTCGCTGGAAGATGTTGCAATATTGCTCTCATTTTGACATTTTTCTGAACAATATGAAACATGCACTATTTTTCTATGCAGAATCCAACTGTAGACATTGTAAGAATTATGCATGCATAACATTTTCACGGTAGACCCCATACATTGTAGATGGATACTACAGCGCGTTGAAAACAAACAGGTGGTTTCAGGCGGTTCAGCGAGTAAAAGGAGGGGCGGTTTCGGGCGGTTTCGGGCGGTTTAGTTGCTAAAGGGTTAATGACTTTTCATGACCACCTTCTCTTGAATTTTAGAACGTGTATGCTCCCGAGACTGACCCCGAGATGACTATTGAAGATTTTGATAGGACAGAGGAAGAGAACGACAACCTTGGTGTGACAGACATGAAGACAGAAAACTATGTAGGGCAGGAGGGAGATGGTGCACAAAATGCCCCAGCATCATAGTCTTAACTATACTTATAAGTATAGTTAGCCTCTTGGACACGAGGACAGAACACTATGGGGAACAGGAGGGAGATGGTGCACAGCGTGATACCCCAGCATCGCCATAGTCTAATTTATATCCATGAGAATAATTAGCTTGAGAAACATGAAAACAATAAAAACTACAGGGAACAGGGGAAGATGGTGCACAAAACGATAACCTAGCGTCGTAGTCCTATATATCAAGGGGTCAGTGACACAAAGAAGTAGCTCCATTTTGGCAATTTTGAGAAAAATTGGTTTGAAGATAGAGGTCCACTTGGGCCTTAAGGAGTTTAGTCTATGTTTCACTAGCCATTTACCTCAATGGGGTGTTGGGTGGAGTTCAGCCTTTGTATTTCCTGGAAAGCTCATGTTTTTCTGAACATTTTGCTATCAAATACTCATTTTAGCAAAATGTGGAGTTACGTCTTTGTGTCACTGAACCCTTGATATATCCTGGAAAATGGTTAACCCAACAGACTTGGAGACAAGAAAAAGTATGGGAAACTGGAGGAGGATGGAGCATAAAATGATGCCACATCATCTTCATAGAGCATAATGTTGTCGAGTAAAAATATAAGGCCTGGGGGTGGGGGGGGGGGGTGTTTCATGATGCTGTTCCTAAAGTAACGTATGACTTTGCGAATGACTTGATATGAAGTGCCAGATGGGATGCCCAAAGTTTCTCCTGATGTTTTAACAAAGCATGAAAAATGTATGTTATAATAAGAATGTGTAACTTTAAGAACAGCTTTAGGAAACAACCCCCCCCCCCGTTCACCGCGTATGACACATTTAAATCGTCCCTAAAAATACGCCACCGTTTTCTTTTACAATCAAATGAATGGCGACTGCTAACAACTAAGGTCATGTACCGGTAGGTCTATGTTTTAAGATAAGCAAATATTAATCGACTACGAGGGTAATGGTGCTAACTATCATCGCCGAGGTAATCTCGGGGCTACTATCTTCCCAAGTCCATGGCGAGGGATGATGGTAGCCCCGAGATCATTGAGGCGATGGTAGTTTGTATCCATTGCCCGAGTAAAGGAGGTTAATATTTGTTTTATATCCCACATCGTAGTACAACAAGTCCCACAAGTAGATAGTACTTATCTATACCTTTTTTGTGCTCTGTACAATCGCAATGCAAACAACTATACATGAGGGATATAATAGGAAATATGAAGTGTATTACACTTTACCTGATCATAAAACAAAATGTGCTGCAGTTTACCATTGCGTAACCGAACAAAATGTTTGTCTACTCGTGCTTGCGGGGCTTCAAGAAAAGACTACAAACCATTAAGAAAGTGGGGGGGGGGGTGGGGGATGATGCTCAATTGTATAATGAGATAATAATGAGCTTTAAAAAGATTACAGATTGTGGAAAAAAAGGTGTATGTTTGCCTCATTTTCAGAGACTTAAAACTGGTATAATGATGATAAAGGAGATGGTGCACAAAGTGCTCCATCTGTGCAATTTTCAACATGTTTATTTTAAAAATGTAAGTGGTTGTATTGTACATAAATCATTAGATGATTATGAAATTGTATAATTGGGCTTCAAGCAGATGATCATGAATAGTTTGTGTGTTACAGAAGAATTTGCATGTTTCGATTCTTTTCTTTTCCGAGTTTGACAAAAGACAGTGCCATAAATGGCCATTATTACTTACAATCTCCATTTTGAAAATAGAAAAAGGTATTACTATTATTTACATTTTGTTTGTCTTCTCTCTTTTTGTCATGGCCGTAACATTTAAGATAATAGTAATGATTTTGTGTTATTGTGTCAAAATGTATTGTTTAAATTTCATGATCTGCTTAGAATCTATTTATTGCCATTTCATTGGCCTTCTGCAAAGCAAAAGCTCATTGCATAGTAATGTTTAAATAAAAGACAATTTTCTTATGAACAAAACAAAACAAAATCCTCATTTTGTTAATTCATATTTCAAATCACTTTGTTCTCGATTCGGATATTTGCGACCCTGTACTTTTACAAAGCACATTTAAGACAATATAGAATTTTGGTAAGGCCCCCACATTTTCAGGCTACCAAAATTTATCGTATGGCTATACAAAATCATTTCATTATGTTAAAAGCAATTAAAAAAATTTCTGGTCTGAAGATGGTACATCATGTATAAAGAATCATGGCATAACAAAATGCATGTGTGAGCATTGTTTTGAACAAAAACCTCTATTGAATATCAGGGTCAAGCGCTAGTCTGAATGCTGTATCGTACAAAAATCGGGGCGCTGCTTATCGACTCATGATTTGCCAGTTGTCTTAAAAAACGTCCTCTTCAAAAATAGTTTCTTTATATGATGTTTCTTTATTCAGTGTTTTTGTCTAGTCTGAATGCCCCTTCCGCTATACGATGATTCTATAAAAAAAAAACGCTTCTTTGTACGATTTTTCATATGAACTTCCTATAATGTGAACAGGCTATTACATGTAGTTGGAAAAGGGGATAGCTGAAAATCATGGAAAACCTGAAACATGAAAGTTCCTGTCTTCCAGTCGGGGTTAAGTCCAGGAATTTGTGAAAAGCCACCCAAACAAGGGAAAAATTAGGAAGTTTAAAAAAGAAAGTCGTTGCTCTCCTATATTTTGTTGCATGTCCGAACATCATTTCCAATATATAATTGGCTATTGTGTCTTTATATGGAGTGTTAAATGCCCCCTTGAGTGATCCTGGAATTTTAAAAACTCCATCAGGGAAAAATCTGGGAAAATTGAAGAAATTTTGTTTTTTTATGAAGCACTGGGAACCCTGAATACCTCTTTATGTATGCATTTTAATTCATATTATGGCCAGTAAATTCTCTAACAATTGTTTATACATTTATTAAGAGTTATAAGTCCTAAAATACCTAAGAGTTTATTTGAAGTGGTTGTTTAGAGGGTTGAAGTGTACTAATCACTTTAAAAAATAGCTTATGTCCAACTAGAATGTTTAAACTTAACAGAAAAGAACTTAACCTGTCATTCTGAGGGTCAACGGTTAACTCATATCCTGCCATAAGGCTGAATGCACGCTACCGTTATAGTGCTTTGTACACACGAGCGCGCTATCGATTGGCTGCTTAATTCACGCGAGCGTGCCACAGCTTAGCTGCTTTATGCATGCATGCTCGCATTCGTAATAGCAGTTATTGTTCATGCTCATTATACTTTCCCGAATGTTTTGCACGCGATATTGATCGCACCATCAGATTACCGGTATCTCAAAATAAACTTGGCACAGGGGGGATTTGTGGCTTGGCACAACGGGGATTAGCCCTGTGGCACTGGTCTGTATTCATTATGGCAGGATGACAATAAAGAATAACATTAAACAATATGCACAGAACCCAACTCAATGTTGTTTCTGTGCAGGCCCTTTATATATGCGAGTACGTACGGATACGTCCACTAGTCTACTCACAAGTCACCTTAATTTTAATTGAGAGTGTATTCAAAATTTTAATATCTATAGATTGAAGTACATGTAATATTTGGAGCTCATCTCTTCAGTAAAGTATGGTGACGTGTAACCCCTCACATGCAGAGCAAAATTTTTGTGGTGATTGGTTAATGGTACACTTTAATTAAAATACATATGTATATCACAAGCAATCTATGTAAGTTCTGAGAATGATGAATCGTGAAGCTACACCATGAATCGTAAGATTGAAGTTGTTTGTCTTCTTAAAAAGTTAATTGTTGACTATTGAATTCCCCTTTTCTCATAGCCATAATACAGGTATCACATGATTAAAGTCAATATAGGTCAAATAGATATTTGTTCAAAAAGTATTGGTCAAGTGAAAGAATTTTCCTCAATCTCCTTTCAAATGGTCAACAAAAAAGTTTCTTTCTTATTATTTTGTCCCATATTCTAATTTTGGGTCATCATTACACATGATATACTTGTAGTATATGATGCTGTTCTTCAGAATACATTCAAATTGGTATTATGTATTAAAAGCTTGGCCTTTAATCTCATCTTTAGTCTGTGACTTGGGTGTTGAGTTTATAATTAGATCTACAATGTAGTTACTCATGGAATTTTACATTTTAATCTTCATCATCATCCTCCTCATTATCCTCATCATGTCTGTCATTGTTGCCATCATCATCATCATCTTCATTCTCACCATGATCATCACTTTCATAATCGTCATCACTTTCGTCGTAATCATATCTTGGACATCTCCATATCAATTATCATATTTATTTTCATCTTCATTTTCATCAACATCTTCATCTTCATCATCATTATCATCATCATCATCTTGCATCATCATCATCATCATCATCATCATCATCATCATCATCATCATCATCATCTTTATCATCATCATCTTTGTAATGTTTGATCACCTTAATCCCCATATCTTTAAGATCATCATCATCACCACAGTCTTCATTATCACCATCGTCATCATCGTTGTCCTTTTTCATCATTTGTATGATCAACATCTTCATCTTTATCTTCATCAGCTCCATTTATATTTTCTTTTTCTTGCGCACACACACACACACGAACGCACATACGCTCGCGCACATAATAATCGCTTATGATACCCTATTTTCCCCAATGATAGAGACAAAGAGTGAGCAATTCTACATGAACAATTTTCTATTTAGCACATAACTTCTTCCAATTTTTGGAAAAATTGAACGGCACTTGAAATCCATGGCAACAATATGTAATCCATATTTCGACCTCAAACTGAACTAACCTTCATTATAAATGAATTGAATTGAATGCACTTGAGTTTAATTGACCTTCGTGACCATATATACAAAATTGAAGCAGACATTTTTGAGTCCAGCTTTGGAACAAATCTTTGACGGTGTGAGATATTTCTAGTGACGGGTGCCGGCAACCAAATCTACCGATTTTATGAGTAATTTTATAATATCAAGAGGGGGGAAGGGAAGGGGGTTAATACATGGGGAATATTTTCTGATTCATAACCCGTAATCTGGAGTCTGATCAATCACAGAATGAAGCTCTAAACACGAAGGAGGTGCATTTAAGTACCGTTGGATCTCTTCAAATTCTTTGCTCTTTATCAGGAGCAGAAGAAGAAGGACTTCTTCTTATTCTCCTTCTTCTTCTTCTTCTTTTATTTCTTCTTCTTCTTCTTCTTCTTCTTCTTCTTCTTCTTCTTCTTCTTTTTCTTCTTCTCTTTCTTCTACTTCTCCTCTCCTCTCTCTTTGAATACTGTTATACAAGGTAGCCAGGTGCGTCGGTGGTTACTACTCATTCCCCGCGCCATATATCAAAGAGCTTGCCTGGCCTGGGGATCTGGATCCAATGCAGGGGGCGTTGTAATTCTAACTCATAATTTGTAGGTCTTCGTCATCATAATTTTGACCTTTCCCTCCGAATCTCGACATAGAAGATCATAATTTTTTCTTGATATCTTGAATTAATTTACATTCATCGATCATCATCATTTCCGGAATATGAACATAATGATGAATGAATGAATGTTTTCCGAAAGAATTTATGCACGAGATATTAAAGGTCTATACATTGAATCATAAGGCGGGACAATTATTGTTATGAAAATGTCCCAGGCCATCGAAGGAGACTATTTCTATTGACACAAAACTAACATAAACACACAAACAAACAGCAATTAAATCAAACTGTTAAATTAGAAACCAAATTTATCCCAACAAGAATTCAAGGGTCAAGTTTTGGAGTTTACAATCCCGGCACCGTTTCACTCTGGATCATGTCCAGTCAGTCACACCAGGCGCGGATCCAGGATCCGAAAAGTCGCTCAGTGGGGGGGGGGGGGGGGTAGTGAGCACATTTTTTTTTTTTTTTGATCCTCAATTTTTTTTTTTTTTTTTTTTTTTTTTTTTTTTTTGCTCCCGAAAATTTGAAAAACGCTCAGTGGGGGGGGGGGGGGGGGGGGGGGGGGGGGGGGGGGGGGGGGGGGGGGGGGGGGGGTAGTGATCGCATTTTTTTTTTTTGATCCTCAAAAAAATTTCAATTTGCACCCCCCCCCTTGAGCGCCAGGGGGGGGGGGGGGCCCAACCCCCAAAAAAGGTAAAAATCACGTGATTTTACATGATTTTTTTCTCAAGGGGGGGGGGGGGGGGCCCGGGCCCCCCGGGCCCCCCCCTGGATCCGCCACTGAGTCACACAAGCCGTGTTCCAACCAATTCACACTCTACCAAAGTTATATCTCGGTGCAGTGTCTGGGCTCGAACCAACGACCTTCGCATCCCCGAGTAAAGTCAGAGTTGGACAAGACAGTTGACTAGACAGTGCGCCCCAGAAAAAAAAACGAAACCGCATGAGTGATTAAAATCAATTTGAAGAGAGGGAACCAGAAAGTCATTTGGCGGACGGTATCTGAATTTCAAAGAGAAAATCACATTTCTAGAAAGTCTAGTTTCTGACCTTTCATATGACACCTCAATCAAGAAAAATGAGCGAGGAATACAAAAGTTATGTTTGTTTAAAGTGATGCTTGCATTTCCATAATTTTGATTAAACGAATTCGTTTTCACTGGCTGCTGCCGTAGCAACAAACGGAATTGACAAAAAACTTAACTCCTTTTGTTAAAGATCAGCAATAGACGAAAGACTTCATGCATGGTCGATTGTCACCGGAACGGAGTTGAGCTTTTTGTCAATTCTGCTTGTTGCAACGGCAGGCAGCCAATGAAAACGAACTTAAGATCAATACTATCGGCGAGTAAAAAGAGCCAAGCCATCGTCTTAGTCGCAATACCACCGGATTATTAAAAGAGTAATATTAGGAAAAATGCAATTATTTAAATGAATTAGGAATAAAAAAAAAATTGAAAATGATACCAGGAAATAAGAGATGCAATATCCTATAAAATGTGTGTATATTATACAATAGAAGTACATTTAAAATATAATTGTGAGTATTTCATTATACGACCGGTAAATCAGTTTTGTTCTTGAGATGCATGGGTACCCCCCGGATATTTTCATTTGATAGTTTATAAAAATACACCCTTATATTATTCTTTGAAAAATACGATGTAATGAAATTTGTGTTCAGTTTTTTGGCGTCAGCACCAGGGCTCAAATTAATTTTTTTTTCCACGGGGGCTCTTCCAAAAAAAGAGCCCTCGTGAGCCTTCTCACGGGGGCTGTTTTAGTACTGACGGGCAGGGACGTAGCCAGAGTTTGATGTTTGGGGGGGGGGGGGGCACATACATGTAATCGATCGACGACCTGGGGAGGGGTCTACAAAAGTTCAACCGATCTTGGAAAAAAATTGGGGGGGCACGTGCCCCCCCCCCTTGGTTACGTGCCTGCTGACGGGGGGCTCTTTTTATAAAAATTTCCATTGACTAAGTAGTTATGACGCCTCTGACACCGTCATATCTCTGTCATAACTATTTAGTCGATGGGCAGCGCCATCACATGTCATTTATTGGGTAGACTATGGCTGGCAAAAAAGGACAATAAATCCTCCAACTATGATTTTTCTACACACTCACTTAAACAATGAGTTATCGTTTTTTTTAAATATTTGATAACCTTTTGAAAATATGTCTTGTTTATATCTAAGGATTTTCCCACTTAAATAAACTGATTACACGCCTCTATTTCCACAATGTAAAATCCTCGAAAGGGGGTATTCTGTCACGGCAAGCAAACCATAGTCAGAAGTGTATTCTCTAGTTTTCAGACCCATATTAATGTCGAGATGATTTCTATCTTCAAATGTGTAAAGTGAATGGTTTAAACATATGTTTTAACGTTTGGAATGTTGAATTTTTGTAATTCTGATAATGTGCTGACGTCTAAAACATTGGACACAAATTTCATTACATCGTATTCTTCTAAGAATAATATATTGGTGTATATTTTTTTTATAAACTATCAAATGAAAATATCTGGAGAGGTACCCATCTTAAGAACAAAACTGATTCACCGGTCATGTAATGAAATACTCGCAATTATATTTTACAAGTACTTCTATGGTATAATCTAAACAAATTTGGAAGTATATCGCATCTCTTATTTCGTGGTATCATTTTCAATCTTTTTTTTAATTCCTAATTCATTTAAATAATTGCATTTTTCCTAATATTACTTTTTTTTAATAATCAGGTGGTATTGCGACTAAGGCTATGGCTAGACTCTTTTTACTCGCCGGTAGTATCGATTTCACGAGATACTAGCTAGTAAGCTCTTCGTGAAACAGTTTAGGAAGATCAGAGACATCTCCGTAGTTGGCGGATAAAGTTATGACTGTCTTGTCGTTGGTTTCTAGGAACGGGCCCCGGGTGCATTTAGCTAGAGTGGAGGGCGAGGAGTTGTGGTATCACTTTCAGCTTAGCCAGGTAAGGGTTGTTTTACAATCAGGGTACACACTTTTTTCTCACTTGGGGTGAAAACAAAGTTCCTTTGATTATTCTGAATTTTTGTTTGTGTGTGGCATACATGTTACTGGTAAAGTCTGTACAATTTCAGGGCTACAAGTGTCAAACTTTTTTTTCCAACTATGAAACATGTCATCAATGACAAAAATAGAGTCAAGTGTCACCTGATGACATTATGCAATTTTGTTTTTCTTTGGGTGAATATGAATGACATAGTTTGATAACCTGATGATATGAAATCAGAATACAACTCAATTGTTTAAGTGGAAAATGGTTTCATTCATGTAAAATTAAGTTTTGCATCTTTTCATACCACAAAATGATGGACTGACAGCATGAAGTTACTGATTAAAAAAAAAACACAGAGCTGTTCGACCCTGTATTTTGTTCTGCACAGCTACGCATGGTTAGGATGCTTTTGCATACCAACTTCCAGAATAAAAGGATAAACAATTCTTGATATATGTGGCGTCAGAAAATTATTCGGAGAGGACAATTTTTTAATTCGGAGAGGACTTTATTTTTGACATGCAGTTGGAACTGCCTGATACAAATATAATTCATTATTTTATAGCATTGATGAAACTGGATATTTATGTAAGATTTATTAGAACATATTTTATTACTGTTAGCACCGATTTGTGATCTGCATATACATCTTCAATCACCCATCGTAGAGAAATTATCTTCTTCCTCACTTTAAGACTTACCAGTACTAAAAACTTGATTCACATTGAACTAAATATTGTCAGAAGGTAGCTGGACAATACTGTGATTCTAAAGTTACAAGTTTTTTAGGAATAGTTAACCATATATCAGAGTTTTGGAGATTTTTACATGATTTATACTAAAATTAGAAGAGGACTTTATTTTTCGACATATGATTGGTTTATGCTCGTAATCCATCTTTGCTGCATCTTTCATTATAAACACAACCATTCTATGTGTGCAATTTATGTAGAATCTCAGACAAAAGTTTTATGTCTCATGAACATTTATGTTTAAAGGGGACCTAACCTCAAAGAATAAGTGTAGGTATTCTGAAAATCGAGATGAATTCTTGCCTGTTGATGTACAATAAATCTTACAAACGTGTACATGTGCAAGCGATGTATAAATGAAGATTTCTTGGCATGATGTAATGCCTTTTAGCATGACATGGGCGCAGCCATTTTCCTTGAAAATGCGACACACCAGGCGGAGTTGTACATGCATCATGCACAAAGCTTTAATTGGAGAGACTTTTTAATTTAGTAACAAAACATTTACTTTTCAATGAGGAAAACCATACCCGAGAAGGTAAAATGACATGCCTACATCATAATCCAAGATGGCGGCTCGCATGTTTTGCCTCTTCTCTTAGACAAATCTTAACAATATCAACAAACATGGTCTACAACAACTCCAAATGACAAAATAATTCCAGCTACTCATGTTTTTTTTAAGCATTTGATAGCCAAAAACTTGAACATTTTTGGCATTAAAACAAAACTATGCCGATTTTTTTCCCCCGATCATTTTTGTTGATCGCGTATTAGCTATCAGAAATTATTATCCGATCTCACCTGATCGGCCAACGATCGGCCCCCGATCCAATGATCGATTTAAGAAGCCTCTATCTTTATACCATTTTAAAGCTTATGAATGACAAGTATTTTTGAGCTTTGGTAAAGTGCATTGGATTGGTAAGACTATTGCATGAGGCAGTGATTTTACTCATGACAAACCAGCTGTAACAACACAACAATGCATCATTCAATGCTAACAGTCAAATTTAACATACTATACAACATAATGTTAACAATACTACCTTAGAAGGTACCTAACTTTTAGGCTAATACATTAAAACACAACTAGTGAGAACCTAAACAATCTCATTATATGTATCAAGAACATTCTTGTACTGCAACAGATGAAAACTACTACCTTCATTATAATGAACGTACGTAAATCAACTACAAGCTCTTGAACACTTGCTGAACTGCATCATAAAAATCGTCATTGAAGCGGTAATGTCGAAGGGTTATGGGCTTTGGTGGTGTATGAGGACTAGGACAAAGCATCCCCACACCCAATAGTAACAGCAACAAATTACCAACTTCAATGTAATTAACCTGAATATGAGGACTTTTGACGGAAGCAAAACCAAAGAGACTATGTATATAGATGGTAATCATAGTATCATTTCATCAGTGTATTGTTGATTAACAGTACTGATAATGTGGAAAGGTATAAATACACACAATAAATGCAATTATATGGATGGAAAGTTTAATTATTCAAGATATACATTACATCATGGAATGATAGGGGGTGAATGTAGGTTGTGAATGGATAGAATTTAAAAAAAACTCCCATTAAATAACAGGAAGATGTTAGATAGTTAATACCCATCTCTTAATGAATTAAAATCAGGCTATTTTTTAATTCATGCACTTGTACACTGTTGTTTCAGTCATTTATCCTTCTACTGATTATGGGTCGGAGAGGATATTTTGTTTTGACACCTACAACATCAGTGTGAATATTAAACTAAAGAAACATTTTCTTTTGCACATGATAAAACAATGGTTGGTCTACTAATAACATAAGTTGGTTTCAAAATGTGGCTCTTCTTGAAGGAGTGCTGATAAAAAATGTCACTTTTTCGGAGAGGACACTTTTTGGCACACCCCCGACAAATAACTTTCAAAAGCGCATTTACCAAAATCTGAGTAAGTGTGGGAAAAGTTAATATCATAATTGTGTAGGATATTAGTGACTCTTTTCAAGGAGGAAAATATAATTCATTGAGTGCAGTCTTACTTAAAATTATAACGCTGGTTTCGGAAAGGACATTTTTTGACACATTTTGAACCTCTTTTTTGTTGCACAGTCAAAATTTGTTGATTTGCCAAAATCTTAGACCCAATCTAGATCTTAAATAGACTTATTGGAAGAGTTGATTCTGATAGTTGATAATGTTTATTGGGTACCTATGTCGGAAATGCACATGTTCAAATTTGGCAAAAATTGAAATGAGACAGTGAAAATGCGAAAAATGGCATATAATTACGTACTTTAAAAAGTAGTTGCTTGTTTCAAACAATTTCTTCGCTATTGTAGGTTGATGTAATGGTACCGAATTTTTTTTTTTTTTTTTTTTTTTAGTTTTTTTTAAAGTTTTTTTTAAAGTTTTTGTTTAAACGACCATCAAAGTAACTTTTTCTATTGTGCTGTAGGCCTACCTTGATTGTAATGTAAACCCACTCAGCATACTGTATATATTTATTTTGTTTTATGAAGTTACCCCCTTATTAAAACCTGAAGATGTACAAGTATGATCTATTTCATGAAGATGTGATCTAGCCTAAAAGCAAAAAGGCCTCTAAGTCTCTAAGTCTAACTAAGGGCTTGATGAAAATATAAAATAAAGTAGTTAGTTCAGTTTTGTATAGCGCATAATACGTTATGAAATAACATCTCTATGCGCTTCCAAAGAGCTTTGGACTGTACCCTACCTTTAGCTCCGGCAGCCTTATCAGCGCACAATGCATTTCAAGGAATAATCCTACCAGGTACCCATTTACCTTACCTGTCAATAACATTTTTCATTTGATCTTAGACATGTAAATATACATTTCGACCGCTAGATTTTAGATGGTGTGTTATAGATATGTTAATTTAGTTTACTAAAAAACAAGGTGTTACCTTTAAGTAGTAGGCTCTTGGTAATGTTGGTATGTTGTATTTCATTTTTTCATATATTTCTCTCACCACTTTTCCAAGGGGGAAATCACTATATACGTTCATTACTGTCTTGTGGGAATGCTGTTTTTGATTTTTACACACTTCAAACAATTTTTATGGTTTCACAAAGAGTTCAGATTTGCTTATCTTACATAACTTGTGCAACACCTGTTGAACTTTGAAGCCTCTTTCCAAGTAAAGGTACCAGTATTGTTTGACTGATTAGGGATATACAGAGAGAATGAGAAAGGAGATATAAAGAGAACAATTAAAGATAAACTTTCTAATATTTCTTCATTTTTCTTTCATTTTTAAAACATTATTTTGATGTCATATGACTGTCAGTCTGATCACATTAATGAGCGATAAGTGTGAATAAAAATTGTTAAATGGCTAGAAAGTATGGAAGACTCATTCATGAATCCTGTAGGCCTATACTAAGGCTTATGGTGTAAACCTAATGAAACATGTAGGGCTCTTGTTTTATTCTAATGGATGAATAGTACAAATATTTTTTCATTAACTTAAATAATTGTACAAATTCATTTCAGAAGAAAAGAAAAAGAACCCTCTTTCAAATTAAAATGCACTATGCTATGTAATGAACACCCAAACAATAATAAAGAGTTACATATGAAGTAAATTATAATGAAACATGTAGGGCTCTTGTTTTATTCTAATGGATGAATAGTACACATATTTTTTCATTAACTTAAATAATTGTACAAATTCATTTCAGAAGAAAAGAAAAAGAACCCTCTTTCAAATTAAAATGCACTATGCTATGTAATGAACACCCAAACAATAATAAAGAGTTACATATGAAGTAAATTATAAAAAAAGAGGAAATCTCTACAAATGCTCATTTTTATATATTTCTACAATGCTAAATACAATATTTACATCATTGTGATATCTTAACTTCAAAGTCCAAACATAATTTCTCTTGTGTTCAGAGTCAGAGGTGCATTAATCGTTTTTAAGTATTTCTGATACCCTTCTTGATACCCTTCTGGCTCCAAACATTTGGATGGGTCAAATATAAAAGCGGGGCAAGGTAAACCCATGATGTATCCATTCAACAAGGATTAAAACAATGTTCTTTAGTTTCCCTTAACTAACGCGGTTTAACCTTGAAAATTTCAATTAAAAATTAATGTAATAGATTTATAAATACAACAATACCACATTCTCTTTCCTTGATCATAAATGATTCAATGATCACAAGTGCTTATAAAGTGAGTAATAAAAGAATTATAGAACATGATTGGCTCTGTCCATGATCACAAATGAGTCATTGCTATAACTCAGGCAAATGGGCCCCTTACCTAAATGCTATGACTATAATAATATGACCCGTCTATGATGGCATTCGTGTACTGTGCATGTAGGTTTGCATTGTATGTGCTTGGCCTAATAGTTTATATGATATTATGCCAATGTAACATGTCCTTTACTTGCTTTTTAAATTTGCATAACTCATGCCCTTTCATTGAATATTCAATACCTAATATGAATCATCCATTTATTGTTGGATGTAACATCTGGACACCCTGCAATCAAAATTTACAGGGTAGTAGATTTGAGATGTTTACTGGTTAAGTGGTAAGGCATGAAATAGACAAAGAACAACCATTTGTTGTATTAGGCCCCATGCATGGGGAGGGAATGGGGAGAATTGAAATTTCAAGTATTTACCCTTAAATAGCATGTTTACCGTACATAAAGTAGTAAATGGAAGGTTTTACACTGACATGTATTTGTCACAATAGCAGAATAACTTCTGAAGAGAATAGTAATGATGGTAACTTTGATATCTTTATCCTTCCCATTGTGTCCTGATTTTTATTCCAACATCTCTTAAAGGCATCGTTAACAATGTTAAATCTGAGATGCACGGCCCTACATGTTATCAGTGTCTGTAATGTGGTGTTATATTGAAGCCCTAAAAAATGCGCTTCAAAATGATCAAGAAGTGCCTCGAAAAAGTAAAAAATCTTTGAGTGACCGGTTTTACCATACTCGTTTTCCGAGTAGTGTTATGAAAACCGTTAGGAAACCACAAATTTGGTTTCGATTTCCAATCAGAAATATCTTGATAATCAGACAGGCGATCGGCTTGTAAAAGTCATGGGGTTCCTGACGGACCTAAAGGTTTGTAATTATTATTGTAGCATGAGCTAAATCCTGGATTTTGTTTCAGAATCTGAGACAAAGTTACTGGATCCCTTAAATTTATTATAAAGCAGTAATAATAATAATAATAATAATAATAATAATAATAATAATAATAATAATAATAATAATAATAATAATAATAATAATAATAATAATATTTAGCTTTAATAGAGCGCTTAATACAATGTCTCTAAGCGCTTTACAAATATACTATTATCACGGTCATTGGATTCAGTGCTTGCCCGCACACACTGTGTGCACAATCTCCACTCACTTACTTGACGCTCAAAAACTGGCCAGCAATGACGGTCCTATCCTACCGGGTACCCATTTAACACCTGGGTGGAGAGTAGTAAGTGCAGGTTAATATCTTGCCGAAGAATATTAGTACATATTCTATTGTAAACATGCAAGCCCTATCTACATAATTTCATAACTAGCCTATACCAAAATAGCTATTAAATTTAATAATATCTAACAAGATAGCCTACTTTATCTCCATTGTGTAGGTTAATCAATTTCACACAAGTGCATGTGCCCGATAGGTTGACAAATGAATCATACAAATTAGTTTGTTTAATTATGTCTAACATTGTACTACCCTTATATAACTTGTATTACTGTAATATACATTGTATTGTATTGTATTATTGCAAATTATGTCCTGAAGTATGTTAAACTGTAACTTATATGTATTTTACTTTCTGTCTTGAATTACTTGCCCACAATTATACAACTTCCACACAACTGCGCCAGGAGTGTCATTTTTGACAGACATGGCGCATTATAAATGTTCACTATTATTATTATTAAGAATAACGTGAACTCTAGGCACTACATTCTCCCTTCCCATTTTTTCTCACAGGTGGCTGTAGGAACAGTCAGGTTCAATTTGGTTAGGAATCGCCACCACGGCCCTTCTAATGGAGTTATGGAATAGTATCATGTGGAGAGGCTCAGCGGTGCTACTGGTTCTGACAGCCTTGTATTTTACGACAGGAGATGCTAACCTGTCATTGGATGTGGATGGTAGCCATGTCTGTACAATAACGGAGAGGTGCGCAGTTTACAGGATCTTCCCATTTGACCCTGGATGTGGATATTTGAAGGATTCAGAAAGTTAGGGATAACAAAATTAGGGATTAAAAACAATTTGTGTATTTTCTCATGAATTTTCTCATGAAATTTGGCAATTTGTTGAAAATTGCGAAAGTTCCCAATGGAGAGTTATATGAATTAGCAGCATTGAATACCTTGTTAATTATGCCTTAATGTCTCTGAAGGAGATGATAATATTTGTATGAATATTATGATGTATTAAAGTGATCGTTAAACAATGTTAAATCTGAGATGCACGGCCCTACGTGTTATCAGTGTCTGTGATATGGTGTTTATTGAAGCCCTAAAATGTTCAAGAAGTGCCTCAAAAAAGTAAAAACCTTTGAGTGACCGGTTTTACCAAACTCGTTTTCCGAGTAGTGTTATGAAAACTGTTTGGCAAACCCAAAATTTGATTTCGATTTTCAATCATAAATATCTTGATAATCAGACAGGCGATCGGCTTGTAAAAGTCATGGGGTTCCTGACTGACCTAAATGTTTATAATTATCATTGCAGCATGAGCTAATTGAAAGATTTTTTAAAAAGGATTTAAGACAAAGTTACTGGATTCCTTTTAGTATGTGCATTTACTATAAATGCAGGCCTATAGTGTTCGATCCACTTTAATTACAAAATATTCATGTGATTTCTTTGAATGCTGATAAATTATAATTATTAGTGGTGTAAAATGACCGATAGTTTTCATCTGCTAAATTGCTCTGGCATCTCACTTTTGAAGTTAGCTCTTTGGTATTGGCTGCTAATCTCCTTACTTCCCTTCAACGCCTCCCCAGGGCTGCTTGTTTTACCCTCATTCCTCTCCCTGTCCTGTCTGGGTATTATCCCTCCTGGCCCTGCCCTCCTCTTGTTCGGAGTAAAACCCCGTCTTAACCGGAAAATAAAGTCGCGGTGTCGTCCGGACGTTGTCCGGATGACATTCTACCCCGTTCCTGTTAAGACGCGTCAATCGGGGTAATTTCCGGACAATATCGAGGTGACATCGAGTTGAGTTTCAACCTAGTCGGGCCAGGGTGATATCCGGATGACATCCTGATAAACGGTCCGTTAAGACGCGCGCGGAACTCTACCCGGGTAGAATGACGTCAGGGTCGTGAAAAAATTTATACATGTACACAGCGCGCGCCAGCTAATCGCGATGAGGGAGGTGCGGTTGTTATGGTAACCTACCCGGGTGGGGTTTTTGCGGATGGCTAGTTAAGACGGTGTCCATGAGCCTGGGAAAAGCTCACCCCGTGTTTTACGATTAGACCCCCAATGTTTCTCATCCACATGTCGCTCGGGTGAGATCTTCTTGTAGCTACTTGCTTCCTCTATATAGACAACTTCCCCAATCGGTGCATGTTGACCCCCCATGATCCTCTTTTCTTATGTTAGTTGAGAGCTGAGTTAATGAGACAGCCACTTGTCAGTGACCTGGCTGGGTAGTCTAATCCCTTCTGGCCCAGTAGTATTGACGGTCTTTAAGACGGGGCTTAAGAAGCAAAGAAAAGGATCTCTTTAGTACCTTCAGTAGCACATTATAAAGTTCATGTTCTATGAGAGGTCTAATATTAGACAATGTGTATTATGTGGCGTGAGTGTGTGTGAGTCAAGTTTTGTCCAGACCCCATGCTGTGTATAATATCATCATATTCCATGTAATAATCATTGGCATCAATTCATCTTTGACAGATTTCTTCTGCTTACCTGTTAGTCGTCCACTATTAATATGTATTAGCATTTAGTAGTAGAAACATTCATCTCTTTAATTACTGATTACCATACCTATTACTGTACTCACTCAGCTCTTGACAGTACATGTACTTGATATGAAACAAATTAATTGGTGAGCTAGTAAGCTGCATGAGGAAGATGCTCAACAGGTGCAGTTTGTGAAATGTAGTTAAAATGTTGATACATATTAATGGTAACTTTTTGACCCTGAAGATGATGTACATGTACTTTCACATTTCTATGAAGTATGAATGTAAAGGAATTGTATGGGGAAAGATCGGAATATGACCCATGATTGCAAGGGTGTCGATTTGTATCCTCGGTTGGGGGGATGATAGGTGCCAAAATATTTTCGGCAATGGATCAAAGCAACCAAGAGGTAGAGGCGTGTGGCAGGTTGCACCCCCACCCTTCCAAGTTATTAACTTTTTCAAGTCACCCTGAATAAAGATAACATTTTAGAGAATATGGGACCCATGAGGGTCCCACATGGGCTTGCCACCTGGGTTATTATCCTATCGAGCATATAGGTAGGATTTTAATTTAGGGGGGGGGGGGGCGGTAGTGAGCACCTCCTAGGGGATGGGTGCAGGGAGGCGTTTTTTTTTTTTGGGGGGGGGGGGGGTGGGGGGGGATGACCGCCCCTACCACCCCTGGCTACGCGCCTGTATCCTCTCTGTCTCTCATTATCTTCTTTTTTTGCACTTTTGCGCTTCGCGTTTAACATTTATTAAGCTCGTTGCTTTTTAACGCTGCGGCTTTGCATTTGGCGCACTGCATTTCTATGATGCTGTTGATTGAATAAATTGAATAAATTGATAAATTCCTGATGAAGCCGTATGAGCGAGAATTCAATTTATTCTTGTTTCATATACGGTCGTCTCATTTACTTCGTTTTCTATTTATATATGTATGTATTATGAAAATGAGATAGCAAAATGTGTATATTGATGGTCATCTTGCGAGTAATAACCATTGAATTATTGGGGGGGGGGGTGATGATTGTACATGCCACCCCCCCCCCCCCCCCACCTGAAAATATGCATGATTGACAGGAAAGAACCTAGGGTTGACATTACACATCATTTTCATTTTGATTTCTCTAATTCGCATGTAGCAAAATAGTAACTAAGTTCTCAATATATGTTTTGATTTCTTTTGACAGTTATTTCCAGACTATGACAGCGTCCTACAGTGTGCCGTATTATCAGACTTACTATGCTAGCTGTTCAGACGTCACAAGCTGGTTCAGGTGTGCCAGGAGAAGGTAAAATTAATAGATCATAATAAAATGATGTTGTGACAATATATGGTTGTCATTTACGATGTAGTGATAATTATCAAGATTCAAAAACAAACATGAGGAATAAATTGCCCTTTTTTGTTTAATTTTCTTAAATTTATTATAAATGTAAATTCAGTTTAATTCATCTACAGGGTGTACATCTCAATGAAAAGCTCTTCAACCCCACCCTCATTTTTCCAACCAATTATTGATGAATTAACTGTGCCTATCTCACATGATCTACAAGGATTTGTCCTGGAGAGATGTTGTCCCTGAACTACAGCTTTGTACAAGATATTAATGATAATGATCATTGTCAGAGAAGATACACATCAAAGAATATCAGAGTGTGACTTTCTGCGGTTCTGTGGTATAGTAGTTTATAGTTGCACTTGTGAGGTTGAGGGTCCAAATTTCAGCCCAGCACAAACGTTCTTTAGCAGCACTCCTGATATGCCTGGGTGTGACCTATTGACTTTAAGACTATATCCTGGGTATCAAAAGTGGAGCACCAGGAACTTCACTCCATAAACATAAACACTGTTAAAGAAGACACCATTATTATTATTATTATTTTATTAAAAACCTGGTAAATATAGAAATTTAAAGTTTTACAAGCCTAAAAGAATGATATAATTTTCCTTCATGTAGTTCCATCGAACCAACAATTTAGTAATTTGAATGATCATTTACAAATTCTACAGCTAGTACTTGTTATCAAATGTTGAATAGTTGTAATTGAAATTCACTTTTAGTATGAAATGTACCTGACTTGTACCCTTAAACTACACAGACATGTACATATACATCACACAGTGATATACAGTGTGAGTCAAAAAAAAGTTTACACCTAGAAAATTGCTAATTTTTATAAAAATCATCTATGAACAGTAAATTATTATACATTTTACGAAAGAGTGTTTTATCCCGAATCAATTGGTATCCACTAACTATGGCTGCTCCAGGAAGGTTGTGCATTTATAAATTACATTCTCTTAATGTTCGTTTACTTATATTTATATTGTTATATTTTTTGTGAATTGCCGAATAAATGATAAATAAATAACAAATAAAGAGAATCAGGATAGCTAGGGCTCCTAATTCTTCAGTGCAGAAGCCTTTCCTACTCCATATAAACAAGAAACGGTGTCACATCCAGTCAATGCATGGGCTCCAAGTAGATTGGGGATGATTTTCTTGTTTTTCTTGATAACCTCATTGATATCTATGACTGGTCGAGTGGGATATGTTGATTCCATTAGCCATTATTTTCGAAATGTAGATGGTGTGCAAGAACGAACAGAATATATGTGTCATCGCACACAACTTTTATAGGTGATTGACCATTCTTAGCCTCCTTTATCATGTGGTAGGCCATTATTACATCTGCTTCTTCTTCATGTGCCCCAACACCAACAACTAGTGGATGCGGATCAGGTTCAGTTACGATCAATCGTTTGCCATCTTTTGCTTGCATGGAACACTACTGATCTACGATCATCTTGATGACTTGTTGCTTGTTTGCAGTTGCATTTAGGATGACGTTCTGTTTTGGCAGATGATACTCACTCTTCAGCTACAGGGCTGCAATCTTTTGCAAGTGCTGTTCAGAAAACGGACTCGATGCCGCTCTCGTAGTATCTGTCAAAAACCACATGAATAACTGGACATCTGACATATTGCATGACCTTTGCTGGAGAAGCAGGCCAAGGAATGGTCCAAAGAAGAGCACATCCATCAATAATGATAACATCATATCATATTTAAAAAACTGGTTCGGGCACTTTCCTATGGGGCCTAGCCTGGACTATTTGTCAACAAAGTCGGTCCTTAGGTCCACTCATATTCTTGTACATGTAGATCAGTATGTACACTAACATACAGAGTTCTCTTGAGACAGAAATATGCTGTAATTGTAAGCTGTCATACTGAATGATGTGGCGTGAGATAAAAGAGCACAATCATTTTAGATAATATATAAAAAGGACTTATCTCATTTTCTGGGTTAATAGTTTTGTCACATTTTGATATGTATTCAGTTATCTCACATGATAAAGAGTACCCTGTTTTACCTTTTTTGGGTTCCGCATTGTATTTAAATTTTTGATGACTTTGATTTTAATAGTTAGTTCTTGCCATGAAATTTAGTGAATCTATACAATTAAACTAAAGCTTATTAAAATATTTTTCTTCTTTTTCAGACTTGACCACATGCATCCACAGATATTCATGTATGGGAATGGGGTACATTATAAAAGAACCCTTATCAGGAAAATCCAGGCTTAGAATAATGAAGGAAGGAAATAGAAGTGCCAGTGAACTAAACAATTTTTCTTTCGAAACTCCCACAAATCCTGCTAGACATGAAGTGATAGGATATCCGTTTAAAAACTGTTTCACTCTGTTTCATTATTTTTTTTAGCCTTTGCATTCAACTGGAAATATCATCACCATTATAATTATGATAGTTACTTATGATAGCATAACATTTCCGGGTATTTGTTATAAATGACTAGGCATTTGAGAACAAAGAATTTATAGGGTTATAGATATAAAGAATGGAATAATTGGGTTAGAAAAAAGAAACATGCTGAGACCTTCAGCGATGCAGTTCCACAGCACCCAATACTCGTAAATCAATTCACATGTTCTATGACTACTGGTATATGTTCCTGTTTGTTGTAAGTCTGTTTAAAGGTAATACAAAGTTTTGGTAAGGGGTGATGAATTTGGTTCAAATGAACATGTTAGAAGCATATTATGTGATTTTACAATATTCAATGATCGTTGTCGCGGTTGAAATCGAGTCTTAAGTGATGAAATTGTAAATAATAAACTCTCTACATGTATGTTGTATAGCTCCCTGTCAAGACTGATATTACTTTAGCTTCAAAACAATGTTTCTTGACTACAATCGAACGATTTGCTTTCCGGTTTGGAAATCATGTATCAGAACTCCATATTCTGAGATTTTCATGGACGCAGCTACCATGGAATTTCCGAAAGCGCTATTCTAAATATTTGAAATTTATCGGGAGCACCGGTAAATTTTTGATTATTCAACTTCTCGAAAGCAGAAGTGTTTTAGGGGCCACTGTAAACTGAAGCCCTGCACGGGATGAGCGCGTCTTTGCCTACAAAACATCCACAGGGGCATCCAAATATATATTTTAAAAAATTATAGAATTACTTACCATCCATTTTTCTAAATTTCCCAAAACTTTGCATTACCTTTAATTTGGTCTGAAAGTGTTACCCCCCAAAAAGAAAGCCCATTGAGAGGGCTTTTGAAATAATTTGACATAATGTGATAAAATTATTATCAAGAAGATCATATGATTAAAACTTTATATGATAATATAGAGGACTATTTTGTATATGAAAAGCTTAATTCCAAAAGGAGCTAAATCCACTTTTGATGAAAATAGAGTTATTGATATCACAACATTGTTCACTTCAGTACCCGTCTTTGAAAAAATTATTTACTTAAATTTTTGGAGTAATTATGAAAAAAATGCAACTTCTAATATCACTTTTCCATAGACGCCTGTACAAAATCTGGTAAACAATGGCTTTTTTCTCCGAAGTTATACAAACATGGATTTAGCTCCTTTTGGAATGAAACTCTTCATATGTAGATGATAAGAATTCCTTATACTCAGGCACTGCCAGTTTTAGCGATACAACTTGAATGATCTATTAGTATAAAATGAGATGGAAAATTTGTGAGAAGACTCTTGGGACAGACTTTTAACCTGACCTGCCCTTAGTACTGGGCGTATTGGTTCACAGTCTGCTTGTGTTTGATGTCTTCATTGTGAGAGTATTTGAGGGAAGAAGCCTACATTTCCAGATACAATGTTTTTTATATTGAGAAGTAACATAATTATATGCGAAATATCTGCTAAGAATTATTAACAATGTGTACATTTGTGAACAAGTGCAGATCTAGGACCTTGTTATAGAGGAGGAACAATATTTCAAGAAATCTCCAATAATCAAAATAATTGAAGCGTCATCAAAATTCAGAATTTGAAAGATTTTTTGTTTTGAAAAAACTGAGAAAAAAAAAGAAAATGGAAAGAAAAGATATCCACATTTTTTAAATTGTGCAAAAGTAGTATTTTCGACAAAAGAGAAGAAGATTATATTCTTGAAAATATTAAAGATTGTGAATGTATGGTAACATCAAGTGTTTTTGTTTCCCAGGACAATATACAGGGTTGGGTATCGTCGAGAGGTGAGGACTCGCTATCGCAAGATGAGACTGTGCTGTAGTGGGTACAGTCAGAGAGACAATATGTGCATACGTGAGTAGAACCTTCTATTAACATACCTACATGTAGGATGGTTTAGGGCTATCATGCTATTAGTCATACAACAGCTGTACACAATATATTTTCAGTTGCCACAGATTTCTTGAGGCAAAATTTGAAAAAAAACTGAGAGAGGAGCCATCCAATGATTATTCCTTAAATAGAGCATGAGAAAACTTTGTTTTTCAGTATGATATATTTCTCTAGGGCAATACTTTTTCTTCTTGACTTACATGTAAATGCACATCTGCACCCTAAGTTTTGGTCAATCCTATGCAGTTTATCATCTGTGATGCAAGCCTTTTATTCCATCAAGAAATAGAAAATGTTGTGATATGCCTATGGGTTGACGTTTCGTTTTTTGTATCACTACCACTAGCCAATCGTTATATTTAGAGATTTTTCATTTTTCATGAAGAAAAAAAATGGATTAAAAGACGTATGCATATGGGACATATTACCTTTCAGTGACTTATGCTTTTCAATTCACAAGAAGGGCAGTGTAAGCATGACTGTGCAAGCGACTCTGGAATTATTCATTTATCTTCACCATTGGAGACGGTCCACGTCTTTTTAAAGACACCACAAATAGTCTGCAGAGTGCAGAAATCAATGCCAAGGCGCTCTTACGTTATGGTGTGAATTTAAGATTTGACAGCCTTGAATGAAATAGTCATTTCTTGATATAATTATTCTTCGGATAAAAAATTCAAAACAATTTTCCAAGGGTTCGGTTAATAGGAAATACTTTTAACCAGCGCTAAAAATACACGGGGGCGGTGGGCAATTCACCCCCGTGAGCTCCATAATCGCCCCCGTCAGGTTGCTCACAGGGGCGATTGCAAAATTAAAAATCGCCCCCGTGGAATTATAAAATAAAGATTATCTTTTCTGATTTTCAATTTTCAAACCTTAAACCAATGAAATGGAACTTATATGGCGCTTTCTCTACCATCTCTACTCTACGAGTATTACCGATACAAACAACGGAAGCTCGCGGTGGGGCCGTCAGCACAGTGGCTATACTGCGCTGGTAGTACCGGTGTGCACACAGACGCCCAATATCTGCTGGAGCTGGATATCGACGATCGCGCAAGGACTGAAACATGGAGAAGTTTCCCCCCCCCCCCCATTCAGGGTCGGAATGACCGCATGCGTGTTGCCAAAATGTCCGGTAAAGGGGTACTTTTCGTGCGACAAAGTCCGGCCCGAGAATTGTAAAAAAAGGGGTGTATTTGACTTTTCACCCGGAATTTTTTTTTAAAAGGGGGTGTTTTTTCTTTTTTTTCTCTCATCTCTTTGGACTCCTCAGAAATTATTCCGAATTTAGGGGGGTACATTGAGCATTTTTCCTGATTTAGGGGGGTCTCCAAGGCAGGAAAAGCCTGCAAAAAGCCCGCGAAAGGGGGGTTCGAAAATGTTGGCAGTTCTCAGATAGGGGGGGGGGGGAGGGCTTTCAAAAAGAGGGAACGAGCATATGCGTACCCTAAATAACACAGAGTGGGGGGGGGGGGGCGGGAGTTTTGTGAAAAGTTTGAATCCTCTAATATCTGGTGATTCTTAAAGACCAGCAAATAATGTAACTCGACCAGTAAATCAATATTGAGAAAAAGAAAAAGGCATAAGATGTTGCAGGGGCGGATCTAGGCGGTTTAGGGGTTTAACCCCCCCCCTCCCCCTTGGGCTGCCAAGGAAAAATGTGGCCGCATGTTAGTAGATGCCAGGAAAACACCACTTACGGGGGTTCAAAATAGCAACAACAAAAATCGCCTCGCCGCTACGCGGCTCATGAACGATGCTCCACATCATATTTGGGGTGGCCCCACCCTTAGCAAAAAGCTTGATCCGCCCCTGTGTTTTAGAAGGATATGGTAAAGACTAAAAGTAATGAAAGAATGTAAATAAGGTTGCCCTGAATAATGAGGAGGAAATTATGTGCAGAACGGGAAGAAATGTCCTCACGGGGATAAAAGTCAATAACAGCTATGTAACAAGTAAATTTCTAAGAGGGAAAATACCGACTTAAACAAATGACATAGATAAAATACCAAGGAGTTTCACGGGTACCAATTCAATGGAAATTTGTATGAAATAAGAGCCCCTGTCAGCACTAAAAGAGCCCCCGTGAGAAGGCTCACGGGAGCTCTTTTTTTTTTGGAAGAGCCCCCGTGGGCAAAAAATTAATATTGAGCCCTGCTTCTAACTTTTAATAATCATTTAACTTTGGGTCTGTAAGTCAGACTAATACATGCCTGGCGGCGTAAATATTCATAATTGAATGATAAACGCCAATAAAACTAAAACAAAACAACAACAACAAGGTATTCAACATTTTGGTTTCAAACCAAAGGTTTTTTTTATAGGGATATTGTCCTCTTCTATTGAAGTTTGAAATGTAAGTTCAAGTGCTGTTTTAATTATAGTGGCTACTTGTATAGCGCACAGGTCCACCTTTCGGTGCTCATGGCGCTTTGAGAAATGGACATGTAACAGACATAAGAAAGAAAAACATCAATAAACCGAAAAACAAAATTCGAAATTCTCCTAGACATGGTTAATTATAATATTACAATATTTACAACGAAAGAAACAAATAAGTTTTCAGTTGTAGTTTGAATGTTTATGTTGACGACAGTTGGCGTATTTGTAGAGCGAGCTTATTCCAGAGTTTTGGACCCATTGCAGAGAAAGCCCGATCGCCCCAAGCAAGTTTTATTCTGGGTGTATTAAGTAATAGCGTGTCTGATGAGGAGCGAGGACTTCGTGTGGGGTTGTATTTTGGAACAGAGTTGCTGAGTTTTGTATTGAGTTGCACAGAGTGATGATAAGATTGAATTGCCATGCGTACACACCGAAATGAAAATGATAATCGCTAACCATCCAAGATTTAAAAAAGTCATATTACATCCTCATGTCAATATGACAACGTAACAGTAATTTGCCTTTATATATACATAAATGAACATTATATGGTCTTGACAACGCATTTCAAGGCCATTGTATTCCTTGGTGTTTACATAATAAGATACATGTGTGTATATTGAGAGGAATTTGTAAAGAAGGAAAGTAACGAGATATGTGACATCAATAGCTCCTATTGTCATCGTGGAAAGCCCAGGTTTATTTCTGTTAATGTTCTATTCAGATAATATTGTTAGAAGTATTATTTCCTGAATGGCTGTTTACTTCCAAAGGTTGGAGCGATGTCTACTTTGAAATTTGACCCTATATTTCCTTGAAAGAAAGAGGAAATGTAATCAATAAAAAGGATTTTGACCCTATTAAGAATAACGTTGAATTCATTGCCAATTTTCCAATTTCTTTTTAAGGGTTTGGGAAATGGGTTTGTAATTCAGAGGGGTTGAAGGCTATATATCCAATAATTCCATATGGTCAGTCATTAAAATATTTTCTGCCAGAACTCTTTATTGATGTTAGATACACAATAGTCAGAAATATAAAGTGTATAAACTGTATTATCATTGCATGCATGTACAGACAATGTCAATCGCTCTCTCGATCTCTTTATTCCCTAAATCTTTATATCATATTAGTGAAGAACTTTCTGATATTCTGTTACTCTCTTTTCCATATTATTTCTTTCAGCCATTTGCTCCAATCCTTGTGTCCATGGGACATGTTCTGCTCCAGATGTCTGCACATGTGGGGCTGGATACAGGGGAGACACATGTGAACGTAGTAAGTACATCTAGTTAACTTGGGTGTATCTTTGAAAAATTCGCATAGAATACAATGCAAAACAAATTAAAGAGTGTTAGTTTCATGCAAGCAAGCTTGAAAAGCAGCCCCGAAATTTTGTAGATATCTTTTTCTTTGGTAGTGACATGGATTCCCTAGCATACAAAGCAAAGCATGTTTCTGTTATTTGTGTTAGTATCCTACAGTGAGGGGAAAAAATGAATTTACGTAGACTGTCTTCAATACTGATGAGGAGTAATTGTTTCAGCAAATACGTTCTCATAATACATTCAGAAAGCTCTTTTACATTGGGGATGTTTTATTTAGAGTTAAACAAAATTAAATCCCATGAATGTGTTCAAGGGGGAAATCTCTCATCAATTAAATCAAATCTATTTATCTCCAGCAAATCATACCTCTGTATGAAATCCTGCATGTGCAATCAAGTTTTTTTTTTCTTCTTGTTTTGAAGTGTATCAACTATGAAGCAGGCTTGAGGGTACCTTCTATATCTTCTTGTACTGATTATCTATCTAGAAAACAAATTTAAAGGTCAAACAAAACAAATTTAAAGGTCACTATTCATTAACTATTTATTGCTTTCACAGTGACTGTTAAATCAATTCCCTAAGGCCCTGCTTCTAAAACTTAAACTTGATGCTGTGCCAAAGCTTGGTCTAAAGTCAAGTTTAGACTGAATAATCCTTTTGACAATTTAAAGGTGCCGTGTTGACCAAGTTGTGGGATTAACTGAATTAGTACTTTAGTAGACTAGGCCTGTGTTCAAGTGTAAAAAGCGAGAATAAAAAAGGAGAAAATAGCAAAAACATTAGACGCACAGTTTTTTCTTTGTTACATGTATTTCCATTTAAGATTTCATTTAACCTTATCTCAGAAATTGATAGTCACTTTGTATTAAGATTTGTGGTGAGGTGCTTTAAGGTTTATGTAGGCAATCATAACAACATCCGAACACCCCATGTCCATACACCTCACAACCTTTCATGAATATTATTTGTAACCATGACAGGCATACCACAGTGTTGCATGCAGTAAGACAGACCTGTGTTAGGAGGAGGTATTGTGGGAAAAATCTATTACACTGTACACTACACTAGAACACATGTTGTTGCTGATAGTGTTTTTATGTAGAAAATTCAATTTCTTCATATTCAGAAATAGTCTGATATATAATTACTTTCAGTGTAATTTTTTTTAACACTCAACTGATTTGTTTTGTATTATTTTTGTTGTCTTTTTAAAAATCAATCTGTTTTACTACTTCTGTTATTACTCTTTCTTGGGTTAACAAAGTGACATATCAACATCCCTGTAGGCCTAGATTGGTCAAGCAGTGAGCCAATAGCACACAAGCCTGAGAGCTGATTCCAAGTTATCCACACTGATCCACCTAAAGAGAATGATATGGTTACCAAGAGTGAAGGAATGTGTGATATTCATGGGGGAGATATTTTCTTAGGGACCATTAATAATACAATCTGGTCATCATATACACCCACAACAAAAAGTGAGTCACCCTTACTCAAATTGATGAGTCACTGGTTTGTCCGTACAGTGAAACACTTGAAGGATCGTGTGAGTCACTATGACTCGATACAAATGAGTATTGTATCGAGTCATAGTGACTCACACGATCCTTCAAGTGTTTCGCTGTACGGACAAACCAGTGACTCATCAATTTGAGTAAGGGTGACTCACTTTTTGTTGTGGGTGCATCATGACATAGACCCCCCTACTCCCTAGGCCTATCACACACATACCATACCATGCCAGAGTCACTGTCCACATTTGCAATGGAAAATATATCCTAAAATATCACATTTTAGCGATGTAATAGGTGGTCTCGCTACCCGAATCTGAAAAATCTACTTTGTACGCACTAAATTAAGCCTTAACTTGAGATTTATTTGTCACCCATACTGTCACGAAACAATCTTGAATTGATTCGTTTTACATCAAATAACAAGGATCTAGGAGTTTCGTTGTATAAAACAATGATGCAAGATCATGCATGTTTTCATTCGACACGGCTTCGTGCGATACAGTAGAATCTATACACTATGAACATGACTGACAATGAGAGCGGACAAAATATACAGTTCCTCAGGTAGACAAAGTAACATCCCTTCACAGCTATTATGTGTTCTACACATTTTTACATAATAGCAGTGAAGGGATGTTCCTTTGTCTACCTGAGGAACTGTATATTTTGTCCGCTCTCATTGTCAGTCATGTTCATAGTGATAGTTAAGTTACACACAGCCTCATCAACTCGAGTGCGGATATCGTAAAATGAACGCATGCATCATTTGTATAATAAGCCCACGAATCCAGTCATAAAAAGCATCGTTTAAAACCATATGAATAATTATGCGTACCAATTTTTCACTAGCTGCAGTCAAAACTCTTCTGAATCCAAGATATAAGATGGCGACGTCGCGTCGTCGACCGGGAATTCAAATATGGCTCGAGAATGCGCATTTTGGATGACGTAACGAAAGCATGCGCGCGCATGCATACAGCCTCACTTTCAAGTTGACTCACTTTTTTCTTCTAAAATGCTCTTATGTCGATCTTGACTCATTTTTTACGACCATGTGAGTCAGTCGAAGCATTTTGCAAATGCTTCAGCTCATGATTGACAAACTGGTGAAATATAAATGAGTCAATAGAGACTCATTGGTTGTTACTAATGAGTCAATTTACACCTGACTCACGAAAATTATGCTTAAATGTGTCAAATGACTCACTTTTTGTTGTGGGTGTATTCTGCCTCACCAGACTCAAACTCGTCAATCATAGTTTGAGGAGAGATGAGTTTAAAGAAAGATGCGTTAGTCTTAGGGTCTAGTCCCATCTATTAAACTGAAATATGACTATATATACTTGATTAATGGTAGGCCCTAGTATTCAACTTTTCAATAGTACAAATAAAAGTGGTTGAAATTATCAACATTAATTCATATTAGACAGCTTAAAATATATATAAAAAAAGATTCAGCACTTGATATCATGTTTTAACTTTGTAAAATAAGAAATTTAAATCTTTTATATTTCTTTAGCTCCTGAGTGCATTTTTGGAAAGACGTGTGTAAAATACCCAAAGCCTTTCAAAATGTATTTGTTATAAAGATAACCCCAAACTTTTGTATCAGGTATTTTATATTAGTCCAAGTCTTCAAGGATAGTTATCTTTATCATTTAGGTGAGATCGACTAGGCCTTAACTTTGTCATCCTGTAGTGATGATCAGGTAGTGCATGAAGATGCAGACAAGTGGAGAAGTGAAAGTGAAGAGTCAAATTGGCCATCTGCATTCAGGAATTCTCACCATATAAAAATCTGTTTTTCGAAATATGGACATGACTTTAAACTTTGTGTGTGTGTGGTTATTTGTGAAGGTTGGAAGTAATTGGAAGGATGGTTGAGGCATGAACCAACTCAATTCAGAAAGATAATATCTATAGTAATACACACATTTTGTGTACTGTTGCTGACAATTAAAATGATGAAAACATTGTAACAGGATTTTTTTATTTTTATTTATTTATTTATTTATTTATTTTTTTTTTTTGGGGGGGGGGGGGAGGGTTGATGTACATGTATAACAAATTCGAATTATACAGTTTCTCTAATAAATTACAGAGAGTTAAATAATTTGAATTTTATTTATTCATTTAAAAACGGTAACTCTCTCAGCCTAAAACTGTTGTTTTTGAGAAAGTCTGTGTTGACTGAATAAAAAAATAAACAAATTATATCACAAACAAAATCCAGTAACAAAAGATAACAAAACATAAAAATATGCAAAATAATCGAATCAAATCAACAACAAAAAACAAACGAAAAGGAAACATGAATTATTATAATGTACAAAATAAAAATTAACAATAATGAATAAAAAGTAAATAATTAACAGAGAAGTGTATTGTAAACCGAGAGTCGGATTGACATATTGCTCCGATTGTCTCATTTTCGCTCGCTGGAACATTGCCAACACAAACCACTGACCTCTACCTCCTGGACGGATCATCGCCCATACCCATTTACTATACGTTACGTACTAAAAGGCTGTATTGTCTGATCGTTCATGAATATTCATATTTTTGCTTACCTCGGCAAAATGTTTGCTTTTACTAAATGGAAAAATGACGGTGGGTGGTTGGATGAAATTGACATAATGAACCAAGTAGAAGTGATCTACGATAATTCATGCTTCTTATCCTTCGTGTGCTTGACCTATAATCTTAAAATCGCTTGGCAAACTGAGTCCAAAGTTCGACTTGTTTCACATGTGCATTATAGGCAATGACGAGCTTGCAACCTATTTTGATCAAATTACGATGGGTGAACTTTCAAAAGTCAATGGGACATGAGGGTTCCGATGAAAGAGCTAGTAATAACGTAAGTTGGGGTGGATGTGCTTTTCGTTTAAACAAAAAAAATGATTTTTTAACAATTTGTGTGTACCATTCCATAGGCTAACATGTATGGCTGCTGACTCTGACGATAGGGGGCGTTGTGAAATGAGACAAAACGGAGCTATATGCTCTCCTCCCAAGGGTCAGCCCCCCCGCTACCTAAGTGGTGACATGATGTTTGTTTTTTTATATATAATTCTCTATGTTTTTTAGTTCCTGTAAAATTGTGTTCCAGCATTTCGCCCCTCTATAACTTAAACTCCTTATTTATAATTCGTTTGGCCTTTAGGTAATGCGAAATTATGAAAAGAGTGTCGGGTATTATACACAGGTTGCGCTTTTCAAAGAAACGTAGAATAGGTTTTGGTGGATTATTATAAAATATTTGGAGCATCCCTATTAATGTCCTTAAAAATAAAATCTTTCTAAAATGTTATCTAAATTCAAAAGTAGGAACAACTGATCTGTTGGGAATCTTGGGTCTTTCTTCAAAACAATTTTTAGCGCTTTATTTTGTAAAGTTTGAAGTTTTCTTAAGTTCGTGACCCCTGTATTTGCATAGACTATATCACAGTATTCAAAATGACATTGTATCATGGATTTATAGAACAATTATGCCTGGTGTTGTGTAATAATCGGACGAATTCTCCTTAATATATATAATTCAAACAAAACTTTTCTTCTTATTTTGTTGATATGTAGGTTCCAACTTAGATTCTCGTCTAGAATTATGCCAAGATACACGATGAAACTCTCAGAATGGGTTTACTCTCTACTAGTAAATGTATTTTAGGATCAGGTCTGTTTAACTTACTCCTGGTATCTACAACAAGAAACTCACATTTCTTAACATTTAATTTCAGCTTGTTGCATTTTAGATATTCACATACGGATTCTAGGTCTTTGTTTAAGGTCGTTGTCAAATCTTGAACGTTGTTACTACTGAAATATAAACACGTATCGTCAGCATACATCAATACCTTAGAATGCTTCACTGCAGTTGGTAGGTCGTTATCATATATTGAATTCCGCATGTAAGCTCCTTAGTATTCGAGCTTATACCATTCATTGTAATGAATTGCTTTCTCCCCATCAGATAACCTTCAAACCATTTGGTAACCTTTTCAGACACACCAATGGAACGTAATTTTTGCAGAAGGATGTGATGATCAATGCAGTCAAATCCTTTTTGTAAATCGATCATAATAATCCCTGTTGTGCACCCTTTGTCTATATTATCAAATAAATCTTCTGTTCAGGGGCGGATCCACGTAGCGATTATTCCGGCCCGCCCCCCCCCCTAGCCCCCCAAAACGATAAAAAAAAATAGGATAATAACGTAAAGTTAACCTTTATAAAACGAAAAACAAAAGCGCGCCCCCCCCCGCTTATTCGCCGGCCGGCTGAGTAGGCACTAAATTTTGTATTAAGATTTGGCTACCCCCCCCCCCCTTGACGCCGTCTGGATCCTCTGCAGGCGCGGATCCACGGGGGGGGGGGGGAGGGGAGCTGACAGGTCAACAACAACAAAATTAAAAAAAAAATTCTCACGAATTAGGTTAAAAAACAAAAAGACAGTGCCTCCTACCCACTACCCCCCCCCGCTTATTCACCGGTGGCTGAGTCTCAACTAGTATTTTCTCACAGATTGCCCCCCCCCCCCCCCCCCATCTTCCCGCCGGCTGGATCCGCCACTGCTTCTGTTGATATTTAAAAGTGCAGTAGTCGTTGAGTGATTTGGCCGAAAACATGAATGATTATCACATAGTAAGTTGTTGTTATTTAAAAATTCATATATCTGCTTGAAAACTATTTTTTGTCACTTTTGCTAGTACTGGAATAACAAATATTTGTCTGTAATTGCTTTTTTCTTGTTTATCTCCCTTTTTATGAGTTACACGTGTCATTTTCCATTGAACCGGAACAATTCCTTGAGTCAAGGACATATTTATAATATGACACATTGGTTTGGCAAAAATTTTGAGAAATCATCTTTATAAACAATGCTGGGATCTCATCTGGCCCTGTAGCCTTTTTGACAGAAATGTCTTTTAATTCCTATAAAACAGTGCTTTAGGAAAAATATGCAAAATTGAATTCGCCAGCGGAAACATCAGAACAATAATGTTTAAACGTCTGGAGAAGGACAAATTTTGTGGGCTTGTATATGTTTACCTACTGAAACGAAATAGTAATTTAATTCATTCAAAATTTGTTTATGGTCATAAATAATTTCTTCATTGATAAGTAACTGTGGAATATTATTGCAGACTTTCTTCTTAGTAGGTAAGAATTGCTGCATAAATGAAAGAAGAGTATTGCTATCAGAGCTGTTTTCAAAACAATTTCCAATATACTCACGTTTTGCTTTCCTAATAACAGCAGTGACTTTATTTTTAAGGATTTGTAAACGCGCCAGTAAACGTCATCTTTTGACTTTTTGGCAGTCTGTTAATAGCAGCATTTTTCTCTTCAATCGAATCTAGGATGTTTTGATTAATCCATTTTTATGTTTAATCCTTGATTCTCATTCGTTTTATGGGTGCTATATCATCTAATATAGAATTCAATTTATTCTCGAATGCTCGATACGCCTTTTGGGGGCAAACATATTCTTGTACTCAATCAAAATTAATACGTTCAATGCCATTTTGCACAATGTCGGGCTTCAGTTTCTTTTTATTCCTCATAATTCTATATTTATGCATTACATTACAATTAGGAAGTTCACTCTATTACGAGCTTCATGAAATTTAGTTTTATTTGTGTTTGATCTCACTTTACAATATCTTCTATACAGTTTAATTTTGCCTTCAATTAATTTTAATAATTCAAAATTAAACCAAGGTTTTTTACATTTCTTTTACTTTTGTTTGGAATTAGTGTTAAGTTTTTTTTCATAATATAAGGTAAATTTGGTTTTAAATTTCCTGTAATCAATTTCTGCATCGTTAGAAAAAATGTCACTTATCCAGTCTTCGGTCATCAAATCTAATTTCAAGTTTTTCATGATGTTATCATTAATCAGCCGCTTTTTTACATTCTGCACAGGCATATTAGATAAACATGTAGCATGATTGGTAATTTGAAAAATTGGTAAGTGATCCGTGGCATTGTTGTAAAAAATCCCAGAAGTAATGAAGGAATTGATATTATTGGTAAATATATTATCTATCAATGTTGCACTACGAGCAGAAAGACGAGTGGGCTTGTCAATTAATGGCAAGAGTTGTGACGAGTATAAAACTTGTAAAAAGTCAACACTATTTTTATCATTAGATTTTAAAATATCATTATTAAAGTCACCCATAATGTAAATTAGTTTATTTTCTGTATTAAGCTCCGGCAAACATGTGTCAAAGTCACTTATGAAACTATCGATTCTGTTCTTTGGTTGCCTGTAAGGGTTCCCCTGATTGAACAATTATTTAGATTTTAAAATATCATTATTAAAGTCACCCATAATGTAAATTAGTTTATTTTCTGTATTAAGCTCCTGCAAACATGTGTCAAAGTCACTTATGAAACTATCGATTCTGTTCTTTGGTTGCCTGTAAGGGTTCCCCCTGATTGAACAATTATTTCAATTAAAAGAAATCCAATGCCATCAACATTGAAATCAATATCTTTTCTAATTTTAAAATTGAGAGTATTTGAAACAAATAATGCTACTCCACCTCCTCTGCCATCAATGCGATCAGAATGTATGAACGAATATCCCTCTAAATTAAAAAGCATAGGTGTTTGAGAATGAATCCATGTTTCTGAGAAACCATACACAGAAAATAAAAAGGACAATGAAGAAATACAATTTCACAAAAGTTCTTATTTAAGCTACGTGCATTGAAATGTAACATACTAACATTATTATTATCTGATTTAGGCAAGTGTATGAATTCAGTTTCAATATAATATTTACATTCATTCATTTCTCCTTGTAGATCATACTCATCAATATTGCTTATATTATGTTCAGTTTGTCTTTTAAAGAGACTTTTCAATTCATTGACATTAATTTGTTTAATTGTACCAGACAATGAAAGAGTATCAATAAATTCGTCATTGTTTAAGCTATAAAAAGAGCTATAAAAATATAAAGACAGAGAAGATTCAATACATACATGTTTGAACAAGCAATAAATCTGCATATCATCGGCATAGTTCATTGTTGATAAGCCTTGAGAATTGATCACTTTTTTCTGGTAGTTGAGTGAACATTGAAAATACCAGCGGCCCAAACGTAGTCAAATGTGGGGGCAAATGAATCAGAATTAATTAATAGGATGAATCGGGGTTTAATAAAAAGACAAAACAGACTGATGAAATTTTGGTCATTGAACCGAAGTATTCTAATTATAAATTTATTTTGATGCTAACTGTTTTTATTCCTGGCTTTAGGGGTTAATGTCCGTTTCTGGTCCATTTTTAGGCCTTTCTTTCTTCCTTCCTATCTCCACTATCCTAGATCCTACAAACTTCTAATACATTCCTTTAGATAGTCTAAGAGATGTTCTTTCATCTGCGACGTGTAACCTGACCTTCAAAATGCCATCTTCGTACTCAAAATTCAAATCCGAAACCGACTCCATCAAAAATCTCTCAAATTCTTGAAAAATTGACCCGTATAAATCTAAAACTGCCATAAATTTATCATATAAATTCCGTTTTGTTTTTAAATCTCACCGTATCCTTATGTTACAAATGCGCATAGTCATGCTTAATTTCACGCTCCAATAACTATGCAAAACATAAATAGCGCCCTCTAAAGTTCTGGGACTTGGCTTTCTTTCTGTGGCCGTATCTCTATTGTGTCTTGGCAATCCCGTACCTTTTTTTGGATTTAGATACTTGAACATATGCCCTTTCCAGCCATATACAAAATTAAATACCCTAATATTGACCAAATTTGAGAAAATTGCCCTCAAAATTCGCCATTTTCAAGAAAATTGCGAAATAACTTCAACTTGTTCTAAGATTGCGATCATTATACCCACAACAATGAAATTTAGCAGACACATGTATCAATATACGTGACAACTGTCCATTAAGTTGTGTACATTTTAATGACGTCAGCGCAAAGTTATCGCTAAAAATGATGAATTTACTATGCATTACGTAATAGCGTGTTAAATGCGTGCAATACATTGCGTGCCAATGACAATGGTGTCAACCTGACTGCAATGAAGTGCCCTTTCGATTGATATCAAGTATGGTATATGTTCACACAGAAAATTTAGATTAAATCGCATTTGAACAAGGGTCACTATACGAATTCCGCCGAGTTTCCGCCCAATTATAACACGTATCGACTATGACGTCATTTTCCAGACTGATTTTCGCCCCCTAAACGTTCTTTCTTTTCCTTGAAAATTTGCAGTGACATTTCGAGTTGCAATACGCAGGGCACCTTAAAGCCCGATTTTTAAAATTGGTCAAGGGGGTCATTTTGTCCTATAAATCTTTTTTTGCATCTTTTTTGCATCACGTGTTTCGATAGGATTATCATAGCAAAAAACTAAGTGGTTTACAAAAACCACCATGAAATTCTCTTTACAATAATACTTAATACGGTCCATAAAAAGACATAAAGAGAGAGCCGTTACAAAAAATGTACCATGGTAACCATGGTACTTTTGTCCAAATTACCATCCACCATGGTAACCATGGTTATCATGGTACCAAAACAATGAAATACATTGTTTAATGACCCAATTTATTTCATTGTTTTGGTCCCATGATAATCATGGTTACCATGGTGGATGGTAATTTGGGCAAAAGTACCATGGTTACCATGGTACATTTTTGTAAGGGAGAGAACAAAACAATTTAAATCCGGTCATAATACAGATCCTGTACGTTTTCCGCCCATGCATTACACGCATTGTCTATGGGGCAAATCGGGTTCAAGCTTTTGGCCCCCAGAACGATCTATGCGAGTTAATCGCATTTTAGACACCATATTATACTGTTTATGATTATGTTAGTATAGACGACCGTTAGTGCCAGATCGCCCGTCATTGCACGCATATCGTTGTGCCACGATTGCAGGTCTAGTTTATGTTCAGATGTTAGTGGCCACTTACCCATTTTCTAGTCTCTACTTAAAAAGCTCTAATAATAATAATACTTATCAACCTTGCTCATTTCGCTTTACTCGGAAATACTCAGATGATGATATAAGAAATTTTCAATATGATCTTTATCATGACGAATGGACTAATATTTATATTATGACAAATGCTAATGATGCATATTCCTTTTTTATTAACTGTTTTACTTAATTTTTTGACAAGAATTTTCCTCTGTCAAAAACTATACTAAAAGACGCATGAAAAAACCTTGGATTACAAAGTATTTATTCAGATACATAAAGAAGAAAAATCGTTATTATAAACACTTTCTTCAAAACAATACATTGGATAATGAAAGAAAGTACACAAAAATCATACTTTTCTAACAGTTTAAAATAAAATGAAATAAAACTAAACAGACTCGGTCAGTAATAAACTCATTACTAAATAAGCCTAAAAAATCTTTACCTGAATAATTTTTTTAATGGAACTGAGAAAGTTTGTGATCCACAACATGTACACTGTTGGTCACATTGGTGGAATAATTATTTTTACCCCAATTTATTGAATGATTTTGACAATGATTTATTCAATAATAGATCTAGATAATAGTATACATTCTCAGATTTTATTAAATGGCAATTGGGGAGTGTTTGTTTTGCGTGACTGCTTAAAGCATGTGTGTGCTACAATGCTAATCAACTAGGGGACCTACGTCCTTAAGTCATAACTGACAGTAATGGGGATTAATACCTCATAAAAGGGCACTAATATAGCACATCGACACGGTTTTGATCCTGGGGGCTCACAGGGGCTCACAGGGGCTCACAGTAACGAGGCCATTGCTTAGTCAATGAATCAATTAATTATAGGCCAATATCTATTCTGCCGTCTATATCAAAGTTGTTAGAAAAATTTATCTATAACCGATTGTATTCATTTTGTTTTAAAAACGAAATTCTCACAGATTCACAATATGGCTTTAGGAAAAATCACTCTACTACATATGCTTTGATAGAATAACAAGATAAAGTTTTGTCAGCAATTCATACCAATACATTTTGCATTGGAATTTTCATGGACCTTTCTAAGGCCTTTGATATTGTTAATCATAGAATATTTTTATCCAAATTAGGACACTATGGGATTAGGGGTTTACCAAAATCTTGGTTTGAAAGTTATATTTCTAATAGATCTCAATATGCAGTTTATAATAACAGTTCCTCAAATTCTTTTTCTCTATTACACACGGCATACCACAAGGTTCTATCCTAGGTCCTCTACTGTTTTTAATTTATATGAATGATCTTACATATTCTTCTGATAAATTGAATTACATTATGTACGCTGACGATACTATTTTAATTTACACCCAACCTAACACTCATAACTTACAAAATTATATCAATACCGAATTACACAAAGTAACAAAATGGTTCAAATCAAATAGATTGTTGATAAATCCTAGTAAAAATAAAATACATTACTTTCTTCCATAGGCAGTCAAATTCCACTATTTCGCTTGATAATTTGTTTATAAAAATAGATGACGTTCCATTAAATGAGGTTGAAAGTGTTAATTTTTTTATTGATTTTAATATGCAATGTCAATAAAGTCACTCAAAAGGGATCTAAATTTGTTGGTATATTATACAGATTAAAAGACTCGTTTCCACCTTCAGCGTTATTACTACTTTATAATTCATTCATTCATGCTCTCATATTTAAATTGCAAAAAAGCCCTTCGCGTTTGCCTTGGATGTCATTATCGTGCCCATTCTGCCCCAGCGTTTAGAAAATTGAAATCTGTTAATATTTTTGATTTGTACTTAGTAAAAGAAACCGAGGAGTGCAATGGAGTAATAGTCTATTACTCCATTGCACTCCTTGGTTTCTTTTACTTTCAAAATAAATTACCTGTTAATATTTTTTCAGATGTTCACTCTTAATTACCAGATACATAATCACAATACCCGTTTTAAGGATTCCTTTCACGTATGGCCAGTAAAAACAAATAAGGTTATGAAATCAGTACGACATAATTTCCCTGTGATTTGGAATTCCATCCTCAAAGATGGTTCTGATTGCAAGTCAGCTAATTCCTTTGAAACAAATTTGAAGCAGTTTCTTTTTTTCAAATATGTATAGATGTTTATCTTATGTTTATATTTGTGTTATTTGTTTTTTGTTTATTTTGTTATTAATGTTTTGTTTTTATCTTTGTTTTTGTTTATCATGCTATGAATGCTTTGGGAACTATGCTTGTACAAGGCATAAGGGCCTTTTTTTATGTAGTTCCCCATTTCATTTTCTTAATTTGTTTATCTTTTGTATCAATGTAATTTTTAATCGAGAATAAAATAAATGCGAATTAAAATTGAATTGAAATTGAATTGAAATTCATAGCGTGATCTGTGACTATAGTTGGGGGTTCACTGCTAGAACATGAGGCACAAATGGTGATTAAAGCTCTAGTGGGAGTGGTAGGCTTAGAGATTAGATGGGATGAAAATAGACAAATGAATCATACAATGGGAGGGATTTTATGAAAATGTGCCCGACTCTGCTAATAAGCTTGTTTCATCATAAACTGACAATTCACCAAAGTTAGTGTCAATGCCTTACGACTAACATGGATTTATTAATTTCTCTCGTGTGACATACGTGTACTGTAGATGGCAAGGATCTTCAAGGATGGTCACCATCTAAGGTTTTTTTTTTCTCTCCGAGCCTACATGCAGTAGCTAGCCTATATGAAATCAGTAAAAAGGAAAATATAAAGCTCTCCTTTTTGTCGATAAAAAAAGTGATCTTGTTATTCCTGTATTAGAAAAAAAAAATTACCACAAATCGAAGCCTACATGTTCAATCATACAAACAAGTTGTGAAAGTTACTAGGCGATTCTATCAGGGTTTTTTAAAATTTAAATCAGTGATCACTCGGAGTGAATCGTTTTTGGATAACCTTGAAAATACAGAAATGTTGTATATTTTGTTTTTAATAGAACAGTTGTTGTTGTTTTTTTGTTGTAATGGCAATCCTGTCTATTATCACCAACGCCTTTCTTTTTAATATTAATTTCTTTCTTTCTTTTTTAAAAATAAAAGTATCAAAAATAAAAATTAAATATAGGATTCTCTCTTTTTTTCTTTTTCTTTTTTCCCCCTTAAAATGAAATGAAAGAGAAAATAGATGAAGAAAAAAAAATACAACAAAATGTAGATTTTTGTATCCTGTAGGTTACCGCGTAGTCCTGTCCGTTCTAAGACACCGTCCAGACACCGTCCTGTCTCTCGGGTGTAAACAGGTGGCTCCCTTTGGGATACATAACGTTCCTGCTTTTATATACACCCGATGGTCAACTCTGCAGTGAAAGTTTTTTTCCGGTGACCTGGCATAGTTTTAAGATGCTGTTTGTTTTGCTTATCTGATACCGGATCCCTATATTTATTTAAATCTTAGTTTTCTGTATCTACCTAGGCGGAAATATATTTGACCAAATATGGATGTTAATGGCCATGATGTAGATCATAGATAGTAGAGTTATATTTTCTTCTTGTGTCCTAAAATATTTGTACAATATACATTTTCATTGCATTAAAAAAAATATTGCATGCACTTTAGAAATTATCAAACCATAGAGATTCTCCTCTCTATGTTTTTTCTTAATTTGGGGGAATTTTCTTTGTTTCTTTCGCACTCTTCTAGACCAGGGCCCCGTCTTACAAAGAGTTACGATTGATCCAAATCCATTGCGAGTCCTCCAATCAATCGCAAGTTGCAGTCTCCTATCTCTTATGTACATAGTTGCGATTGATATCAATCGCAAATAAGTTACGATTGATATCAATCTTTGTAAGACGGGGCCCTGTCTTTCGTTATTCTAATATTATTGCCTTGTCTTTCTTCTACTCTTGATTTTATGTTTGTATATCCCTGAGCTCTTACTTTGTTGTAATTTCCTTATGTTTACTTGAAAAATCAAATCAAAAGAAAAAGAAGAAATTTTACTAAGATAAAAGTAGGGTCAATAATAATCATATCAGCAGTAATCTAACTCTATTAATATCTCAATATCTCAACTTTCAATGGTTCTGCATATTGTAAGAAAATATTATTGTTTTATCTTTTACCAGCTTGCCCAGATCAGATGTGGGGCAGTAAATGTCTTAAACTTTGTGGGTGCTCTAACGGAGCATCATGTGACCCTACGGACGGAAGCTGTACCTGTCAAGCAGGTTTCTCAGGTAACCCATTTATTAACTATCAGAAATGACAATTACCCTAAACTAATATTTATCATTGATGCATATTGTTTATATTATTTCTATTGAATTTAGATACATCTCTTCTTTTAATCATAACTCTATTGTAAAAACAAAATTGTGCAGAGTTTTACTTTAGTAAATTGAAGTTAAATGCTCAAATAAGAATCGAGTTTGGCGAATTTAAAAAACGAATGCAATACTTATACTGTGTACACACAGTCATAAATAATTTCATTACATACAAATGGCTCAAGATATTACTGACACTAAAGAAAACATTAAGTCTAATAATAATAATAATAATGTGCCATAGTTAAGTAGTGCATATCACAAATATGTCAGTATGCGCTGTAGGTTATTTATGTTATTCCTCAGATACTACGTGTCTGCCATCCCATCTGCGGTGAGCCTCACACCTCAAGTTCAGTACATCTCATTTGATGCAACCAGGTCCTACTGGGCTTTTCAAACTAAATTACCATCATTAATAATAGAGCACTCCCTAGAGTGTAGCATGCATGCATTGGTAATGCATTATTAATAAATTGCTTTGTGTTAAATGGTAATGAGATGGTGATGAAGCTCCATCCAATTGAGTGAAATTTTATTTAAATATGAATCATAAAATTTTAGCAGATACATGTCTGTCGTTTTGTAATGATTTTTACTTCCGTTGTAGACTGACGCTGGGCTAATGACCATTGTACACCTTATGATGTGACTATAACTGTACAACTAGAATTGGAAAGTTAAATTTGGCATTTTAAATATGGATTATTGTATCCAACTGAGGTCCCCAACGGTCTTTTACAAATTGCATGTTATTGAAGCCTTGCAGTAGGAAAGATATGTTTATTTTGCTTATGTGCTGCATGATTTGCTGCAGATCATGAAGGACTTTTCTCTAACCGGAAGGCTTGCAGTACCCTGAAATTGCAATTTGACAGTTCGGGACACCTGTTATAGGAAGAATATACATTTGTAAAATATTATATCTCATCTAATTTCAATTATTTTATTAATCTGATTTTGGAGGGATCTTACAGCAATAATAAGGTGATGTTGTGGTCATTATGACAAATTTCAGCTGACAGTCCTGTTGCATGGTTGAACAGATATATGTCAATTAATTTAATTTGTATAGATGATTTTGTAGTAGTGCTTCATCATTATCAATAGTGATCTGTCAGTTTATTCCAGGTTCAGTGACCCAATCAAAATTTTATATCAATTGTCTCTCCAAGTTCCTCGGTTTTGATCCATCCGTTTCAGCATTTCATACCCTGTTGCTCCACATTCTGTAATTACATCGTCTAGAAAGCCTTTACGAGGTCTTCCCCTCTTCTTTTTTTCCATGAAAACGACCTTCTATGACTCTGAGCATCAAGCCCTCATCATGCCGCATTATGTTTCCAAGCCATTTCTTCTGTCTCTCTCTAATCGTTTGAATCAGCACCCGCTTTTCTTGAGCTCGACGCAACACCTCTTCATTCGAAACTCTGTCCCTCCAAGGGCGTGTTTATGCTTAACTTTTTTCCGGCCGGAATCAGGCATCTTCTTACGCGTTTAGTTTAAAACACGGCTGCGTCCTTTCTCACTTTTGTAGAATCACCGAAAAACGGCGATCACGATCGCCGATCGTAAACTCACAAAAAGATGCGTTTACAATTCGTAAACGCGTTTAAATGGGGTCAAAGCACTGATCTTTAGTGGGTCAACGTAGCATGCACAGTGCAGATTTGCGAATCCCGCTGCAAGGCCAATTAAGGCCACCCAGGGAGAATTGCCTGGAGGAGCCAGAGAAGTGAGCATAAACAGTACACCGTGGAACTGCGGTTACGTACGATGAGCGTTACAAATCGCTCATTCTGCCTTCAAAATTTAAACTTAAACGCACCCATTTGCGCCAGCACCACATTTCGACCGCCTCCAATCGCTGCATGTCCCTTTTAGTGAGTGTCCACGCCTCCCCTATACAACAGTACACTCCATACTAGAGACTTCACAAGACGCTTTCTCAAACTAAGGTAACACCTTTATCAATAATTTTGAAGCATGTGATACCAGGCTGATAGTGCGGTGATCCTCGCATCTGATTGCCTTTGTAGTCTTATTAACTGGCTTCTTGTCCAATTATATGGCCAGATTCCCTGTTCATATATATGTTGACATAGTTCAGTCAGTGCCGTTATTCAGCTTCCCCCATATTCTTGAGCAATTCAGCCGTAATGTTATCTTCACCAGCCGCCTTTTTCTCCTTTAACTGACAGACTACAGCATGCACCTCTTCTCATCCGCCATGACATAATCTTCCCTTTCCAAGGGCAGGGCGACTGGTTTATTGTTCCTTGCATACAGCTCCTCTACGTACTGGCGCCATCTCTCCTCTATGTCCCGTTGGTTGGTTAGCAGTTCTCCATTCACATCCAGAACCCCTAATGTGTTGTTCTTTCCTTTCCCTTTATTGATATCGAATTTTCCTTTTATTGAACATAAGGTCTGTTCTTCCCCTGCGGTGTAGATCCTCTAATTCCTTGCATTGTTGTTCCCACCATCTAGTTCGTGCTGTGTCTGTAGCTCATCTTAGTAGTGCTTATCATTATCTTATTTCCACTTGTAGGTCCCACCTGTTCTGACCCATGTCCAGCTAACACCTATGGCTCAAGGTGCCTCTTGGAGTGTCAGTGTGAGAACGGGGGTAGATGTGACTCTGTAACAGGTGCATGCTCTTGCCCCCCTGGATATCGACTGCCTCTGTAAGTACATCTATTAACATATTTCATATTTTATGTCTAGCATATACTTACGAATTTATATTTTGTTTTATGAGATTGATCTATGTTCGTTTGATTTTTTGGTAGTCAGGGTTATAATTTACATTCATCGCAAGTTATAACAAGTTCAGGAATAATATCTTCAAAAACAGTTAAAGGGTTTGTACTTAGTCTTACCGTCTTCATGGAGATTTATAGACAATGAGGCATTAATTAATGTGTTATTTATTAAAAGGACCTCTTCCTAAGAAAGCTTTTAGTTGTGTTTGAAAATTTCTGAACGACATACAAATGCATGTATGCAGTACTTATCAGGAAAGATTCACATGCTCTGGTTGATTGTATCCACCATTTCATCAACGGAAGCATTCCAAAATGTATTTTTAAAGAACGAAAATGACATGTCAATAACTGCATGGTCATCGTAGAAACAATACCAGCATGAAGGTGAAAAATGATATCAGGTATCTGAGGAACATTGATGCGAATCATATGATACCTTTGTAGCTGCAATGATGGTCACGTCTTCTGAATTTACAGTGACTGTCATGATTTCTTTGTTTCAATACCTCAAAGCAATTTTCTGGCTTCGAAATTAAATCAGGATGGGTTTTACCATGCAGGGTTAAGATTCATTAGTGTTCGTAAAAGCTATTGATATTTCATCAACAATTATACCTGAACGACATTTGAATTTATAACAATTCGCACAGCATAATTTCATGCACTGGGGGGTTTATAAGAAATGGTCTTGGAACGCTATCCAGTATCCATTTCCCATTCTGAAGTTGATTGTTACTCGGGGGGGGGGGGGGTTCTTGAAGGGATACTACCTGGTACATAAAGAAAGCCTGGCACAATCGGTGTCCCCTCGGTTATTCCTGTTGATATTGAAGTACGATAGTTTCATGATGTTTGCAGGTATGATTAAGATTTTAAGATGTAAGGAGTATTATGCAAAAGAATCGGGAGATTATAAATTTTAGTCCAAGTATCGTCACTACTTTGGGCTTTCAACTCAGGGGCTCATGAGAGATCATGTGATATACATACAGTTCAAGGGTATTGAATGAACACTAAAACAGTTATTGGATTTAGAGAGACTGTCGGAAACACACTGAAGATGGTTAAAGCAGATGATACTGGTAGTGATGGGATTGATGATGTGGTGAGACAGGTATGTACATAGGCCAGGGATGTTGAATAAAACATGTGCGAACTATGATCTGTCTTTGTTTACCAGAGCCAGAACCATTGAGAGTATTATAGGCCCGACATTGCTCAAGCTTGTTGTAGAATTCCTGGAAAAGTCATATTCCATGTTTTCAGGCTTCCAGCATTAAGATTAGCAACATTATTACATATTGCACATATATGCTTGTTAGATTATTATGCTGCTAATTAGGCTAATTATACTACATCTACATGGAATCTTCTCATGAATTAATGATTAGTCTTTCAAAAGTGATTTACAATGTTGCATTGCACCATTATTAGGCTTTATAGATGAACAATGACACATGTAAACAATGCGTATTAGCTCATTATGCTAATTATGCTATTTAAGAAAATTGCATTACTTGGAATAAATAAACTGTTGTCGTAAATGAATTCCTCATCATAGAAAACCCTTGAAAGGTCGTATTATCCATGTTTTTAGGCTTCCTGGATTGAGATTAGCAACATTATTACATGATATTACACATATGCTAATTAGATGATTATGCTAATATAGCTATTTAAAAAGTTGCTCTAGGTTGCCAAGCTGGCAACCAAGCTGAATTTACTTCAAAACCCATCTAGAACACAAATCAACAAAAAAAACTTGAACTTTTCCAGGTCTGAAAAATTCTACTGGACTACATCAGAGATTCATCCGGATAGAGAGTAATAAAATCTGAAGTTTTCTGCATTGTTATACAGATGTCAGGTTTAAGCCTTTAAGGTACTTTGTGTTGTAATAATGTACATCTGAAGACACTACACATTGTGCTAGGTCACATGACATAACAATTGAAATGTATGTAGATAATTTACATACATGGTATTGTGAAACAAGTTTCTCTCCTGTTGTTGCCAGAGACCAGCTCCCTTGCGGACTCATATTACATATGGGTCTATCCTTGGTTTTTCCTGGGTTTTTCCCAGGCTGATGAAGTGAAAGTTTTGTGTCGTGTCAGGTCATATGGCCACCCTGTCATGTAATTTGATCAATATCTGTACCAAACCAGTGACATTTTCTGATCTAAGAGTCAAGGACATTACATATGTGGGGCATATATACAAGGGACATGACATATTATGCAGTAGACTGTCAAACAGAGAAGATAACATATGGGAATGTGTAATATATGTGATATGTGACAAATCACATGGTTGTTAATCCAGTTATTAAACTTTATGCCATTCATTTTTACAAAAAGGGTACACCTGTTGTCCAAAACAATTTCACAAAAGTGTTGGTATATCTATGGAGGATTTAGGAAAAGGACTGCATGAGAGAAAATGTATTTCTCGCAATACCAACTTATCTATCAGAAAATGTTTTGCAACAATTTTGCCAATCTTCTTGAATGCATGTGGTACAGTAGAATAAATCTAAACATTTGAATTACTTCACAGACAGTCTGTGAAGTATTCTTCTTACCGCTTATCTTTGAAGAATGAAAAGATAAATCTTAAAACGGTATGTTTGGGGCAAAAAAGTGACTTTTAGACATTTCATATGTTCCCTAGTTACATTTATCTTCACATGATGATCGAGAGTTAAGCATGATGTGATTTTTGTTAGATATCCTTGATTTTCTCAGGGTATGGTTCTATTGTATCTTGTTTGTCTTCTCACTATATAAACTTCTTCAAATAACCCTCTCAGAAGCTTGGGTTTCCCCGAGCAATCGACTGGTCTATGAAAGAAAAGTGAAAGGTACACAAATGGGTGGGAATAGTTTCCTGCACTGAATGTTTTTATCTCTCAATCTTTCTTTACACATTGTTTTATGGTACCATGTTGATGTTGCCATGGAATTGTTTAGTTTTCCTTGGTTGTGCTGCTCCAACGTGATGATTCACTTTATTATGGGAGGATAACTCTATAAAAACATATCATGAAACCCATGATTACATATTCATACTTCAAACAATACAACTTTTTAACAATTTATGAAAAGGTGAAACAAAACATTCTTCTTGTGTCAAAATGTCCTTCCCCTCTTTCCGAGTCCTAGAAATATTATCTAATCTTACTCGAAGAAGGAAATATGTTAGCTCACTCACTATCCCTAATGAAATGAAATAAATTTGAACTTCGTGTGAGGTAGAAGACACCTTGGTGAGATATACAAAGTGAGTCAGAAAAAATGTCCCACTTTTTAAAAGTTGTATTGTTTGAAGTATGAATATGTAATCATGGGTTTCATGATATGTTTTTATAGAGTTATCCTCCCTGTATATTTAGGTACCATTTTCATTTAAATCTCTGCATGCATGAATGAACATTAGACAATCTTTACAAGACTGTCAGATCTCACTTGCGCCAAGTTACTGGTTGAGGAATAAAACAGTGCATTGAACAAAGACAGTCAGACAAACAGACACACACACACACACTCACACACACAAACGCACACGCACACATGTAAACACACACATACACACACACACACACACAAAACACACACGGTGACAATTGTTTCATAATCTTCCCTTTTCTGATTAAGTATTGATTTTTTATCAAGATCGCTGAATGTCTTAGGGTGCGTTCAATCGACACATTTTCACCCTAGAATCACGATTTCATGACCAGTTATGGTCATGCGATTGCATTGTGAAAGAAACGTTGTGGAATCGATCAGAAAAGGTTGATCATCTAGCATCTAGCATCTGCAAAGTTCTGGAATCGTCAAAATGATAAGAAATTTGGCCCATTCTTCGTAAAGTTACAAGCACTATACACAGAAAGATGTATATGGGACTACTCTATATCTCTCACAGACCAGGCGGTTTCCCGGCAATTTTTTTTTATCATCATGTATTAGTCAAAACATATTCTTTCACATGATTGGTAATGAGAGCTTCCATTTCATTTTTTGAAATTGGGGCGTTTCTAATACTGGTCTTTACCTTTAAAACACGTTGTGTTCGAGCGATTCTTTCGTCGGTCGCAAAAATAAACGTGTTTAAAAACACAAACATGAAACGCTGAAAAAGATGCGTTTTCAGTGTATCATTATTCTGCAGAATCACTGTCGCTAAAGTTCGATTGAACGAACGGAGATCTCAATCATGATTCTATGGCGTCATTATCGTAGCCCGTTCCGGTTTGGGTAAAAACCACGCGCCTGCTTTTCATGCAATGTGCGTACACATGCCTGTTCCGTTATGTTATTCCTTGTTTTCGTTCTATCATTTTCTCCTTCTGTTTTTATTATGCTATTCTTCGTTTTTCCATTTTTCTTCGTCTCTTTTATCTTTCCATTATAAATTCTTTATCGTTTTCTCTTTCTGTCTTTCCTTATGTTATTTTTTGTTTCTTCCTTGTATCACCTTCTCTTATGTTATTCTTTGTTTCATTATTGCGATCTATGCTCAAAACAGCAACCGACAGTCGGCCATAAACAATTCCAGAAGGCGCGCCGAATTCGACCTATACTTCCTTGGTCACACTGCGAAGTGTGATGCGCAGTGGCTGGGCTCGAAATGAGCTAGAATCAGTGTTGATGAAAAATAGCTTGAACGTTATCCCGCAGTAACCGTGTTTTGTAACGGCGTTTTGATTTGTGATTCATGTTTGTGATTCTAGCTTCAAAAAAATCGCTTGAACGCACCCTAAGTGGCATAATCCTGACAAGGTTCCCTTTAGTACACATTTACTACCACCATCATGACATCATAATCATCATTGTCAACATCATAATCTTCATCATCATCATCATCATCATGAAGCACAACATCCGCTAATAGGGACTTTAGAATGAGTGGACGAGAACACGACGAACGCCAACTGACCATGCGTGTCAACGTACTCAACTGCCCATGACTGTTGACTACAATAAGAAATCTTTTAGATTGCACTCAACGATATACATGCATGTAGGAAGTAACACTATATGAACATGACAGACAAAGAAAGAGGACAAAATATACAGTTCCTCATTCTACTCTCAACAATAGGCCATTTTCGTAATGTAACCAAATTTAATGCATAGGTCTTTGTGAAGTGCCTCAATACAAATTATTTAATTCACCTGATAGGAATAATAGTATTTCAATAGTCAGAATGCAACTGCATATATTAAGTGTTGCTAGGTAGGTCAAGCCATAATGTTTGGCCAACCTAGCTGGCAACAACTATAATGTATGCAGTTAGGATTCTATCTATTGAAATACTATTATTCCTATCGGGTGAATGAAATAGTTTGTATTGAGGCACTTCACAAAGACCTGTGCATTAATTTTGGTTACATTACGAAAATGGCCTATTGCTACGTGGTAGAACATCCCTTCACTGATATTATGTAAAAATGTGTAGAACAGGTGAACATGCATGTGACACCTGTTTTACACATTTTTACATAATAGCAGGGAAGGGATGTTCCTTTGTCTACCTGAGGAACTGTATATTTTATGCGCACGCGGCATATACTAGTACCGTACTATATTTAGGAAAATCAAGGTTGACGCATTTTCGATCGCCGACTGAGACGATGTGACGCATGCGCAGTGCCTTAAAATGACGTCACACGTTGCAGTCAAGGCTGTCAACGTGCAATTCTAAAAGTCCCTAATACGCACCAAGAGGACAACGGCCACTCAACTTTTCGTACGAGAAGAAGAATTCCCGACAAAAAGTAACAGTTTGGGTGGGCCTTGTCGGGAATGGAACGCTCATTTGTGTGCGTGTGCCTGTATCTGTGTATGTATGCGTGTGCGTGTGCGTGTGTTTTTGTCTGTCTGGCTGTCTTTGTTTAAAACACTTTTTTATTCCTCACCTAGCAACTTGGCGCAAATGAGATCTGGCAGTCTTGTAAAGATTGTCTGATGTTCAGTCATGCATGCAAAGATTCAATGAAAATGATACCTAAATGTACTGGGAGGATAACTCTATCAAGACATAATCATGAAACCCATGATAAAACATTCATACTTCAAATAATACAACTTTTAAAAAGTGGGACATGTTTTCTGACTCACTCTGTATTATGTCTATTAAGAGCTATGCCCTACTTAGATTTTGGAGCAGTTTTGTTCATGCCTTTGTGCTGCATTTAATGTAGCTTTATAATTATCATCTACAGGTAGGGTTTAACTTCACAGATTGATTATTGACAAAAACGTAATCCTCAATTGATGTGCAGATTGTTTTATTATTTGTATGGTTGTCTGTTATCATGGCAATTACAGACATTTAGAGCAATATGACACTTCCACATTTCAGCTCAGTTCACACATCATCTTGTCACCTGTTCCTCAAGCCTAGCTCATACACCTAAATTCCAAATCAACATGAATTATTTTGAGGCAGAACATCTTTATCTCTAAACTGGCGGCTGTCTGTATGGCATTTCGCTCTAATATGTAGTGTGGAAGGGGTAGAGAAGCCGATTGAGTCTGAAGTTTTCATTCCTCCCAGCCTGTTTCTCCCATTTGTTCGGAAACTCTGCAATGACTATAGACAGTCGGAGGGAATGAATTATGTATTAAATCGGTCTACCTTCTGCTGAGGATCCTTTCAAATTAAAGCTATGCAAGACAAGATTGAGCGCCTTATCATAACTTTATGCACACGGTTTAACAAATGTATACATGTATATTTAATATGGGGCCTTCAATAGTAGGCTTTACTACATGAAGATATCAATCAAAACATACTAAAGCATTTTTACTGATTCTTGAAACAATTGTTTAAAGTATCAGTATTACCTTAATCCATGTGCTTCATAATTATGGGGCACCTCCACACATTTTGCCTTTTGTAAAAAGTAATGGTGAAACCTTATTGTATGGCCGTAATGGTTAAATCTTGTGTTCGTTGTTTTAAATGACAATGATTAATGGACACTATATTCGTACTTGTAGATTTATGTTGCCTGGGACATATTACACAGGAATGACAAAACGATCATCCATTTAAGAAATACATTAATATGATCTGCAGTAATTGACTTCATCAAGACCATCGCTATCACTATCATTTCATACATACATATTGATATTTATATAGCGCTTTTACATAAATATGCTCAAAGCGCTTTACATTAGTAAATAAAACAGAATAATTATTTTGCTCTTGGTAGGGAAAATCACAAAAAAAGACAAAGTTCGTTCTTGTGATTTCCTTTGTTTCAATGCCAAACTTTATATACTTTACTAAATCTAACATGTAGTTCAGGAAATGTTTAAGTGGTGAAAGTTTCTCTACTTGTGGCATCCACCTTCCGAAACTTCCTTCCTATCCTAAGAGCAAACTCTTACTTTTTCTCTCTTATATTTTTACTTTCACATTATTAAGTTTAGTAAAATTTCCTCCATTGTTACATGAAATCTGACCTGAGATATGCTCTTGAATCATTTAGACCAAGTGATCAATCAGTAGGATATGAGACTTTCCTTTCCAATAAAATAATAATAACAGTTTATCGTTTGCCTAGAAAATTTACTCGACAAGATCATTGTTGTTTAAACGAAAATTTGGGGGTAGGCAAAGACACCGACTATGTATTCTAAACATTTTACATTTTGCTTAGATTTATCATCTGTTCAGAGCTAGAAGGGCGATAACTCCTGTCATTTAGTACAGACCGAACACCCTTTTAGCTCTTTAATACCAGACAGATATTCTATGAGTCCTCTTATCAATTAAAAATGATATTGATTACACAAATAATATGTGTGTTTTAGTTTAAACTTTCAACTGTTTATATGAGGCTATGCATATAAACAACTTTCATTTCCGTGTCTATTTCCTGTCTTGCCTGGTGATCGCTATCCCCAGGATTTGTTACTATCTTGCGCAATTTCATTCTGTCCATTTAAAAAAAGAGCTGAATTGTAAAATTATTTTTGTGGTTACATTTGAGTCACCAACATTTAACCTTAATTTTTTGTAACATGCTGACCAATAGATGTAACAGATGTACTAATTATTAATCTTATGATGGTATCAAACAAGTACTTGAAGTATTATCCTTATTTAGGCCTAAACATTGAATGTAATTGAAATTGAAATGTGAAGTGTGAAAATACAATAACGTGTATCTTTAAGATCAAACATGATTAGTATTTTAAACATGGAAATCTTTTACCTATCTTTTTACCTAAGTAAATATCTATTAGACTATATAATAATGACAGGCTCTCCCACTGTCCTCGTTTCCTTTCCTTGTTTAAAATTGGTATACAAAATTGTGGTAACTTTTAAAACACCAATATGCAAGGAATTTAAGTGTCAATTATGGAACAAAAAGTACCATTAAGTTTGCATATTTTGCCTGATACTATTCTTAGATGAAGGGCTAGACTTGTACACTTCATTGTACAATTATCATAGAATCTGAATTGAGAAATATAAAAGATCCATTGCAGTCTTGGCTTGGCATTTACCGAGAGATTCATTTATTGGAATATTTCAGAAGCCAGACATGTACGTTTCTTTGTATATAGTGTAATTCTGCAGCTTAAACAGGCTAAATGTCACTCGTAATGATTTGCATATGAACATTTTATACTGATGCAGGTGCCATGATTATTGTCCCGAGGGTACATATGGACCAAACTGTGCCAGCCAATGTCAATGTCAGAACAATGGTGTCTGCAACCCAGCTACAGGCAAATGTACATGTAAACCAGGATGGAAGGTATGAAGAAATGTAGCAGTATAATCTAAGGAAGTTTCATGGGAAAGAAAAGTATATATACCAATGTTTAATGTCTGTGTACACGGTATGTCCCTTGCCAGAGATACCCTTTCTGTGAAGTATCCAATTAATTGTGTAACATTTGAATGGAAAGAAGATTTTTCTTCTTCTTCAGAACTGGATAACAAAATGAATGATTTGGGACCTACACAATAATGTTGAAGACTGATTTTGTAAATTTGTTTGTTCTGATTTGTCTTTAATTTAGTTAATTCCATTACTCAGATTGATAAAAATAGTGGACTTGAACTGTTGAAAGCAACACATTACATATTTGTACATGTACAAAATCTCTGTACATGGGTAGATTCTGGCATTGCCTGAAATTAAATTGATCAAAACAAGAGCTTTGATCACCAACTCTGCTTAACTGTTAGAATAAGTAAAAAGGATTCATAACAAACAGCAAGTTCAAAAATTGTATTACAGAGCCTGTATCACTTGAATATATAACAGATGAATTTCAAACTTGTTTTTCCGTCGTGAATCGTGATAAATATATTTTTTGATACTGTAATATAGATAAATCTTTTCTGAGAGGGAGAGTTATGCTCCATATTAACATGTATTCTGTGATTTATTGAATTTCTGACTGTCGTATTTAATTATGATGCCAAATGTACTGTAGTTGATTAATTTCCAACTTAGATAGAGTTACAGCTATACTCCATTTTATAGTAACACATTCATTCATCTCCTGACTGTGTACATTAATTGTAACTGTTTGCTCTGTAGGGCGGGGTGTGTGCTGTGCCTTGTCGCTGGGGCCGGTATGGCCGGGAATGCTTGAGCCGTTGTGCATGCTTCCATGGTGCCTCCTGTAACCCTGTCAATGGCACGTGTCAATGCCCTGTGGGATTCCAAGGAGACCAATGTGAACTGCAGTGCCTGTCAGGAACCTATGGAGTCAACTGCAATCTGCAGTGCCAGTGCCAGAACGACGGACGCTGTTCTTCGGTCGATGGCAGCTGCAGGTAAGGCGAGGCGTCAAAAATATCGATACCAGCAGGCTGCCGCCTCACGTATTGGCGCATCGAGGCTGCAATTACGGCCGAAGCCTGGCTGGGGCAATTATTTTTCACTTATGAGCCCAGTCGGCTTGCGCCAGGCTGGGATCTAAGGCTCGGTTTCCATTCGAAAGGCGGCAGCCGGCGCATGCTTTTGAATGCCACTTCCTACCGCCAGCGGTAGCCGGCTGAGCTAATTTAAAAAATGCAGCCAGGACGCACAAGTGCAGTTAGCTGCCGCTGGCTGGTATATTTATTTTTGACGCTTCGCCTAAGCAGAAACTAAATTAATGTGTTAAGATTGTGATCAAGAAAGAACATAGATGATTGTGAACAGTTGTCATGGCATCTTTTTTTCAAAGATATTGCTTTGTTATAAAACACCTGCTTGCACATCCAAAGGACAAAAGATGGTGACATTGATAGGAGAACTTCTTGATCTCATGCGTACTTTCCTTGAGACATCTGTTTTGACAGAACAGTGTAGAGCAGAGCATGATCAACCATAAGGGTGCTCATGTGCATCAGTGACCATTATCTATTACAGTCTGTGCCGCGTTCATAAAGCTTAGATCGGTAGCATGGTAATGGAGCCTAAGCTTTAGGGATTGAATGATGATTATATTTCTAAACACTTGCTTGCAGATGAATTATATATATACCTATTTGTGTTACAAATACTGCTACTTAGGGCACTTTTATTCATCAGTGTCTTCATGTGGTCACGAAAAATAATTTGCTTACAAGATATTTAACCAATTTGCTATTTGCTATTCGTTTCAATGGATGTTTATGAACCAGTAGTGGAAAATCCTGCTTTGAACACTTTGTGTTTTAGGCATTCTTGTGGTATCTTTTAATATTGGAATTCACAATTTTGTATCAGTGATTTACAGTAGGTACTTCAGAACTAATTATGTGGTCTATGTGATGATGTTTAAAGCAAATCTTTATCTTACTATCAAACAAACTAAAATATAGATGGTAATTGTGTTTAGTCTATAGTTCGAACATAATACTGAAAATGGTGAAGAAAACTTAGTATGAGGGAGGAAAGTAAACTAAGGAAGAATTCTTTGGCATAGATTACAACACAAATCTGCCTCTCTTAAAATGACATCATTTTCCCTCTTGAGATAGGGGAAATTCACATGCATGTACCATACACAACCGCAAACATGTTTACAGCCACCAATATTTCATATTGCATCACAAAAAAGTGTTTAAGTGAAAGGATTGAGTCTTCGGTCAGCATTCATATCTAGGTCAACCACAACTCTATGTAACAATGTATGAGCAGGGATATGTGAGTAATGTCCTTGATATGCTCTCATTCTGACAGCACTTGGGATGATGTCTACGTCATGCATGCACCAACCATTCTCTCATCTTTCGACCTACATTTACCATATAAGTCTATATTACTCACTCTTTTGCCCTCTTTATAAATATAATTCTATGCCATCTTATCTAATTTCATGATTTCTCATTTTACAAATTTGATCATCCTATAACTGTACTATCTGTCCTGACATCTGTCAGTTTCTCTTGCTCACTATGCTGTCTTTGCACTCTCTCTATCTCTCTCTTTTCTTTATTTTCTATCTCTTCTATTTCTTTTCTGTTCTTCCGCTGTTCTCTTTATTCTGTTTCCTCCCTCCTCTCTCTCTCTCTCCATTCCTCTCTCCCTCCCCTCTCCCCCATTTCTCTCCCTCCCCTATCTCTCTCTCCGCCCCCTCTCTCCCTATCTCTCTCTCCCTCCCGCTCTCCCTCATTTTTCTTTAGTTCACTTGACCTAAGAGAAATCAAATACATATTACCATAATTAATGTATTTTGTATTTCTCCATGTATTCTATTTATTACAGTTGTCAAGAGGGCTTCATTGGAAAGTACTGTGGAGAGAGTGGTAATTATTGAACTATTTTGTAAACTGTTAGTCTTAATGAACTTACCTAGAAAACCAGTGATAATGTAGTATTTAGAATTTATTAGATTGATTGCTACTTTTTAATTTAAGCATCAAAAACATGATTTATACTTCCAGGGATTCAGTGCAGTTCTTTGTCATTGAGCTTTAATACAACAACAACAACTACTACTACTACTACTACTACTACTACTACTATTAATACTACTACTTCTACAACAACTACTACTACTACTACAACAACAACAACAACAACAACTACTACTACTACTACAACAACAACAACAACAACAACTACTACTACTACTACTACTACTACTAATACTATTTATTATTATGATAAATATAATAATACTCCTTTTAGACATTTTTATTCCTCAATCTACCCAGAAATTCTATTACGAAGCGCACAAAGAAAAATTATGAGAAATAAGAGTCCTAGTGAATGACATATCCTCGGGTCGTGGATTGCTAAAATCTGTAAATTATAAATTGCGATAATTTGAAAGCGGTTTGAAGGAAATTGTCCAAGGGGTAGTTTCCATGTATGATAGCCGTCTGAAAATAATTTTCCTAGGGGTATTTTCCATGAATGATAGCCGTCTGACGATAAGTGTCCTAGGGGTAGTTTCCATGTATAGGGGTAGTTTCCAAGTATGATAATCGTCTGACGGTAATTGTCCTAGGGGTAGTTTCCATGCATGATAGCCGTCTGAAGGTAATTGTCCTAGGGATAGTTTCCATGTATGATAGCCGTCTGAAGGTAATTGTCCTAGGGGTAGTTTTCATGTATGATAACCGTCTGACGGTAATTGTCCTAGGGGTAGTTTCATGTATGATAGCCGTCTGACGGTAATTGTCCCAGCGGTAGTTTCCATGTATGATAGCCGTCTGAAGGTAATTGTCCTAGGGGTAGTTTCCATGAATGATAGCCGTCTGACGGTAATTATCCTAGGGGTAGTTTCCTTGAATGATAGCCGTCTGACGTTAATTGTCCTAGGGGTAGTTTCCATGTATAGGGGTAGTTTCCAAGTATGATAGCCGTCTGAAGGTAATTGTCCTAGGTGTTGTTTCATGTATGATAACCGTCTGACGTTAATTGTCCTAGGGGTAGTTTCCATGTATAGGGGTAGTTTCCAAGTATGATAGCCGTCTGAAGGTAATTGTCCTAGGGATAGTTTCCATGTATGATAGCTGTCTGAAGGTAATTGTCCTAGGGGTAGTTTCCATTTATGATAACCGTCTGACGGTAATTGTCCTAGGGGTGGTTTCATGTATGATAGCCGCCTGACGGTAATTGTCCTAGCGGTAGTTTCATGTATAATAGCCATCTGACGGTAATTGTCCTAGGGGTAGTTTCCATGTATAGGGGGAGTTTCCATGTATGATAGCCATCCGAATGTAATTGTCCTAGGTGTTGTTTCATGTATGATAGCCATATCTGAATGTAATTTTCCTAGGGGTAGTTTCCATGTATGATAGCCGTCTAAATGTAGTTGTCCTATGGGTAGTTTCCATGTATAATAGCCATCTGAATGTAATTGTCCTAGGTGTAGTTTCATGTATGATAGCTGTCTAAAGGTACATGTAACTGTCCTAGGGGTAATTTTCATGGATGATAGCTGTCTGAAGGTACATGTAACTGTCCTAGGGGTATTTTTCATGCATGAAAGCGATCTGAAGGTAATTGTCCTAGAGGTAGTTTCCATGTATGATAGCCGTCTGAAGGTTATTGTCCTAAGGGTAGTTTTCATGTATGATAGCTGTCTGAAGGTAACTGTCCTAGGGATATTTTTCATGCATGAAAGCGATCTGAAGGTAATTGTCCTAGAGGTAGTTTCCATGTATGATAGCCGTCTGAAGGTTATTGTCCTAAGGGTAGTTTTCATGTATGATAGCCGTCTGAAGGTAACTGTCCTATTGATAGTTTCCATATATGAAAGCGGTCTGAAGGTAATTGTCCTCGGGGTAGTTGACCCTTGGATTAGTTGTTTGAGAATCATTGTTCTTAGTCAGGGCTAAATTTCCAGGAAGAGGGCTTCGAGAATAACAACCCACTAGGTACTGGTCCCAAGAATAATGGCCATATAATAGTTCAGACCCCAACCTTAAATATTTTTCATTTTATAATTTCATATTGATTTCATCATTTTCTCGTCAGTCATACAGTGTCGTCGACTCGAAACACCACCTCACGCTCTCCCCGGACCGTGCTCTCCTCCTTACAACACCGGCAAGATGTGCACATATTCTTGCATGGCAGGATACATGAAGATTGAAGGAAATGACAGCAGAGTGTGTGACGAGCATGGTGAATGGATTGGGACTCCTATACGCTGTGAGCAGGGTTAGTTTTTCAATTCCTAGTCATAGATAGCGACCTCAATTTCAAAGATATACGTGCCGAGTTGCATGCAGTGACAATGTGAACTTCTGGCAAACCAAACCAAACAAGGAGAATTGCATTAACGACTTGCCTGGTTTCTCTTTCATCGCTTCGCTGTTATGAGACATCTTTTAATGTCATATATCTTGAATGAAACATTGACATTAAATAATAGCGCAATGCCTTGAATTTCTAAATATTTGGTTGAAGGAAAAAATGTTAATGGCTATAAAAAACTGTCCTAGGGGTATTTTTCATCCATGAAAGCAATCTGAAGGTAATTGTCCTAGAGGTAGTTTCCATGTATGTTAGCCGTCTGAAGGTAATTGTCCTAAGGGTAGTTTCCGTGTATGATGGCCGACTGAATGTTATTGTCCTAGGGGTAGTTTTCATACGTTAGCCGTCTGAAGGTAACTGTCCTATTGATAGTTTCCATGTATGAAAGCGGTCTGAAGGTAAATGTCCTCGGGGTAGTTGACCCTAATTGGATTAGTTGTTTGAGAATCATTGTTTTTAGTAAGGGCTACATTTCCAGGAAGAGGGCTTCTAGAATAACAACCCAAAGGTAATTGTCCCAAGAATAATGGCCATATAATAGTTCAGACACCAACCTAATTATTTTTCATTTTATAATTTCATTTTGATTTCATAATTTTCTCGTCAGTCATACAGTGTCGTCGACTCGAAACACCACCGCACGCTCTCCCCGGGCCGTGCTCTCCTCCTTACAACACCGGCAAGATGTGCACATATTCTTGCATGGCAGGATACATGAAGATTGAAGGAAATGACAGCAGAGTGTGTGACGAGCATGGTGAATGGATTGGGACTCCTATACGCTGTGAGCAGGGTTAGTTTTTCAATTCCTAGTCATAGATAGCGACCTCAATTTCAAAGATATACGTGCCGAGTTGCATGCAGTGACAACGTGAACTTCTGGCAAACCAAACCAAACAAAGAGAATTACATTGATGCCTCGTCTGGTTTCTCTTTCATCGTTTCGCTGTTATGAGACATCTTTTGATGTCATATCTTGAATGAAACATTGACATTAAAAAATTAGCGAATGCCTTCAATTTCTAAAGATTTGGCTAAAGGAAAAAGTGTTAATGGCTAAAAACGGAATCATATTTGCATGATTGTGATGATTTTAATTTTGTTTATCAACTCACGTACTTAATCTATTGATAATTTATCATCTGCAGATTCTGGGACTCGAGCCCCTTCATCTTGTAATCCCGACCTGGCTTTCCTTGAAGAACCTCATAATTTAGAAGCAGCTGAAGGAGATCTATTAGAGCCAAAGTGCCGGGTCAGCGACCAAGATGCGACCTTGACATGGTTCAAAGACAGGCAAACGTTGGATTCAGGTGGGGACATCATCCAAAACCGATTTTAAAAAAGTAACATGGTACAAGACGGTATTCCAGAGACTACATTTAATGATAGCAAATAAAAAGTAAATCGTTGGTTATCCTCAAGAAGGCCTTAAAGGTATAGACCAGTTTTGAAAACGCCCCCTCTCAAAAAATGACATGGAAGCTCTTATTACCAATCAGGTGAAATTATATTTTTTGACTAATACGTCATGATACAAATTTTGCCGGGAAACCGCTTACTAATTGATATAATTGGTAAATTATGATATCTATCCGGACCGGATAGATATCGCGCACGTGTCGCGTAGTCCCATATACATCTTTATGTGTACAGTGCTTGTAAATTTAACAAAACTGGGCCTAATTTCTTATCATTTTGATGATTCTTATGATACTTATATGCTTGACGACCGACCTTTTGTGATCGAGTCCGCAACGTTTCTTTCACAATGCAATTGCATGGGTATATAATAGAGGGCAGCACACGGACGTACGCACGGATCGGAGTGTAGTGTTATGAAGTGAACGCCCAGTTGCCTACTTCACGAACGACTATATCTTTAAAGATAAACTTGAGTTCTGGTAAAATAATAATTCTCACAGAATCAAACGAAACTTACACTAAATGTTCAAGATTACAAATCATTTGCCAAACAATTTTGGTAGAAAATGTATACTGGCTGAGTAATGAGCATAAAAAGATAAGGAAATCAAGGTATAAATAGCCCCAACACTATTTGAGTAATCCCATATACATCTTTCTGTATAAAGTGCTTGTTACTTAACTAAGACTGGGCCAAATGTATTATGATTTTGATGACTCCAGAACCTTGCAGTATACACCAATACTTACATGCTACATGATCAACTTTTTCTGATCTATTGCACACCTTTTCTTTCACAATGCAATCGCATGACCAGAGTTCAACTTTATTTTTAAGTCCCTGTATTTTCCATGAAACGTACGGCCTTCTTGTGGGAAGCCGACGAAATGAACAGAACAAAAAATAATAGTAAAATTATGAATTGAATCAGTGAATAGTAACATTTTGCATTGCATAATTTCAATGAAATTAACTAGATAGGTTATAAATCGAACGAACATATTATTGCAAGCACTGTTTCGTAAGTTCGAGTACTTTAGAACGAAGAGGAAAAACACCCCCACAAGAGAGACAGAGAGAAGCACACCACTGAAAGCCCGAGAAAAATTAAATAAGGGCAAGACAAATTGTAACAATAATAGTCCCAGATAATTCTGGAGTGGAGATTTTGCACACAGTGTGTGCGGGAAAGCACTGAAACCAAAGACCAGGGTAATAGTATATTTTGTAAAGCGCTTAGAGACATTTGTATTAAGCGCTATATAAAAGTTAAATATTATTATGGAGTCGATTTGGCGGCGTCACTAGGTGTTATGTGTTTATTTTGCTTTCTTGCCAATCTGGTAAAGATGTAACATAGTGATACATTTTCAAGAAATTTCAACCCCCCCAAAAAGCATAACGTGGTTAGTTTCTATCAAATCCGCCCTAAGGTGCTGTGAATGGTATCTTCGTCGACCAATACAACCAACTAATCATTCCAAGCTTCAATGCACGACACGCAGGACTCTACTCATGCGTTGTATTCTCCGGGGACAGGGAATGCATAAGATCTGAGGCCAATATAAGTAAGTCCCTTGTTCTCAAATATCGATATGATAGAATGATTGCCTTAGAATGATAAAGTATTAAGTTGGTTTATCGATACTAAAAGTAAAGTTTATTGTTCATACAAAAAGAGGTGAATTGAATGAATTGTCTCTTTTCTACCTCCTTCACACAAGCGCATTTGAAGTGGCAAAGGGAGAGCCACCCCAGAAACACATCAAAATTAGGAAAGAAAAAAAAAGAATGATCACATTTACTGTCATATGATAATAATAATTATATTGGATATTTATATATCGCACATATCCACCATGCATGGTGCTCGAGTCGCTCCAACTACTACCCTGGCTCTGCTATAGGCAGCCGAATTCGGCGCTCACAACATTCAAGGAATTCCTTCCTACTGGTACGATATCGTCGATCTCGTCAATCTCGTCGAGAAATAATTGGCGATAAAATTCACGACGTCGTCAAAAGACGAAATCGCGAATTATTCCATTTAACACCTGGGTGGAGAGTGGCAAATGTAGATTAATATCATGGGTGTCGATCCGTAACTGATACCTATTCATCAGGGGGATGATCTATTCATTCATCCCCCTGATGAATAGGTATTACGTAAGTATCGACACCCATGATTAATATCTTGCCAAAGGACATTAGTACATAACATTTTACAAATCAAAATGGACCATCTTTGTTTTTGGAACCTTTCCGAATCCTCCCCCCCCCCCTCCCCGACGCCAATGTCTAGATACGCCGCTGTTCCTTCGTTTCATGCCATTCTTTGCTTTCATGTACATTGCTGACAGCTTTCAACCCCCGGAGCTACTTCGAATTCGTTCCCGAGAATGCGTATGTCAATTTTGGTGACGATCATCAGTTCCAGTGCTCTCCCATAGAAATCGCATGGAGTGTCATCTGGGAGAAGGATGGGCGACCGCTGGAACAAGGAGACGTTTTCATCGTGAGTTGCTAATTTTCTAAATTAATGACAGTTGCAGACTGGGGTTTCATGCATTCAATAGTATAGATATAATGACTGCTATAATTAGAGGAACAGTTGTTTTATAGGCTCAAGGGGATGTCACATCCTGATATAGCAAGATGCAACGTTCCCGAGTGCCTATAAAACGACTATTACTCGAATATTAAAGCAGTCATTATATATTTTATATACCGTAAAAAGGGTCATAGAATACATGTGCGATTGTGCTCCTGTAGAACAGGAAACAAGGAAAATGAACAAAGTTCAGTAACTTTTGTCATAAAACTCCATAAAACTCCAAATTCGCAACATATTAACACAGACTGCGAGAGTCTAGACTAGTTGTTGTAAATGTTTACAATGCAGTTCAGGGTATTGAATGTAGGCCTAGGGGCTTGGACCTGCTGGCTTGAAACGAGGTCTGTGTTGAAAACTTGTTTTAAGCCCGTCACAATTTTTCGGTCAAGAAAAAAAAAAATACGTGTATTACGTGTACGACCAAAAATAATTCATATTCATGAATTAAACAATATATTTCCTTGCATCACTTATTCCGTGGATGTGAATACATTCTTCTTTTTTTTTTAAACTTATCTTGAAATATTTTGTATATAAATATGTATATATATATAAAATGTTTTAAATGAATTTGGGCCCCTCTTCCTCTCATGAATTCAGTTAGGCCTGTACATATAGGCCCAAATTCACAAAGGAGGTTTGTCGACAAACCTTGGTTTTCGTACGTCATATGACGCGTTTTTACGCGTATTTTACAAACCTGGTTTGTTAAGAACAAAAGGAGGTTTGTCGACAAACCACCTTTGTGAATTCGGGCCAAGATGTATTTCCATAGATTCAAGTGCTTCTATTTATTTTATTCTTCTATCTTGCAGCGTCGAGGAAACCTCTATCTGATAGATATAAGGGAGGGAAATGAAGGGCAGTACACTTGCGTTGCTCGTGACCAGTTCGGGCGAACCAAGGGTCGAGTACATGCCTGGCTTTATTTGACTGATCCACCTCAGATTGACATTTCTACAGGTAGGGCTTAGGATCAAATCCTCTGATACATGTCGACAGTCGCCATCGTCGTAGTAGTTATCGGCTGCGACACCCCTGGATAATTAACCTTCGGAAATCACCCCGAGGACAATTACCCTCGGAAAATACCCACTAGAAGAGTTACCGGCCGTGGACAATACCACCCCCCCCCTCCAGGCCAATTACCGAAAAATGTTCTGCTTTCATTAAAATCAACTTATCATCAGGGTGGACTTTCCCTGTAAGAATAGGGTCTATTCGCTATTCATAAGGACCGCTATTCACAATACGAAATCGAGGTAGCTATTCATAAAACGAGAAAAGGGTCGCTATTCATAATTTATATTAGGGGTCACTACTCATAAGGGCCGCTATTCATAACACGAAATGAGGGTTTTTTATTCAGAATACGAGGATAGGGTCGCTATTCATAAAACGAAGAGTTCAAGTTCATTTTATTCAAAACCACACAAAACATGATAATCTTTTACATTAAAAAGAGACTGGTAAAAGTACATTAATCAACATATATTAACTTGATTATATCATAAAATGAATGGTGTTAGGACCCTGTAGACGCTAAGCTTGTGAGCGGGGCCCCATAGTCAACAAAATACATACACTACATGTATATACAAGTGATGGAAAAAAACTCAAGTAAGCTACAGAATATAGAGCACACAAATACCCACACACACGTGCGCGCGCACACACACACACGCCCACACACACAACAAACACACTAATGAGTAGGTCGATCCTTAGTGGTCTATGAGCATTTGAGACTGAGAAATTATTAAGATTATGTCAGTCTTCCAAGTAGGTACGTTTTAGATAACCTTCTAAGCCTATAAAGAAATTTACTATTTTTTTTTTATATCATCAGGCAAGCTGTTCCATTCTTTGATGCAAGAGATATGGACAGAGGTCAGGGCCCGTATTCAATAAACTTCTAAGACATTTTTCTTAAGTCTAAGAAAATGTCTAAGAATTTGTCTAGGTTAAGAAAGTTGCCTTAGCCGTATTCTAAACACGTAAAGCAGTTTGTCTTAGCTAAGACGAAAGATAAGACAAATTCTTAGACCCGATGACGTCATGTTGGAAAGTTGATGTGGTCGACTCGAGCGAATTAATTGCAACTCGATTTGCCTATGTAATTTGCGTGTTAAAATAAAAATCGCACCGCACGAAAATTATACACTAACATGTATGGGAGAGCGTAAGGGAGGAACGATGCTCACATAATTATTTCGGGATTGACCAACTGACACTAAAACAGTCTAGTCAAGACCACCTGAGGCTAGATCTAACATCCACTGTAGGCTTTTTATACTTTTCTGTCAAACAACTCCGAGGAGCCCAACCGGGCTTACTTATGTCGCAGCACCGCAGGGTCTGTGAGTATGAAGGGAGCGCCGTCGCTAGCCGGCCGACCAGCGCTAGCATTGGATTTGGAGCTAGATCTACCCTTTCAATTGTTTTACATCGTCTACTGTTATGATATGGCCTAAAATTAATCAAATGGCTAGATGTAACCTTTATCAGACTCATACTATAACAAATTTTGTCTCACCTAATATTATGCCGATTGCACATTATTCCCTGTTTCCATACTTTAGCGCCAAAGACTAATAAAGTAAGAGACGGTTTCTTTATATACGACAGCCATGTCATGATTTAGTGTTATGCATGTGCCACTACTATACTCGTACAAACAAACATACATAAGTACAAGTACACAGAGCCTATGGCGCTCCTGCGCGCTGCGCCGTCGACGCTGTATTACGCGCGCGAAGCTTACGTTGTTATATAGGTCAACTGATAACCTGCGCTCGCGCTGCATGCATTGTTTTTATTCCATTTGATCGAAACCCGAAGCGGTTGAGCTGCCGGTGCCAAAGCCCCATTTAAGCATCCTCGTAGTATGCTTAAATATAGGGTAGATTTCTTACTTATCTTAGATATCTCGATTGTATTAGAATACGACATGCTACTTAAGTCCTTTTTCTTAGATAAAATCTAAGAATCCTTCTTAATCTTAAGGCAAATTTCTTAAGTCCCCATTGCTGTTATAGAATACGATTTTTGGCTAAGATTTTTTCTTAGCCAAAATTTAAGAAAAAGTACTTAGATTTCAAGCTTAAGAAGTTTATTGAATACGGGCCCAGAGTGATATTTGTTCTTGCAAAAGGCTGAAGAATAAGACCCCTTTGGCGTGTATCATAATCATGAATTTGTTAGTTTTGACGGAATAAATCTTTTAACGTACATTCATGAAGCATAGACTGAGTTTAAACATAAACAATATGCAATTGAATGACACGAGTCCACCTAGTGGTAATATTAGGGACTTTTAGATTTGCGTGGACTGAAACGTGTGACGTCCATTCAAGACAGTGCATTAAAAGGACGTTGATCATAGCAATCCGCATTGTCTTCGTGCGAATCTAAAAGTCCCTATTCTAAGTCGAATGAACAATGGAGAACTTGGATGTCTATAATTAGTATTAGTAATAAGCCTTATTGCCTTCTTCTGCAATACTCTGAACTAATCAAGATATGGCTTACAAGGGTTTCCCCGAGCAACATTACAATATGTCAAATAGGGAAGAATAATTATATAATGTTATCAGCACTCTTTCAGGTAAAATGAATTTTAATCTAAAAATGACACCTACACTTCGGGACAACTTAGTCCAGCATCTAAATGATAGTTCAAGATAAATGCTCATCCATAGTTAACCCTAAGAACTGAACATCTTCACTTTGCGCAACATCATAGCCGCCAACATTAAGAAATGTAATACCATCTGGAAGCTTTTTACCCTTTGATGCTTTTTCAACATTCAATAGAGGGTCACTATTCATAATACAAGGAGAGGGTCGGTATTTATAATATGAGATGAGGTTCGCTATTCATAAAACGAAAAGGGGATCGCTATTCATCATACCAAATGATGGTCGCTATTCATACAACGAAATGAGGGTCGCTATTCATAATAGGAGTAGAGGGTCATTATTAATAAAACGAAATGGGTGTCGCTATTCATAAAACGGGAAGAGGGTCGCGATGCATAATACGAAATGAGGGTCGCTATTCATAATACAAGGAGAGGGTCGCTATTCATAATACAAAATGAGGGTTGCTATTCATAATAGGAGATTTATAATAGGAGTAGAGGGTCGCTATTCATTATACGAAAATAGGGTCGCTATTCATTATAGTAGAAATGGGTCGCTTTACTACTAGTAGTACTACTACCACTGCCAAACCGTTTTCTGCTGCTACTTTCTCCTCCCACTACTTCTACTACTGCTATACTACTAGTACTACTGCTACTGTTTACTGCTTCTACTACTACTACTACTCCCGCTACTGCTACTACTACTACTTCTACCATTTCTACTACTTCTACTCCCTACCAGCCTCTACTATTATTAACTTATACATGGTTAAGGAAAACTGATATTATGTAGGCCTAAATATAATATATCGGTGTATTTGTTTCACTCAATGGGAATATAGTAGGAGACCAGCCTGTAGGTTCCGTGACCAATCTCTGGGAACAAAGGTTTGAAAGTGTTTTTGTGTTCCCTGATGAATATCGAACAATTTTGACTTGGGCTGCCCCCTTGAAAATCCCAGGCATTTTCGTGAGGGGTCAACACATTAAAGGTCAAACAGGGGTGGAAATTACATATATTCCAATCGTGTCGATATGCATATCAAATTACTCGTCCAAAAATGTATAGTTTGCTATACCTCCGACCTTAAATGAGGGCGCTATGGTCAAAAAGGGCAATGCACTTTAGAAATTCACCAACACAGTTAACATCGTCCGATTCTAATGATTTTAGGGTCTAATAATATGTTTTCTGACATAACAAATTCAACTAGGCAACTTTTAAAAGTAAAAGTGCTTACCTTGACCATGTACATTCAAAATGGCTGCCGTTTCGGTGACAAACATTTAACAACTTCTTATCTATGGGTTTGGAGGAAATTTCAAGGTTATGGCAACCATTTTGTTATTTTAAATGTTGCTTAGTTGAATTTGTTATGTCAAAAACATATTATTAGACACTAAAATCATTAGAATCGGACGACGTTAACTGTGTTGGTGAATTCATCGGGGAACACAAAAACTCTTTCAAACCTTTGTTCCCAGAGATTAGTCACGGGACCTACAGGCTGGTCTCCTACTAATAACCCGCTACTAATTTCACGTATTGAAATACTGAAAAGAGCTTCATTGCTCACTACTTTTACTAAAATGACCATAAATACTTTCTTTTTGTTGTTTTATTTCTAGTTTGCGGCACGATTACGTACTGGAAAGAGAGCAAAGCTCAAACCACTCCCTCACCAGCGATAGTTGCTAGCACCGAGGCCGCCGGTATCGACGAAGATTCAAGCAACTGGAGCAGCGAAAGTATGAACGTAGCAGGCAGAAGCTCAGGCCGTGTGACCGGAGGAAATATAGCAAATCGTGGTTCGGCGCCCTATATGGTCCGGATCTGGGAAAACAAACCTGAGAAATGGGATCCATGGACCTTTACCTGCGGCGCGACACTCCTGGACCAGAGGTGGATTTTGACTGCTGCGCATTGCATGTTTGACAAGCACGGAAACTTGATTACAAAGGAAAATATGAATTTATTTTTCGGAGATTATGACTCAAACGTACTAGAAGAGTCGGAAAAGAGCCGACAGCCAGCGGAAATGATTGTGCATGAGGATTATGACAAGACGAACTATGATAATGACATTGCCCTGATACGTATCGACCCACCACTGTGGGAGTTCACTCCTTACATTCGTCCTATTTGCCTGGCTCCTGGGGTTCTGGCCAGTCGTATCATGGAGACCAATATCAACGGACGTGTGACCGGATGGGGACAAGAGTCTCTCAAAAGTCAAACCAATCAGTTTATGAAGGAGGTGGAGTTACCTATTGTTGACCGGCAAACTTGCGAGGAGAGTGTTGACGAGGATGAAGGAGAGTTTACTGACAACATGTTCTGTGCTGGTTACCACAGTGCGCTGCAGGATGCCTGCAGTGGTGACAGTGGGGGTCCATTTGCTTTTCGTCATGATGATGGACGGTGGTATCAAGTTGGTATTGTAAGCTGGGGCGTCGGGTGTGCTAAGGAGGGAGAATACGGGTTCTACACAAGCATCTCTAGATATCTTCATTGGTTACGTTCTAAGAATGTAACAGTTGCATATTCTCTGAAAGTAGAGAGACAGTTCAACGAGAGTCAACTCAGTGAGACACTGTTCTTTACAGTGAGATCTCCTAGCAATTTTACTGTTGCAGCAGGTAGCGTGGTCGACCTAGAGTGTTTCCCTAACAGATTTGATGCGTCCGTTCAGTGGTTCATAGGGAATAGCATCAGACCAGGTAAAATGTTACTCGATCTCTACGTAAATAATATTTCTTGTCAGAATGACATGTTTTGATTCCAAGCAGTATTAGATGGGTGGTAACAACAAACACGGGTTATCTGACATTTGGTCCTTTCAACGACATGTTCGTCTAATATTGAGGGTAATGCCGACACCACACTAGACCGACACCAGCTAGACCAAATGCAGACGAAAAAAGCAATTAAATGTAACCCAATTAGCCCCAAAGTGGTCGGTTTGGAGTCAGTGACAGTGTGAAGTCGTTTTTGTTATAGCATCAAGTCAAGATGTACAGTGACAAATTCGTCTAATATGCCAAAAATGTGACGTACTCCCATTAACGTTTACAGTCATTTTGTGTTAGTTTTAGAGAAGTTTTATGTTTTGTTTTGTTTCTTTAAGGCCTGGAAGTTCCTGTCAAAGTGAGAAAGGCGTTTCGGAGCTTTTCTCATTTGTTTATCCCTATAAAGCAGTGGATTTGAAGTGTATTCATGCGTCGAATATGACTAGAAATAAGTCACAATAATTTTGGATCAGAGGCTGATGCTACATAATGTATAGTCCCAGGTACCCATGTCTGTGGCCATTGATTTCAAATGTTTATGATTTTAGTCAATCTGTCATAACTTGATGATTCTAAAATTCATGCCCCACAATTGTTTGTTTTTACAACATTATTAACCGCCTTGTCCGCCCAAAATAACTTCTAGATTTTCATGACAGGTACTCAACTTTGTCTTTAAAGTTTGACACAAAATCATGATGCCTTTTATACTTTATAGTATATTACCGGAAAATTAATTGAACCTTGATATTATGCCCATTGAACCTTGTGGTGTTAAATGTTGTTTCTAAACATTTGTGGTTCCAATCTGACTTTAAAACTCCTAAAATCCTTTTAATTACTCTCTTGTTATTCGCAGTGAGAAACCTTGTGGAAGGAGTGCGCATCCTACCTCCTGGACTAGTCTTACACTTTGACGCCGTAGAGGATCGTTTCTCTGGAATATACTCGTGCGAGGCCAGGGTCGATGATGAGGAGGGGGAGCAAGTCATCAGGGCAACCTTCCAACTACGTAAGTGGCTTGGTGGAACCATATCGCCGAATACAAACAGATAGTTGTGATACGCGCGCGCGGTCATAGGTTAAATCATTAAAGGGAAAGTTGAGTTTTTGTTTAAGACTACAAATGCCTTCAAAGTTCATGGTTATCGCTCTTATTCTTATTTATGACATTTCTAGTGTCTTTTTAGGACCTAAAATTGCTATGAAGGTTATTTTAGACCCCGAAATGTGAGAAATTTAGATTAAATCTAATCATACTAATTCAGCTCCACTTGAAAAAAATATGGTTTACCGTTAATCTATAATCTATAATAGTAATACGCTAAGGCTCCGCGGGGGGCGCGACGTCTCCGCCGGCCTTTGTATTCTATTGTTTTTTAATGAGATCGCCGACCCAAGTTGGTGCGGCTATCTCCTCCTGAACCCTGCCCTCGGGGTACCGGTGACCGGTGCCGTCGTCCGCGGGAGAGTCTACTCTAGCGAATTGGCTATACTCCGCCCGAGGTCCTCCTCCGTGTCGACGTCCAGGGCGAAAACAGACGCGACATGCATAATGCAGGATATGCGTGACGACAGAGCTACCTCATGGATATTCAACATGACATCCGTAGACACACGACCGATGACTGTCCACTCACATTAAGTTGCGTATTAAATGCACGACGCACAGGGTCGGGCTTACCCGAGTAAAGCATCTTTCTATAGGATATCCATTGTATAGTAGCTGCACGAGCCACAGAGATACACACGAAGCTTCCCGTCCACGTCCAAACTTAGGGACCTATTTCCATCATTATTGCCGCGATTTTTATATAGGTGTCGTGAATGGAGGTATGAAATGAAAGCTTATTTTGTGATTATTACGGCCATGCTACTAAATTTTGATTATCACTTTCTAAAGGAAAGTTTTCACAAGAAAACCATTGGACTGACGGTTGCAGTCGCAAGCTGCCTTCAGTCCTCACACACAGTGCAGTGTAACACCGGCACCGCGCTCCACAGGCTTCCGAGGCCTGCGGCGTCGGTGTTCGAGCTTCATGGAGTTACGCTGGAGTGTGTGCGAGTTCGATCAGCTGAGCTGAGCTCGAGTCGAAGAGATTTGACACTTTGAAATTGTTATCTGTCGGTTTGCATCACGATTTCAATATAGTTTCGTGAATAGATTTACGAAACCTGAGCTTAGAATTAGTAAAAGTATTACTAATGTCTACGTTTTTAAACGACTGTCTGATTTTCTTGTGAAAATTTTACTTTGAAAAATGATTATCGAAATTCATGGTCAGAAATAATCACAATCTAGATCTATTAATTAGATCTATGTTACAGTTCTTGCATCAAAGCAATGCATGAAAACTTAGTTATTGAACTAGAAAAATGTTGTTTTTTTAAATAGGCAATTAGACCTATGAAGTATTAAGCCTGAAACCTTCGCCTACTAAACAAATCTCAACAAAGTGTAGGCCTATCCTTTTATGAATTAATGAAAAAGTAGCCCCAGAAAAGAGAGCCCCCGAAAGTTGAAAAAGTAGCCCCAGAAAATTTCCCAAAAATTTGAAATGGAGCCCCCGAAATGAAAAAACTTAATTTTTTGCCTGCGCACCCCCTCTATAATCCCGCAGATTTCCGCGGGTCCTGAGTTGAGTGTATATATAATATAGGCGTGGGGTCCACGGGTTTCAAGGGGCCTTAAACCCCCAAAAGCTCGGGGGTTACGTTTTTCAAAGTTTGGGGGGGGGGGGGGGGGGGGGAGAGATCAGATCGCAGCGAGTTGAGTGTATATATAATATAGGCGTGGGGTCCACGGGTTTCAAGGGGCCATAAACCCCCAAAAGCTCGGGGGTTTTAGGCGTATAGGGTCAGATGAGCATATTTTTAATACTTTATTTTTGACACTTGCGGGTCACTAATTGGAGTGGGGTCAATACGTAGAGTTGCGTAGTGTTGCGTAACAACTACGCTGGCCTACATTACTATATGCTGAGGGACGGAACTGGGTACGCAAGATGAACGAAAACAATTCAACATGTTTAATTTTTTTCGCGTACTTTCGGCGTAGAAACTTGACGTAGAAAGTACGCCTTTTTACATACGCAACACTACGCTACATGCCTACGCAACAGTATGCTACCCTACGCCAGATCGACAAAGCAGTAAAAGCTTTCCACACAGTAAGCAACCATAAGCAAACCTGTACGCCAGCCTACGCATAACCTACGCAGGGACTATTTTCTCATTAATACGTGGCCTAATTTCTGCGTAGTCGGTACGCCACACTACGGAACTCTACGCAGTTCCAGTGGCTTGAAGAATAACTACCGGTACAGTTGGATCGTTTTTTAAATTTTTATATAAGGCCAGATTTAAAAAAAAACATGTTTAGCGTCCTGTTTTTTTCGAAAAATGGGAATGAGGAGGCCCTTTTTTTTTTCTTCTTTCAAAATGGCCGCTCCATACATTTTCCCTGACATTCGGGCTTTTTTTCAAGATGGCGGCCGACAATTGTTTTTTTTTTTCTTTTTTAATATCAGAAATAATTTTAGCAGTGCTTTTCATGTTTTTTTTCTTTCAAAAAAAAAAAAAAAAAAAAAAAAAAAAAAAAAAAAATAGGAGGCGGCCCCCAAAAAGGAAACGGACAGGACACTGTTTTATTTTCTTTAAAAAAAACGACAAAAAAACAACAAAAAAAAATCAAAAAAATTTCAAAAAATAAATAAATAGGAGGCGGCCCCCAAAAAGGAAGCGGGCGGGGACGCTAAACATGTATATTTTATTTAATGGCCTGAATGGCAAATAAAGTTCTTGGTGGTTTTAATTTAAACACTCTCTATATATCTATTTACACCCCCCGCCCCCCTCTAGAATCCCGCGGATTTCCGCGGGTCCTGCTAGTCTATAATAGTAATACGCTAAGGCTCCGCGGGGGGCGCGACGTCTCCGCCGGCCTTTGTATTCTATTGTTTTTTAATGAGATCGCCGACCCAAGTTGGTGCAGCTATCTCCTCCTGAACCCTCCCCTCGGGGTCCCGGTGACCGGTGCCATCGTCCGCGGGAGAGTCTACTCTAGCGAATTGGCTATACTCCGCCCGAGGTCCTCCTCCGTGTCGACGTCCAGGGCGAAAACAGACGCGACATGCATAATGCAGGATATGCGTGACGACAGAGATACCTCATGGATATTCAACATATTGCATCCGTAGACACACAAAATTGTATACACAAAAATCGGTCGTAAAAAAACTCGAACCATATTCCATACCTTACCTGGCTTACCATGTCGCACGCAAGTACGCCAAAACACGTACATTTTCGCAGTTGCGAGATCGAGACGGAGCGTAGGGCTCGAGTTTTTGGCGGTCGATTTTGTTTCGGTAGAAGCTGAATCTAGACCATGAACCACTAAACATCGATCGCGAAACTGCAATCAATTTCCATCACGAATTCACGATTGCTGCAATATTATAAAGTTTCCATAAATAGAGGTATGAAATAAAAGCCTATTTTGTGATGTTCTCGCCATGTTTACGTAATTTTGATAATCATTTCTTCAAAGTAAAGAAAATCAGACAAAATCACCGTAACTGACAGTGCATTGCCACGTACTGTGTACTGTGTGAGATGAGCTGAGTTGCAGTTGAAAGTGTGTGAGTTGAATTCGAGTCGAAGAGATTTGACACTTTGAAATTGTTATCTGTTGGTTTGCATCATTATTGCCGCGATTTCAATATAGTTTCGTGAATAGATTTACGAAACCTGAGCTTAGAATTAGTAAAAGTATTACTAGACTCTAATGTCTACGTTTTTAAAAGACTGTTTGATTTTCCTGTGAAAATTTTACTTTGAAAAATGATTATCGAAATTCGTGGTCAGAAATAATCACGATCTAGGGTCTATTATGTTACAGTTCTTGCATCAAATCAATGCATGAAAACTTAGTTATTGAACTAGAAAAATGTTTTTTTTTTTTTAAATAGGCAATTATGAAGTAGGAAGCCTGAAACCTAATAGCCTACTAAACAAATCTCAACAAAGTGTAGGCCTATCCTTAGACCTATATGAATTAATGAAAAAGTAGCCCCAGAAAAAAGAGCCCCCGAAAATTTCCCTAAAATTTGAAATGGAGGCCCCGAAATGAAAAACTTAATTTTTTACCTGCGCACCCCCTCTAGAATCCCGCGGATTTCCGCGGGTCCTGAGTTGAGTGTATATATAATATAGGCGTGGGGTCCACGGGTTTCAAGGGGCCATAAACCCCCAAAAGCTCGGGGGTTACGTTTTTCAAAGTTGGGGGGGGGGGGGGGAGAGATCAGATCGCAGCGAGTTGAGTGTATATATATAATATAGGCGTGGGGTCCACGGGTTTCAAGGGGCCATAAACCCCCGAAAGCTCGGGGGTTTTAGGCGTATAGGGTCAGATGAGCATATTTTTAATACTTTATTTGTGACACTTGCGGGTCACTAATTGGCGTGTGGTCAATACGTAGAGTTGCGTAGTGTTGCGTAACAACTACGCTGGCCTACGTTACTATATGCTGAGGGACGGAAAGGGGTACGCAAGATGAAAGAAAACAATTCAACCTGTTTAATATTTTTTCGCCAGCCTACGCATAACCCACGCAGGGACTATTCCCCCATTAATACGCAGCCTAATTTCTGCGTAGTCGGTACGCCACACTACGGAACTCTACGCAGTTCCAGTGGCTTAAAGAATAACTACCGGTACAGTTGGATCGTTTTTTTGATTTAAAAAAAAAAACATGTTTAGCTTCCTGTTTTTTTTAAAAAAAGGGAAGGAGGAGGCCCTTTTTTTTCTTTTTATTTTCTTTCAAAATGGCCGCTCCGTACATTTTTCCTGACATTCCGGCTATTTTTCAAGATGGCGGCCGACAATTTTTTTTTTTTCTTTTTTAAAATCAGAAATACATTTTAGCACTGCTTTTCATGTTTTTTTTCTTTCAAAAAAAAAATAAATAAATAAATAAAAAAAAAAATAAAAAAAAATAGGAGGCGGCCCCCAAAAAGGAAGCAGGCGGGGACGCTGTTTTTTTTTCTTTAAAAAAAAAAAAAAACTTTTCAAAAAATTTCGGAAAAAAAAGTAGGAGGCGGCCCCCAAAAAGGAAGCGGGCGGGGACGCTTAACATGTATATTTCTTAATGGCCTGAATGGCAAATAAAGTTCTTGGTGGTTTTAATTTAGACAGTCTCTATATATCTATTTACACCCCCCGCCCCCCTCTAGGATCCCGCGGATTTCCGCGGGTCCTGCTAGTCCATATAATAATACGCTAAGGCGTCGAGGGGGGTATCCGGGCTCCATTTTACGGCGCCCAAATCTCCCCTCCCGCTCGCCCCCGGGCGCCGCCGGGCGGTCCCGCGGACGGACGGGGTTTCAATCTACGGAATTGGCCACGTCCCGGCCCGGTGCGACGTCCCGGTCGTCGTCGACGTCGTCGATGCGTCCGCACGTCCCACTTATCCGTCACGAATTTCATGCTTTAGCATGAAACGGAAGTGGACGAGCGGTCTGAGGCGCCGGTTGCGTTCGATTCGCCGGCAGCTCTTGCACTTTTTGCACGCACGGGTTCGATCCCGCCTCCGTCTCAAGTGTTTTTTTTTTCTTCCCCGTGTTTGTTTTGTATATTTTAGATGTTGTAATCTTTACCATTTTTTTATTTTAATTAAAATGTAGACCTCATATTTAAAATTTAAACGAGTCGAGTCTTTATTTGATATTTATTAGCTTATTTCATGATCAGCGCAACAGATGTCTTCCCATCCACGTCCAACTTAGAGACCTATTTCCATCATTATTGCCGGGATTTTTATATAGTTTTCGTGAGTGGAGGTATGAAATCAAAGCTTATTTTGTGATTATTCTGGCCATGTTTACTCAGTTTTGATTATCATTTATTAAAGGAAAGTTTTCACAAGAAAATCAGAGAAAAACATCGTTCAGTTTCAAGAGCTCTGCCGTACGCGTACAGTGTGTAGTGCAGTGCAGCTGCGCTGGCTGCTCGACTGAGCTGAGTGAGTGAGCTAGCTATTCAGAGTCGAAGAGACTATGAAGGGCCAAACATGCCAATATTCGACAACTATACGCTATATTATGTATCCATCCATGCGACTATTTATGTCTATCCATTCATTGAAGTAGGCCTACACGTGAACACAACAGCGGGCAGGCCGAAGTGCCATAAGATCGTTGGGGGGGGGGGGGGCAAAATATTTTTTTTGCATCTTACATGTTACAAAAAAAATCTGCATCTTACATGTTACATGCAGACCCCACAAAACATTTTTCAAAGTGTGGGGGGGGGGGTCAGGTAGATAGAAGCGAGTTGAGTGTAGGCGTGGGGTCCACGGGTTGTGGGGGGGGGCGAGGGGGATCAGGTAGATCGAAGCGAGTTGAGTGTAGGCGTGGGGTCCACGGGTTTCAAGGGGCCATAAACCCCCGAAAGCTCGGGGGGTTTAGGCGTTTAATTAGGGTCAGATGAGCATATTTTCAATACTTTATTTGGCGTGGGGTCAATACGTAGAGTTGCGTAGTGTTGCGTACCAACTACGCTGGCCTACGTTACTATATGCTGGGGGACGGAAAGGGGTACGCAAGATGAACGAAAACAATTCAACATGTTTAATTTTTTTCGCGTACTTTCGGCGTAGAAACTTGACGCAGAAAGTACGCCTTTTTACGCAACACTACGCTACATGACTACGCAACAGTACGCTACCCTACGCCAGATTGACAAAGCAGTAAAAGCTTTCCACACAGTAAGCAACCATAAGCAAACCTGTACGTCGGCCTACGCATAACCTACGCAGGGACTATTTTCCCATTAATACGCAGCCTAATTTCTGCGTAGTCGGTACGCCACACTACGGAACTCTACGCAGTTCCAGTGGCTTAAAGAATAACTACCGGTATAGTTGAATCGTTTTTTTTTTTTTATATAAGGCCAAATTAAAAAAAAAACATGTTTAGCGTCCTGTTTTTTTGAAAAATGGGAAGGAGGCCCTTTTTTTCTTTTTTTTTTCTTTCAAAATGGCCGCTCCGTACATTTTCCCTGACATTCAGGCTATTTTTCAAGATGGCGGCCGACAATTTTTTTTTTTCTTTTTTAAAATCAGAAATACATTTTAGCAGTGCTTTTCATGTTTTTTTTCTTTCAAAAAAAAAAAAATAAATAAATAAATAAAATAAATAAATAAAAAAAAAAATAGGAGGCGGCCCCCACAAAGGAAGCAGGCGGGAACGCTGTTTTTTTCTTTCAAAAATATTTTTTAAAAAAATTTTAAAAAAATATTTAAAAAAAAGCGGGCGGGGACGCTAAACATGTATATTTTTTTAATGGCCTGAATGGCAAATAAAGTTCTTGGTGGTTTTAATTTAGACAGTCTCTATATATCTATTTACACCCCCCGCCCCCCTCTAGAATCCCGCGGATTTCCGCGGGTCCTGCTAGTATAATAATAATAATACGCTAAGGCTCCGCGGGGGCGCGACGTCTCCGCCAGCCTTTGTATTCTATTGTTTTTTAATGAGATCGCCGACCCAAGTTGGTGCGGCTATCTCCTCCTGAACCCTCCCCTCGGGGTCCCGGTGCCCGGTGCCATCGTCCGGGGGAGAGTCTACTCTGTGGAATTGGCTATACTCCGCCCGAGTTCCTCCTCCGTGTCGACGTCCAGGGCGAAAACAGACGCGATATGCATAATGCAGGATATGCGTGACGACAGAGACACCTCATGGATATTCAACATGACATCCGTAGACACACGACAGACGACGAGCAACTCACATTAAGTTGCGTATTAAATGCACGATGCACACGGTCGGGCTTACCCGAGTAAAGCATCTTTGTATAGGATATCCTTTGTAGTAGCTGCACAAGCCGCAGAGATACACACGAAGCTTCGATCCCGTCCACGTCCAAACTTAGAGACCTATTTCCATCATGATTGCCGCGATTTTGATATAGTTTTCGTGAATGGAGGTATGAAATCAAAGCTTATTTTGTGATTACTACGGCCATATAGTCTAGACCTATACTAAATTTTTATTATCATTTTCTAAAGGAAAGTTTTCACAAGAAAACCATTGGACTGACAGTTTAGTCGCAAGCTGCTTTCATACAGTGCAGGGCTTCTGTTCAGTGTGTGTGAGTTGAGACGAGCTTGCAGGAAGCTCCAACACCGGCACCGAGCACCGCAGGCGTCCGACGCCTGCGGCGCCGGTGTTCGAGCTATGGAGTTACGCTGTAGTGTGTGTGAGTTAAGCTGAGCTGAGCTCGAGTCGAAGAGATTTGACACTTTGAAATTGTTATCTGTTGGTTTGCATCATTATTGCCGCGATTTCAATATAGTTTCGTGAATAGATTTACGAAACCTGAGCTTAGAATTAGTAAAAGTATTACTCATGTCTACGTTTTTAAACGACTACCTGATTTTCTTGTGAAAATTTTACTTTGAAGAATGATTATCGAAATTCATGGTCAGAAATAATCACAATCTAGAGTATATTATGTTACAGTTCTTGCATCAAATCAATGCATGAAAACTTAGTTATTGAACTAGAATTTTTTTTTTTTTTTTAAAATAGGCAATTATGAAGTAGGTAGCCTGAAACCTGAGCCTTCTAAACAAATCTCAACAAAGTGAAGGCCTATATCCTTTGATGAATTAATGAAAAAGTAACCCCAGAAAAAAGAGCCCCCGAAAGTTGAAAAAAGTAGCCCACGAAAATTTTTCCAAAAATTTGAAATAGAGCCCCCGAAATGAAAATCTTAATTTTCTGCCTGCGCCCCCCTCTAGAATCCCGCGATTTCCGCGGGTCCTGAGTTGAGTGTATATATAATATAGGCGTGGGGTCCCCGGGTTTCAAGGGGCCATAAACCCCAAAAAGCTCAGGGGTTACGTTCTTCAAAGTTGGTGGGGGGGGGGGGGGAGAGATCAGATTGCAGCGAGTTGAGTGTATAGGCGTGGGGTCCACGGGTTTCAAGGGTCCATAAACCCCCGAAAGCTCAGGGGTTTTAGGCGTTTAATTAGGGTCAGATGAGCATATTTTTAATACTTTATTTGTGACACTTGCGGGTCACTAATTGGCGTGGGGTCAATACCTAGAGTTGCATAGTGTTGCGTACCAACTACGCTGGCCTACATTACTATATGCTGAGGGACGGAACTGGGTACGCAAGATGAACGAAAACAATTCAACATGTTTAATTTTTTTCGCGTACTTTCGGCGTAGAAACTTGACGTAGAAAGTACGCCTTTTTACATACGCAACACTACGCTATATGCCTACGCAACAGTATGCTACCCTACGCCAGATCGACAAAGCAGTAAAAGCTTTCCACATAGTAAGCAACCATAAGCAAACCTGTACGCCAGCCTACGCATAACCTACGCAGGGACTATTTTCTCATTAATACGTAGCCTAATTTCTGCGTAGTCGGTACGCCACACTACGGAACTCTACGCAGTTCCAGTGGCTTGAAGAATAACTACCGGTACAGTTGGATCGTTTTTTAAATTTTTATAAAGGGCCAGATTTAAAAAAAAACATGTTTAGCGTCCTGTTTTTTTCGAAAAATGGGAATGAGGAGGCCCTTTTTTTTTTCTTCTTTCAAAATGGCCGCTCCATACATTTTCCCTGACATTCGGGCTTTTTTTCAAGATGGCGGCCGACAATTGTTTTTTTTTCTTTTTTAATATCAGAAATAATTTTAGCAGTGCTTTTCATGTTTTTTTTCTTTCAAAAAAAAAAAAAAATAGGAGGCGGCCCCCAAAAAGGAAACGGACAGGACACTGTTTTATTTTCTTTAAAAAAAAAAAAAAAAAAAAAAAAAAAAAAATCAAAAAAATTTCAAAAAATAAATAAATAGGAGGCGGCCCCCAAAAAGGAAGCGGGCGGGGACGCTAAACATGTATATTTTATTTAATGGCCTGAATGGCAAATAAAGTTCTTGGTGGTTTTAATTTAAACACTCTCTATATATGTATTTACACCCCCCGCCCCCCTCTAGAATCCCGCGGATTTCCGCGGGTCCTGCTAGTTTAATAATAATAACACTACACGAGCCAGCTGGTTGTGCGTATCATAACCAACATGGCAAATTCAACTATACAACTTTCAAAATTTAAAGTGCTTACCTTGACCACGTACATTCAAAATTGCTGCCGTTTCCGTCACAAACATCTAACAACTTCTTATCCATGGGTTTTGGGGAAATTTCAAGATTATGGCAATCACATTTGATTTTAAAAGTTGCTCAGTTGAACTTGTTATGTCGGAAAACAAATTATTAGACACTAAAATCATTAGAATTGGACGATGTTAACTGTGTTGGTGAATTTCTAAAGTGCAATGACCTTTTTGACCATAGCGCCCTCATTTAAGGTCGGAGGTATAACAACCTACACATTTTTTTGAATCCTTATGACCAGACGAGTAATTTGATATGCAATTTAATAAGGTTCAATGTGTTGGTGAATTTGACCACCAGTCAAAAGTGTATTGACCTTTTCACGTTTTTTACCATAGCGCCCTCATTTATGGTCGGAGGTATAGCAAACTATAAATTTCTGGAATCCTCATGACCAGACGAGTAATTTGATATGCATATTGACACGATTGGAGCTATTTGAATTTCTATCCCTGTGTGACCTTTGTTGACCCCTCACGAAAATGCCTGGGATTTATTTCCTGCAGCCCAAGTCAAAATTGTCCGGTATTCATCAGGGAACACAAAAACACTTTCAAACCTTTGTTCCAAGAGATAGGTCACGGGACCTACTGGCTGGTCTCCTACTAATTAGAAGAGAACTAAATCTAAAACTGTGTTTCAAGCAGGAAATCAAATTGTATGCTAACTTCTAATTACTGTATATTTATCTTTTGTTTTTATTCAGAGGTTACTGCAGCTTGATGGTGTTAAGTCCAAACCAACTCGACAATGCAATCATGGTTGAAAGGAGAGATGTTGTGTTTTTCTTCTTCTATTTCTTAAACGGCCACTCTAACCAAAACGGGCTAAAAAATAAAAAAAAAAGACATGTAGAATAATTTTTGAGGGACATTCCGAACATGATAATGATTTTTTTAAATAGAAATCAGCAATAATTCTGTAATCCAGGTTTACAAATTACGACTCAGAACGCTCAGAAAAGACCCAGTTTCGGAGCTGTATTGCGCAATAGCATATGACGTCCCTGCATGAGACTTCTAGGTAAAAAGGAGGTGGTTTAGGCATTAAAATGTCTTAGGCAAACTATGATATCAATTGAGAAGAAAAAAAATATTTATCCGAAAAATAATATGCACTTGATAATCCCAGTACGTTTCTGGCAATTTCGTCACTCCTAATTATGAATAACAATGAGATTGTAAGATCTTTAGTTGTAGGACAAATACAAGGACATTCCCGCAATGACGTCAACTGCGCCATCAAGCCACGTGACCGTATTACCTTTTTCGAGGGCGTAGCCAAGCAAGCGTGAGATCTGTAAAATGGATGGTTATTATCATTTTTTGGTCAATTTAGAGATATTCTGAAAAATCGGAGGCTGGAATATTAATAAGTAGAGGTGTATTCATGTTTGGAAAGGCTATGTTAGTTGGGTTACATTGGCCCTTCAAACGTCTACTTATACTTCGAATACTGTATGCATGGTGTGATCAACAACTGTAGGAAATAACGATTAGTGATTTATTTATAGATGTATGCCCACGATTATTCTGTTTATCTCACAATTTCACAAATTACACATTTTCACTACTATATATCATTTTTACTACTACGACTATATATTGATTTTTTTCTTCTTTTTTCTACCTCTCAAACCAAAAAATAAATCAAAATGTATCTTTCTCGTGATTGTCTTTTCTTACCCTCAAATGATTTTGGATAATAAGAACGTTCGATGTTTTCTCAAAAAGTGATATCAATTAAAAGTAACACGATTATTTATTGATCTCAGATTATTAAATCCCAATTATGTATTGAATTCCTATTCAGTTTATCATAGATCTCTCTTATTAGCTTTTTCAAATTTGTATACTATTGATGTTACACGTATGTATCTATATAGAAAGAATCTGTCTTTTAAAAAAAAAATGTTTGAAATACATAAATAAATAGACGATTACGTGATAAAAGAATTTATGATCAAACATGTATATAGATTGCTTGCCTCATATATATGAAACCTGCGTCAGTTGTAGTTTTGATAGAATATATACTCAAGTAAAGTTGTGCATAACAACATACTCATGTATGCAATACTCTATGAAATCTTGTATCGTGTATTTCAAGAGTGTAATACAGTGCGTTGTTTTACTGGTGTCGTAATATGTAATAAAACACACTGTTAAAGTGATATATGATGAAACTGTAAACCTACTTACCTATGGCAGGCTATATATATAAACAGTAACAAAAACTATGTATGCATGCAACTATAACTCTGTGTTTCAATTATGAATAAAAGCAGTATTTTAAAACATAACATCAAAATATTTCCCGTGAACAGCTGGTAAAGTTTTTATAACAATGTACCTTCACACGCGGACATTTAAAAGCAAAGTACCCAGTACTTGTGACATTTTGTTCGATATCATATTTAGTTCAATTTTCTCTAAAATAAAATTGTTTTATTTTAATGTCATTGTGGTATTTTAAAGTTTGTATAATGATGAGAAGAATGAAATGCGTGTGGGTGTGTGGGAGGGGTGGGGCGGGGAGGGGATGGAGGGGGGTAACGGACGAAAAGGAGATATGGTGTGAAAAAAACCCGCGAGCAGGAGGAAGTAAATATGGACAATCAATGGAACTTCTAGGTCTTTGCTTGCATAAAACTGATTATCTGCGACAGCATGACGCTAATATTGATCAGTGACTTGCTAGCAAACGCTTCTCCAGACTAGAAATGGTATCCATGGCTATTCGGAAAACGACAACCTTGTTTTTAATCTTTAATTGTCCTCACGTAATTAGTATTTCTCTTCTACTAATATAAAGGGTTTGAAAATACCTTGAAGTAACCAATTTCTTTGCCGTATTGAACAATAATGTGATCATATTGTTAATATTCGTCAAGTGTGCGGGGAGAAACTGTTGGCACTGATTACTATCTTATGTATATTTACACTCTTTGAAAATGATATAGGTATAACTAGCTTAGCCTAAATATTTGCGTGTGGTGGGTGAAAAGAGAGAGAGAGAGAGAGAGAGCTTTAACTTGTGACTGTACATTACATTGCTCAAAGTCCATTTAACTTCAGTATTGCATGTAAAATAGATATCCTTTTTTCTATGACTTTATCATTTAAAAGTTGATTCATGTTTTGATGCTTTTTACAAAATATTTTTTTGGAAAAAGACATTTGCATTTTAGATACAAGCACTACTGAAGTTAATTTGAGGCTTTCGGGAAAGGCGCCTGATAAGATATTCGGTTCGTTGACCCTAAATGCGTACGACGCTGGGGATGAGGGACTGCAGCCCCCCCCCCCCCCCCCCCCGCATTTTGAATTCACTAATTTCGAGCAACCGTCCGCTTTCACAGGGGCAACGAGTTTGTTTCTCATCCGGTACATTTTCTATGACGACATAACTCAGTTATGATTAAGTCTCGTTTCATGCAGGCCCTGCGGAAAGTTTTTTCAAAGTGTGTGTGTTGGGGGGGGGGGGTGTGCTTAAGTATTGACGATCAGGTAGAGCGTAGCGTAAATTGGGATGGGATCTAGGGGCAAAGCACTGCAGGGGTCGAGATCAGGGGTTTTAGGCATTTGATTACGGTCAGATGAGCAAATTTTGATATCTTATCTGTGACACTGGCAGGTCACTAATTGGCGTGGGGTCCAGAGGGCTGAGCCCCGTGAAGCTTAAGGGTTTTGGCATTTGATTATGGTCAAATGAGCATTCAGGGGCCCGCCTTAAGGCTCCTGGTAGGGTCCAGGGCGCAGAGCCCCCGCAAGCTCAGGGGTTTTAGGCTTTGAATTAAGGTCAGATGAGCATATTTTGATAACTCATTTGTGACACTGGCATGTCACTATTCTTTCTTTCTTTCTTAATCTCCTCAATATACTTTTTCAAAAGGTGGGGGAGCTCGAGCTCCCCGAGACCCGCCGTTCTGCAGGCCCTGACATGTAGGCTTCTAAATAGGCATATTTTTTGCCTGACTATTAATGTGGGAATTTGTCATTTTCCCACAAACGCATACAAAAAGTATAGTTTACAAAAAAGAGGACAAAATGCAAGTGAAAATGCCTAATACATATTATAGAATGAGATATAAACATCATTTTTGAAATGAAGATATGTTATTCACCTCTTTCAGACCTGACGATTTTGCAATGGTTCATGCCTGTACACCCATTGAATTTCGTCTGTCTGAAATCAGTCGCTGATGACTCCCATGAAAAGCCTATACAAATACCGATGAAAATCTGAAAAAAAATTCCTCGCCCGATATAACGCTTACTTCCAGAGCTGAAACGGTAAGTTGCGATTTTGATTTTTTTTTCTTCTTCTTGTTTTACATCAGCGTGTTAACGTTTACTTTATTAGACATTTAATTAAAGCAGGAATAACACAATATTATAACAAAACCATGTTCATAAAACAGGTTCTTATCAGCTTATTTTCCCCTTGTATGCATGATCTGAACTCAAACGTGCTGTACTGTTATATTAGCAGATTATGGATAGCGGATAGCGAACATACGACTACATATCTACGCCTTTGGTTATGGGGAAGGGGAACGGAAACTTGCGCCCCTTCACAGGAAATTAAAATTAAAATCGAGAAAGGAAGAGAGAGAGAGGGGGGAGAGAGAGAGAAAGAGAGGGGAAAGAGAGAGAAGAAATGTGGGGGAGGGGCTTTGTATGGAAGAGAATGACACAGTAATTTGTTCTCTATATTATGACGATAAACAGATTTCAGTAAACCAACTTAAGTACTTGATGATTTAGTAAGATCAGCCCCCCCCCCCTCTCTCCACAGAATGGACACAAGATAATAATCATGAACCCAAACCAATATCCATTTTCAAATGTAAAAATACAGGGCGCCATTATCATATGTTCATATATTTATTTGAAAGAATATATGGGGGACATTAATCATTTCAAAGTATATATTTTGGCAATTTGACACACATACCAGGAATGTAGAAAAGGGTGATGACAACAATGTGGTGCACCTCCTCACACACACACATCCACCCACACACACGCACAAACACGTACACACACTCACGCACGCGCACACACACACACCCTTTACAAACACCCACATACCTCTGAATAGAGAGAAGAGAGGAAACGGCAGTCCTCGTAGATAGTCCTATGCATTTCCGATTTTTGTATACCCAAGAAACCATGTTGTCCTCAACTCATCATATCCCAGAATACAAACTGTGAGTGTTATTATATCTGATGTTATATCTTATATATTTTGTAGATACTATTGCATCCCGAAATCCCTTAATCATGGGTACCGTTAAAATCTGTCACTCTAATAATAATTCCACACTGAAGATTACTGGCTTTTGAAATTACGCTACGATTGTGATTAGGTTTTGGTACACCAAAATTGTAGCAAATGAATTTATAAACGAATAATTAGGTTAATAGAAAATAAAATAAACAGGTAGATAAAGCACTGAATAGTTAAAATTAATAAATAGATTATAAATAAACATGATTACTGAACAAATGAAAACAAATACAAATAAATAGATGAATTAATGAGATAATGAAAACTTGTGTAAATATGTGAATAAATTATTGAAGTGAATGAATATGAAAATTGAAACAACACTACCGCGGTAAAATGCAATTAATAACGCGTGGCGATCTTTGAAAATCTGTATTACTTTGAAATTCTTAAGTGCGTGTTTTTTTTTCATCCCACGTGTCATTCATGTACACACGATCTTTTTTCTTTCTCTTACCGCGGCAGGTTTCTGAGGTGCTTTACGAGGATTTGCAATGCTGCATGATCATCATAGGGCCCGTGCGATATTTCGCAGACGGCATGACTCGGTCGAAATTTATCGCAATCACTACAAATTGCATCGCCATCAGCATGGTCGAACCGGAGACTTCCCGCTTTCAGCTTGTCGACGACGATGGTCTGAAAGACTTCGTCAGCAAAATCGACAGCGAAAACACCAGAAAACAAGTGAAATACTCCTTGAACATATTTGGGGAATATCTCGAAGCAACGCAGTCTAAACTCGACTCCGTGGAGAAAATGCCGAATTCTGAGCTGGATGAAGTTCTCGCAAAGTTTTACGTTTCCTCGCGGCAGAAAAATGGATCGCTTTACTGCAAGAAGTCGATGATGGCGATTAGATTCGGCCTGCAGCGCCATTTTCTGAGCTCCAGAAAAGTGGATATTATCAAAAACGAAGATTTTATTAAATCAAAGAGAATTTTCAAGTCCTTCACGGCAACATTGAAAAGGAAAGGTAAGATTGTAAAACTGCAGTATGACCTACAACATCTACATTTTGTATTTATTCAGGCTCTGCTTAAAATTCCTTTTTCTGATCTGCAAAGGATGCAATTTCACTATTCCTAATGTATACACAAAAATAATTCGATCGTTTAGACTTTCAAGAAATAAATTTGAGGCCAATTTCAATTCAATAAACTAATGGAATGCTATAGAAATCATGTTCAGATTACGTAATATGTTATTGTCATGTTTCTACATTTGGATAGGTGACGCACAAGGCTCCTGAATTTATCATACCGTAGGTTCAATTCAATTCAATATAATTCAATTCAATATAATTCAATTCAAGGTTTATTAAAAACATCTGTCGCAGCCCAATTGCTGAATTGGTCATGTGTACGATTAAAAGACTCATTGCATATTTCAAACATAAAATACATTTACAGTTGAATTTTGAAAGTCCAGAAAGCGACACTGCTTAAATTTACCTTAAAACTGATCTAATAAATATGTATTACGAATGTTTAAGCTTTCAAAAAATGTATTTGTGGATGAAGCAATTTCTTCCGAGCTATTAATAAGACGATAGCAACTAGTTTCTAAAAATCAACCTGACGCAATTTCAGAACGTATTACGTAATCTATTATGATGATTTTTGTGGGGCATTAGATAGGCATTTGAAATTGCCGTTGAGTTGACTTTTAGAAAGTAGCTGCCATCATGTTTATAATTGCCCTCTTGTTCCTCGTACTTTACGTTACATGCAGGCATTGCCCTTGTGACGTTCCCACATCAGATGAGGGGGGGGGGCAATATGTAAAGGAGATTTGAAATAAACTTCCAAAACACATTATACTGGATATTTATGTATATTTTCTATTTCAAAACTTTAAACCATGTAAAATGTATTATATTGTTCAATGATGAATTGTATATCTGATTTCCTTTCAAAATTACTGTTCTGTTTGAAATGAAAAATCAAACTGAACTGAACTAGGGCTGATTGCTTTTGCATAGAATTAAAATATATTGCATTTATTTTTTGATATTTTGTGGCATTTTTAAAACGTGAAAATATGGTTCTGATGAAAATTTCATTCGACAATTCGACCCATCCTCTATCGGAGAGAATTTTGCTTCGAGCCTGGTAGAACTACGTGTTCTAGCTGGTATATACGCTGCATATATACGCATACAGAACTCCAATTTTTACTATTGTTAAACACGGTTGAGACTATATAACTATTTACATTGTGATCTCGATATTGTACTATGCACTTTGTCTGTATTAGCATAGCGAAATCTCCAGATCAGGGAAAGGGTCATAGTCTAAACCATGCCATTAAAATCAGTCAATATTTGCGCAAGGCGAACTGAGGGTTGAAAGGGTCAATCCAAAGTTCATAGCCGCGTTCATACTACAACAAAGTCCTCGAAATATAATTTCAGGAAGTTTTTTTTTTCTTAAAAAATAGCGAGAAAGAAGTTAATTAAAAACTTTCGAAATTGTTTTTTGAAAACTTCTTGAAGTCATATGGCGTGGTAGACAGAGAAAATAATATTCCTACTTTTAAGGTGCACGTTCTTGCATAATACCTGTAGTACAGGCATTTGAAGTCGGAAACATCGAAGAGGAAAAAATCACAAGCTTTTTTTAAAATAAAAGATAGTTAAACAAAATGAAGTAAGTTATTGAAACCTTCTTGGCAATACGGTGTGGAGCGTGTAGCCCTAGTTACATATTGGGGTAGGCCTATCGGCGGTATGGCTAGCATTTAGTGCCATAAGTATCGATGAGAACGATTAGTAGTTTTACAGTATTCCTGAGAAAGAATTACATTTTTGGATAGGAGAGAGTTTGACCAATCGGAGAGAATTAATGAGCCATCACACGTAACCCGACATGTATCTTACATGTGTATGAGAAGTGAAGGGTTATATAGCTGGCGGCTTAATGCCATAGAGATCTATGTCAAAAAGCAATATTTTTAAGCAAACAAAACAGAGAGAAAAGTAAAACGTGAATACCAAAGATCAATCATTACGAATTAAAGATAGGGGCAGTTGATTTTTGTTCATCGATTGATGGTGATAAATATAAATAAAAATTAAAAAAACAAACGACGCTGTTAAATGAATTTAATTCCCCAAAAATCCATTTTGGGTGTGTGTGTGTGCGTAAGGGGGTTGGGTGGGCGAAGACAGTTCTCAGATTGGATTCTGTTGCATTCCATTTCAACGTCAAGTGCTAGTGGTGAAATTAATAATGATATTGATAATAATTAGATAATAATATTAATAATGTTAATAATGATTATAATAATATTGATGATAATACAAATAACAATAATAACAGGAATACTACTACTACATTACTACTACTTCTTCTTCTTCAGACTCCCACATTACGCATTGTTCTTACGATCGATATGCATTCTATCTATTAATTGCAGGCAAAAAGAGCTGCATCAAAACGGAATCATTGACCCAGGATGTACTTCCGGCGAACCCTCCCTCAAAAAGGGGAAGAAAACTCCTTCAGCAATGACGATAGATGGCAGCATGGGATCCCAGATGCCGCGTCCTAAACCGATGAAGCAACCGAGAAACGTTGGATCCAGCTTGAGATCAAAGCTTAAGGAATTAGAAAGGGAACAAAAGGCACTCAGGAAAAGTGAGAGAGATGCGGAGAAGAGTAAGGAAGCTATTGTTAAGTTGAAGAGTGACGTATCTAGATTGCAAGAACTCGAGCGAATCAGATTGGAAAAGACTCTGGCAGAGACAAAGGCTAAATTGAATAAACTATGTGAAACACCATAGTAGTTTTGTTTTTGTAAAAAAAAAAACCCGTTGTATCGGACTATCGGTATTGCCTCTGTGACGTAGCGGCGGACAACCTTCTTATTTTTTTCCAACACACAGTGACAATTTTTTTTCTCCATTTTTCAAAAATGTATTTTTCAGGAAGGTCTTCCTCTTCAGGGGACCTGTTATAATCTGATATCCATAATATATTTTGAATAGTGCCCCAATCAAGGTAGAAGGCACTCAGGAGAAAAACATAAATTGATAATATGTTTGTACACAACAACCCGGTGAGTTATCCGCGACTACGTCACAATCCACTGACCAAATTGCCAATTTGAGATTCGAAGAGACCTAGCGATCTCGTATTGAAACATTAATGACTTTCTTAAACTTGGCCTGATTTAGTTTAAACTTTCGCCATTATTTTTCTGATTTCATACAAATTACCTTATTACCAGGGTTGGACTGCCCTTTAAATTCCAAATTAAAATGAGAATGTTCTTAAAAGGTTGCCAGTTTTGCTGTAGTTATATATTTTATTCATTTTTATTTATTTACACACGGTTAAAAGCCCAAACATTGAACAAAAATGCTTTTCATTGTAGCCATGTCAAATATCTGGCTGAAAAAGATTCTTTCATAAAATAATTCACGAACCACAAAACTGTAATTATACATAATATTTTGTATGAAAATTCTACTTACCATGTATATATACGTAATATGTACAAACCATAATATTTAGGAATTTTAGTACATTTAATAATACACATTACATCTTTTTTTGCATATATGGCATCTGTACAGTAATACTATATACAGTAATATTAAACTTCTAAGGCAGATGACATACAATAATATTATTCGTAGGCTGCATGTACATTTAGTTAAGATTTTTCTACACGTACTTAAATGGGAAAAGTTGTTTTCCACATTAATTTGGTGATGCAACCAGAAAATTGAATAATTAAATGTTAAATAAGTATTTGACTGAATAGGAAACGATTTCACTGATATCAAAAAAATAAACAACTACATTATGCTACGTTTTAGTTCAATGTGTAATAATAATAATAATGATAGAGGGTTCTTGTATAGCGCCCATGTCTGTCAGGCTTGACCAGTGGCGGATCCAGGGGGGGGGCCCGGGCCCCCCCCCCCCCTTGAGAAAAAAAATCATGTAAAATCACGTGATTTTTACCTTTTTGGGGGGGTGCAAATTGAATTTTTTTTTGAGGATCAAAAAAAAAAAAAATGTGCTCACTACACCCCCCCCCCCCCCCCCCCCCCCCCCCCCCCCACTGAGCGAATTTTTGGCCGGCGCGTTTTTTTCAAATTTTCGGGAGCAAAAAAAAAAAAAAAAAAAATTGTGCTCTGTACCCCCCCACCCCAAACCCCCCCCCCCCCCCCCCCCCCCCCCCCCCCCCCCCACTGAGCGACTTTTCGGCCGGCGCGATTTTCAAATTTTCGGGAGCAAAAAAAAAAAAAGTTGGGCCCCCTCCCCTAAGAAATCCTGGATCCGCGCCTGGACTTGACACTCCTGGCGCTCCCGATTATTACCCTGGCTTTAGCATGGCTGCCATTACGGCGCTCTAGCATTTCAAGGAATTAATTCCTGCCAGGTATCCATTTACATCACCTGGGTTGAGTGTAGAACAAAGTAACATAATCATCATAGTATTTCATCGCCGTTGAGTTCAGCATGCGTCATTGTAAAGAAACATGAAATATATTGCGACTGACAAATTTGCTAGTATATATTCCAATTTCGTAATGAAGAACATGTATACCGATATTTTTACAGCGAATGCGTAAAAAAAAAAAAGAGGGGAAGGGCAGAGCCCCTTTCGCATTATCGATTTGATCAGATTTTGTAGGGAAAACAGTCTGTCGGCAAAATAATTAACTTATACCTGAATTAAATTTGTCGACACTTTCGCTTGGGCCAACGCCTTTTCAGGAATTGCCACTCCAAATTATGATTTAAAAAAGTAAGGAAAGAAGTGACTCCAAATCACCGTAGACTAGAGAAGATTTTCAAAATTAAGTTGGGAGGTACAATCCCTCATTTTAAAGGCATCCTTTTTTTCCCCTTTTTGAACACGTTAGGTAGACGGCCATTATTAAGGGATAATGGATGTCTTTAATTAAAGAGAAAAGTTCTACATGAGTGAACATGACTGTGTTTAAAAAATTTCTGTCCCCTGTGTTACTACCAAGAATTTTATTTCCTATTACTAATTAAAAACACGTAAGCTCTGGTAATTAAACCCCGAACATTTGTGACCGCGATCTGCGATATTTGTAGTTTTCTAAAAATATAAAACAAGACCTTTAAGTTATTTTGAATTTTAAATGTTTAAAAAAGGTGACCCAAGTCAAATTGGACAAATCAAACAGGGCTAGATAGTCTCGATGCAGCCCTTCGACAAGCAGCACGGCTCGATGGTCAGGCGTATATTCCCGTATGCAAAACTCTTCCCTTTAATAGAGGACATTTATTGTCCCTCAATAACGGACATTTCACTAATTTCTAACATCAGAACGGCACATCACATCAGTACTGAGTCCATTAAAAGTTAAGGACCGATGACTATTACGTCAGTAACCACGACATGATGCCCGCTGTAAATGTCACCATGGCAACCGTTGAATGCCGCTCGGCACTCGATGAGGGCGGTGTCCACGTGCCAACGCACATACTAGGATCTGCAGAAAAATAAATTATTGAGGTACACAAAGGGATAATTTTGAGTAAAGATCGACTTTTGGGTCATTAATTTGACCTCCTATGCCTCTGAAGTGCCTAATCTTAACTCTGCCGAATAACGGTGAATCCTAATGATATCAATTGCAATTATTACCACTAGTAACAACAATAATAATTTACATTATCACTAATTCAGTGATTGTGATAATGTTAATAAAACTATATCCATATATTCATGTATATTGATAGTAGAATGTATTTCTACGTAAGCCCTCCCCCACCCCGAACAAAAACATACGAAGAACATGTTGTGTATTAAAACGTTTTTCATAGGATCGACGGTGTCATTGTTCTACCATCAACGTTCTGTCAGGAACAATGATTAGGCAAATACCTTATAATGAAATTATAATGAAAGACTTTATTGGGATGTGTTTAATTCTCTATTTGAAGAGTTTAATTCCAAAAGGAGCTAAATCCACTTTTGATGAAAATTGAGTTATTGATATCAGAACAATATTCATTTTATGTACCCGTCTTTCAACAAAAGTATTTCAACATAAGTATTTACCTTACTTTTGGGAGCAATTATGAAAAAATGCACTTTTTAATAACATTTTTCCATAGACGCCTGTACATAATCTGGTGAACAATTTTTTTCTTCTCCGAAGTTACAAAAAATGGATTTAGCCTTTTGGAATTAAAACAGTTCTCTAACATGCTTTAACAAAAAACGAAAAATACATGAGAATCTAACCTACTGCATGGGGGGGGGGGGGGTCTCGCCGTGCATCCCATGTGCGCCTCATGTATAGTTTATTCAAATGTATAAATGTTTTTATATATTGAGCTGTATTGATATTTCAATACAGATATTTTTCAAAGAACGAGACTGCATAGTGTAATTAAGGGAACGGATAGACTGAATCGTAAACTTTAAGATTAATTGTTTAACATCGTAAACAAGGAAAGTCATTGACAGACACAGAAAGAGAGAGAAATAAAGAGGGGGGGGGAGAGAAAGGAGATGAATTTGATATATTACACGTAAAGAGTATGATACTTACTCGAGCATTTGCCTGAATATCCAATTTCAGGGGAAGGTGGGGGTTGGAAGTCAACTGCAAGGTAGGAAGAAATGCACAAAAAGGGTAACAGATATTGTTAAAACTATTCAGATTAAGATTCTAAACATAAGTTGTTCGGCCAATGCTCATTTATCTTAAAAAGTGTATATTTCTCAGACTGCTATGAGGGGACTAAACAGTTTTGTCCCACATGAAGTGACAATCATGAGAGCCCTCACCGTCTGGAGGAGGGGGGGGGGGCAGATAAAGGTGTTCTGCCAGCTAGTTACGGCTCCCGACCAGTTGGTGTGACTTAACTGTAGTTATAATTTTACCATTATGTACTTCTATTTAACGTTGGTGTCCAACACAGCCAGCCATACTAGCCAAGAAAGCACCTCTAATAATGTAATAATGCCCTTTATGGCTAACCATACAAAATGTCACAGATGTTACCTGCAGATGTTGTGAATGTGTAGGACACACAGTCACCCCTTCCGTAGTCGCTCTCTGGACACACGCGTCCCACGTAGGAGCTGTTCTCCTTCAGATCTCGTAGCATAAGGTATTCTTGTATACCCTGGACTGTCTCCGATAAGGCTTCGTTGGGCCACAGGACGGTCACCATAGTGCCCATTCTATTCTGAAAAATACAAAAATAAAAGAGTTAAAGCCCCACTGCACGACTTATAGCTACTTGCGCCCTCTATATAGCAAACAATGCCTAATCGGTGCCTGTTGGTCACCCATTATCCCCTTTTTCTTATGTTAATTGAGAGCTGAGTTTATGAGATAACCACCTATCAATGAACTTGCAGGGTGATCTAATCTCCCATGACCAAACTAGTGCAGACGGGCTTTAAGATTATAGTGGAAATACATGAAATACCGGTATTAACTATAATAGATAAGACAAATTTTATTTGATAGTACGATTTTTTAAAGGACCGTACTAATGTGTTGTTGATGGTTATAATGATACATAATACATAAACATTCGACATTAGTGATCATGATTATAATCATTTATAGGCCTACAAGGATATCATTACTCTTCATGTTAACTAGATGTAAAATGAAAAGATTGACACAAATTTTGTTTTCATCTGATTATTTATTTTTCACTTTTCTCAATATTTTTCGTCAGCTGGATTCCCGATTCCCCCCCCCCTTCTCTCTCTCTCTGTCTCTCTCTCTCTTTCTCTCGCTGCATATATATATATATTTTAATAATTTTGATGGAGCTACGCGTCGTTATACTTGCTTACAAAATTATTATTATGCATATTCATTGCTGGTACAATTATTATATACACTTATACACGCGCACCCCCACATTCACGCACACGCACAACCGCCCACACATTATGTTATCATCCTTTTAATGTCTATAAATCTCACCTGTATGTCTTTTCTTTGGTACTTGATGATATACCGAGCAACAGGGATGTTGATGATTCGGCTGCTGTTTTCTCTCTTCGAAACAGGAGACCATGTAAGATTGTACGTGTGTCGATAGATGCCCTGTGGATCACTGTTCATTATCACCGGTGCCAGGGGGCGTCCTGCCGGGGAAACCAAAGGAATTTAAACAATCTCGATTTCTCATTTCCATGATCGATTCTTGTTGGTGTTCGATAAAGTCACACTTATGTAAGTTTGATGTAATACTATTTACATGATTTTACTCGAAATGATACATTCGTTAAAAAATATAGTATGTATGTTAAGTATAAAAAAAAAACATGATTAAAAATACCATTTATATAATATACGTTACATGTCAATTCTATTTAAAACAATCTAAACACTAGAGTGAAATAACTTCTGGAAACATAATTTGTTACTGTATGGTTTAAACGATAGCTGTCCGTAAACCTTGACACTTATTTGATGAATTCTTGCCGTTAGGGTTCAGATTTGCACCCCTTCTCTGGGGGTGCTGCAAATATATTGGGTTATGTAGCTATACTATTTCTCAAATGTAAAGACTCTTGGAATTTTATGTCAAAGATAGAACTTAAAAACTTGGATTGAAAAACAGTTATTTGAATTAGTAGAATACATATTCAATATTGCATTTTAAAACAGCAAACGAGACACCACTCACCGCTTACTTCTACCGTGGCTGAAGAAATACCAACTTGATTTGTCACCACACAGGTGTAATTACCATAGTCCGTCTTTGGGTCAAGCTTGAGAATAACAAACCTGCAGGGATATGGAGAACTTTAATGTTAATAGTAAACCTGGATTTATATAGCGTTTAATACGGAATACCGTCTTTAAACGCTTTGCAGATATTGTTATTACCCCGGTCATCAGATTCATTCACGCACACCGTATGCACCGCCTCCACTCGAGAGGAGTATTCTTACTACTACTATTATGCTGGTCACCATGAGGGTATATGCCAATCTCTATCACAAAGACTTACGTCATCATACCAGGTCCCCAATTCCCTTCTGAGTATGGTGTGGAAAATGTAGATTAATGCCTTGCATGAACCGTGTCATGAATCGAACCAAATACCTATGAATTTCAAGTCAAGTGCTTAAAGATAAAGGTGAGTTCTGGTCATCCGATTGCGTTGTGAAAGAAAAGGTGTAGAATGGATCAGAAAAGATGATCATGTAGCATGCAAATATTGGTGTGTACTGCAAAGTTCTGGAGTCACCAAAATCATAATAAATTTGGCCCAGTCTTGGTAAAGTAACAAGCACTGTACACAGAAAGATGTATATGGGACTACACAAATGGTGTCGGGGCTACTGACCTTGATTTCCTAATCAAGTTCTACCACAATTGTTTGGCAAATGACATTTATTTGTAATCTTGAACATTCAGTGTAATTTTCGTTTGATTCTGTGAGAATTCCTTTTCTTTTTTTAAAAAACCAGAACTCACCTTTATCTTTAAGCCGCTCGACTACGACACCTCTTTTATTATTAAGGGTTATAAGAACCAGACCCAGGGGAATGACGAGTGTGATAGGTGCGACGACATTCCCTTTTTTGACTAAAAACCTGCACTCAAAAAGCCAATGATTGGAACGAATGTAAGGTAAGAAATCTTGGGTACACCATGTCACATAATTTATCTTCGCTTCAGTACTCTCTAAGCAGCAGACAGCAAGAAAATATATACAGAGTTACGTGGTTTGAGGAAAGTCCACAAAGTGAATGGAAGCTTGCTGCTTCATTTGAAGGTTGGTAGAAGCTTATTTCTTTCTAAAGGATATATTCCTATGAAAATGTTGATAGTTCAGTGCTAAACAAGTGGTCTAGTGTTCGGCGTTGAAACCAAGTTATAGTCCATAGTAGTCCCTCGGATAGGAATCAAAGCCCTAAGTTACCCTGGGTACTCTGTCTCCAGTAAAACTGGCTAACATATAGTAGACATGTAAACTAAAGTCATTATCGTCACAGTATGAAAATTGTAATACATATTCATATTTCTCACGAATTATATATAACTCCAAAAGGGTACTTAACTTAAGCGGGACTGCATTACTTGTAGCTACTCGCGCCCTCTATATAGCAAACAATGCCTATTAAGCGACACCCGTTTTTCAGGTGGGCTGTATACCGTATTTATCATTATAATCTTGGTACACAAGCCAGTTTATGTAAGAAAACATTACTATTTTTACATTACTATTTGTTTCTCACCTGATGTTTACATAGAATTTATGGAATACAAAGTTAATTGAATAGATAACACATAGCAATTACACAAAATGTATTTATAATTAATGACCGGTAGGAGCCAACCGCAAAGCTGAAAAATAATAATATATATATGGGGAACAAAGCGCAAAGGTCTAAATACATCTGCGAAATTCATCATGCATTTATCAGTTTTAATGGTGGGTACAATACCATAAAACAAATCTACACGTTTAAATATAATACAAACTTAGAAGTGTAGATATCATGATTAATAACTTTTTACAGATTTGTGCACACATTGACTAAAGCATGGCGGTATGAAGCCAAGCAGTTTTATGTCTTTTTATAAATGTATAAACGAATCATGCAGATGCATGCCTGACATAGCCACTAGATGTAAGGTTTGATCCTAAGGGGAACTCGTGCAATGGAGCTGAAAAACAGAGAAAATTACATTTGACAATCTATATTTAAATTCACGTTTTACTACATGTTCTATTAACAAGTGCTAAATGACCATGCAATGAGGGGTAAATGATTGAACTGTAATGAGTGTATAAATTAATTTACTGTGAGGCGGACCATTCATGCACTAAATGCATACCATATTTTGCATATAGCAATTGAATAAGATGAATAAGAGACAATGAAAATCATGTTCGATGAATACTTATAATGATTATATATCAAAAGTATAAACGGAGAGAAAATGAAGGGTAAAAAGGGTTTTGACGAGGGGAAGGAAGGAAGAAGAAAAAGAAACAGAACAACAATAACGAGGAGAACAGAAGTAAGAAGAAGAATGAAAAAGAAGAAGAGGCAGAAGAAGAAGAAGAAGAAGAAGAAGAAGAAGAAGAAGAAGAAATAGACAAAGACAAAGAAGAAGGAGAACAAAAGTAAGAAGAAGAGAGAGGAAAAAGGTAGAGAGAGAGAGAGAGAGAGAAAGAGAGAGAGGAGAGGGGGGAGAGAGAGGGGGGACGTGGTAAAGAGACAGCAAGACATTATAGTACAAACACAATCAGGTGAGAATATCGGGTTATACCTTTTCACGAACTTGAATGTAAACATAATCAGGGAGTCATATTTCCTCGGCATCAATTGTTTATACAAGAATATCACATTCAGATTTATGGTAATAGAGGAGCTCTCACGAAGATTTGGACTTTTTCAAACGATTTCTTGTTTTAAAATATCTTAAATGCATTACTTCTGACTTGTGGAAGAAGCACTACGTCAAAAATTAGAAGAACGAAAAGGATTGCCATGCTTAAATGAGAAAGGCATCTCCGCAGTGAATACAACAACAGAAATCAAACTTGCCTAGTGAAATTCGAGAAACACGTAAGGGAGATCCTGATGATGTTAGTACATAAAACAAAAACAACAAATGACAGCATGAATTATTCATGTGAGGGGTGAAATAGGTCTTGTGACACATGCTCCAGCAAAAATTGCTCCTCGGTAATTTCCTGCGCTTGTAAAAATGAAGCCTGGCTGGAATGCTCCCCAGGGAGTGGAGAATGTGCATACATTGTGTGCGTGCAAGCCTGAATCCGATGACCGGGGTAATAATATATTTATCTGTAAAGCGTTTTGAGAGGGCCTTCGGTCCTGAAAAGCGCTATATAAGAACTAGCTATTATTATCATTATTAACCAAACTCCAAACTTTGTTCTGGTTGGTTTGTTTAACCTGACAGCTAAGAAAGCATACGTATATTTGTAAGTAAAGCAATTAGGGGAACGATGGCTTTTAGTCCTCACCAATGCAATTGGTAATGATTGTCGATGCCTTAGCAAAGGGCAATAGTGCATCGAGTGGGTTTCGAACTTCGGACCTCTCGGTTACGTCGTTACGAGACCACTGCTCTACCACGAGATATCGCGTCTCCTTATGACTCATCGTACTCAGCACTAAACCTCATCATATCCTAACCTTAAACATATTCCTAAACCCCGATTGGAACCCTAACCCTGGACTTGTGATGAACTAAAGCCCGGAGCAACTGTCGCAGGAGCATATGTCAGATGCACAGGGTTTAATGGTGAGTGAATACATAAAACGCAAGCGCCAACTAGATAGTAAATCGTTAGCTCTGGAGATGGAAATGAATTTTGTTCGAAAATATTTAAGATCGCATTAGTAATGACAATTTCCTAACACATAAGAAGAGATTTGCGTTTTTTTTTTTTATATGCGTTCTTTAACCAGAAACCTTTTACAGAAAGTAGGGCATATTGCCTTAAATTTGCATTAAGCAAAATCGCGAACACTTTCAAAAAATTATCTTGATTACGATTTTAATAGTCTATTGCATTTCCAATATAAATCATGTCCAGATATTGCAATAGGTATATATTCCCTTTTATAAGTAAGCAATTTTGTGATTATTATTTGTTCGTTTCCCCACTGGCTCAATATGTTATACTCTTGTTAAGTGCTCTTAGAAGAAGCTTTTTTTTAAATCTGTGAAACAAATTTTACGATTCAACCTTATGGCTGCGAGACAGATTTTCAATTAATATCCCATTACTCTTCATCTTCATGTGCTCATTAATCTGCCCTAGCCTTTTAAAGCTTGCTTTGTTTATCAACATGACTTTACACACAAATATTATTTAATAAAAATGACCTTTCGTCATCACCAGAACTGTGGATTACGTTTCATATGAATGGCTTACAGACTGTACTATGATTGGTTGTTATGATGACAACACAATAATGGAAAATAATTATAATTAAACTATGATTCGATGTTTTCATTCTTAATTAATTTCGAACAATAACCAGTTCTGATACCAACGGATTCTTATTGACCGCTGGTCACTCCAACCGCAGTCCCTGCCTAAGAAGAGCCCTATTAATAGACCAATCGGATTTGAAGTGTATTTTTAACAGAACTGCACCCATAATATTTTACAAATTGAATTTCAAAGGGTTTTTTGACATCGAAAATTGATAATCGAATGATCTTTAAAACCAAAATAATTACATTTCATTACAACTTATACTAAAAGGTTGAAAGTGCTAGCTATTGGAAACCGCAGAAAAGAATATATTACAGATTCTGTTTTAAGCACTTGTACACCTATTACATTTTGGTAACCATACAATTTGTAATTTGAAAACCAGCTTTCCTGAATACACTATCGCCTGACCACTGGTTGTAAAGACTGCATTCCCGCAATAAGGAAGGAAAGCGATTGAGTAGCCCATGCATAACGTGCATGCCACATATGCATTGTACAAATTAAAACAAGAATTTTCGAACAATAATCAAATGAAGACGTGCATTAATAATGCATGAAACATTTACATCCCCTGTGAACGTGCAAAACATGCATTTACAAAACCATAATGATCATGCTTTAAAGTTTTATTCAGCTCCAAAGCCATCTATCTATTCACAGAGTTTGGCCAACTCCCTTTCCGATTGCCAATATCTGGCTCCTGTTACTATATGTCTGATAAGAATACAACATCAAAATATGCTCCATATAGTGCGCCGAACCTACACCAAGATGCTCAAAATTTATGTATAGATAGTTTGGCTCAGCGCTATCACGGGAATTCGGGATAGTATTTTCTTTCACGACAGTGGATGTGATTGGAATGACGAAGAACTATTATTTTTAATAACAAAACCCGCCCAGTATTTCTTCCCGCTTTTTGAAATAAATAGGTGAATAAATGATTTCCAGTTGACCAAAAGGCTATTGTACTTTGTTTGCGAATTTTCATCAGTGTGTAATTCTTTAGCTCTTGCGGTATAAATAAAAGCTAATACAAAATATGCTAAGGAATAGCAGTGATAATAACTTCAAAGTTAATATGAATTCATCATTTAACGTGCTTTAAAAAAACAAAAAACTATTTGACTATTAAACTTCATTGCATATCTTATTGGGAGGAATATGTTTTGAACTCATGTTTTTATTTTACATGTTTTTTTTGTATGTGAATGCAGGGCTCTCTGGAGGAGCAGGTCCAGAAATGGACTTGAAATGAGACCACCCTGTTGAAATGAAACTATAATAAATGAATAAATAAATGAATATATGATGGATTAATCTGCACATTTTTAAAAGTAATGCAGTTATGTGTCAAATGTTAATTCGTCCTACTGTCAATAGAATAATTATAAACGACAAGTAATGTAGACGAATATAAAGTGCATTACATATAATTATATCATGCATATCAAATATCGCCAAGATGCTGGTCAAAATGCTTGAGGTAACGGATCACAAATAATCTATCCGGAATATAATCACATAACAATGCACGAAATGCGATGAAATTTAATTAGTAACATGCCAAATGCTGTTGGGAAACAAGCAATACAGATGCAGATGATAAGTTGCTTATGGTGCGGTGACGCAGCCAGGGTGCATGAAGATAGCTTTAAATATATTAAAGACGAACACGACACATACTCATTCGTGCAGGCTAGAATATCACACCTTTTCTGTTCATCTATAACGTACGTTTGCATTTAGAAATCCCAAGAGTAGTCTAACCAATAAATAACCTCAGAATCGGGTGATCTAGAACGTGTATTCTTTTAAAGAAAATACAACGATTTGTCTATTGTACTCGATTGATATTCTATCATTTACTCCTGAAACTCGAATGGTTCAAATATCACTACATCATTTTGGGGGAAAATTATTCAGGATTTGGAAATCCGAAATAGTAATCATATTACGGAAATTCTACTTGATTAATAAAGGAAAAACTTTTATTGAATATAAAATAAACTAAACTGCTGCAATTAAGTGTAACTTACCATGCATGCACATCTATCTCTAAAATAAATGTATCGTAATTCATTAATGATTGGAAAGTTGCGACTGATTTAAGGAGGTACGATTAATTTGGGAAAAAATATACGATCATTGGTTGTAACTCTTATGTTAAACGGCTCTTAAGATATCAAAACGAATAAATATGAACAATAAAAAGACTTACGTGTTAGGTGTGGGATTTGTGCCATCTTGACTTAATTTTAAGCCATCTTTCATCCAGTAGAAGTCGAAGGGTTTGGGATTAGCAATGACGTCACACCCGAAGGTTACCGAAGCGCCCGGAGCAGCCCGAATGTCCGATGGAAGACCCGTCAGTTCGGGTACGTCTGCACAATATCAACAGCGAAAATAAAGAACTTTAGAAAATTGAAAGAAAAAGAGTTAAAGTTCCTAAAGCATGCTACATCTATGAACTCTGAGAAATGAAGAAGGATTGTGAATCTGACTTTAATACAAAAATTGTAGTTAGTCATATCTTGTCCTAGGCGGATGATCAGCAAAATTTATAGCAAATAATACTAAATATAAGAATAAACTTACATTTACTGAAACATGCATGATTTTAATTTATAGGGGAATTATACTTACTCTTTACAGGTTAATTAGATTATCATTATCAAAAATAACATATGAAGTCTGTTTATCCTCTTTGTTGTTAATTGGATGTTGTTGGTGCCACAACTAGGGAATAGACTATCATATTGACAATGATATTTGAGTGCATGACTTCTTTTCCCATAAGACATGAGGCTGTACTGCCATCTACGTAATCACATCACCCTCGTCTACGACTCGTACAACAGGAATATACTTGGGCAATACCTCATAAGGTCAGTGAGTATTAGTAGTCATCCCTGGCGTAGTCCGACATGTTGAACGGAGGGGGGGGGGGGGGGGGGGGCAGTGACACAAAATCACAGAATCACTCTAAACACTTGCGGGAGGTTTGAGATCATGACCCCTAGGTTCCGTGGATGACCTATATTTAAACGTCTTTGGGCATAACCCCCTTGTGCATCCTTTGTGCGCCCATGCTACGCATATGATTATAAATAAGAATATAATTATGAACACAAATATACGTACATTGCACGACCAATTCCACGTAACCAAAGTTGGGGCCGATGCGATTGGTCGCCTGACAGCGGTAGTCTCCACTCTGTGTCCTTGATACATTAGTGATCATGAAAACACCGTGCTTTGTATCTTCTGCAATATAGAAGAAAAGAGGAGAGTTACTAAATAGTCAACCTTCGAAGAACACGACATTGATGCTGTATTCAATCACTAGAAACATAGGTCCACGATTCATAAAACTGCTATCAATAACACCTGCCACGCCATAAATCTACGACAAATTGCTCTTTGCCAAATGTAAGGTTTTTAGTAGCTCGTTACAATTGTTTTATCAAGTTATTGATAACAATTTTTATGAAACAGAGCTCTGATGTAAGAGTGGAACCGAGTAGAGGTTCCGAGGTACAGTGGATAATTTACTTGACTCTCATTCCTAGGATTGAGGGTTCAAATCCCGGCCGAACACCAATAACATCCTTTTGATTTAATCCACATTTACCGATCTCCATCTAGGTGTAAATCATTCTGGTGATTGGTGCGGTCATTATAACAAATTTACAGGGCCATCAGGAAAAATTTCATTAATGCCGATGAGGCTTACCCGGGTCAAAAAATATTATTACATGTATTACTTTTATCATTATTATTATCATCATCATTACTATTTGCTAAATCGTCTTCCTGAAATAACAGTTCCTGCATATTTTCCCTCTTATTTTGACATTATTTCTATGATGATATTGCAAACGTGTAATCTCCCACTATGTTAGGATCCTATTACGACCGGAAATTGTTTTCTGTCATAATTATTATGTGCCAATCAGAAACTACGACAAGTAAAGGGTTAATTAAAGCCGACCTGATGCCGAGGTGGACTACGTCGTTTGATAGACGTGACCTCCTCATGAAATCATGCCCGATTCCACATTAGTAAAAGCGGCGGCAGCGGTGGGATGCCTTGCATTATAAAGAGCTGAACAGGGGTGTATAATGTGTGTGGGTCACGTGTATATAGATCCTCAGGGACTCATTTCTATCAGGTGCACTTTACCAACCATCCTCCACCTTTCCACCGTGCATGACGCTCATTCTAAATTTGTTGGTTTGGCTCAATAACTTTTGCTTCAGATCCCTAAAAATATGCCAGGGGGGTGTTTCACAAAGATCCTAAGTTGAACTTGTCTCTAAGTTGGACTTAAAAATCATGGAGAGCCATTAGCATCTATGAAAATATTTTGAAAAAGTTGTTTTAAAAGGCATAAAATGTTGATTCAAATCATTCATATTTTTCGATTATCAAGAAAATTTTATGTTCTAGATGTGGAATTTATAAAAAGTTGAAAATACTTGAATTTACGCTTTTGAATATATTTTATTTTTAGACAACAAATGGCTCTCCATAACTTTTAACTCCAACTTAGAGTTAAGTTCGACTTACGATCTTTGTGAAACACCTCCCAGATGTATGAGTAGAAAAGTCTATCATTCCGCACAATCTGCATCCACTTTTGTTTCACGAGCATCTGGCGTTTGATACCAGGAATTTTTAAAACGAAATTAAGATTTAATATCTTTAAATTGGCAACACTTGAGGGATTAAAACTCCTTTTTCAATAGACATTGGCAATTTTTTAACTTTCAGGCTCATGTATATAATTTTAGCAAATATTACATTTCATTTTAACAATAAAGCAATAAAAGAAATATGAATTCCCTAAGCTCTGTGTTATAGCATCCAAATATGAGAAGTGTAAAACATTTACGTGGTCATAAAAAACACACCTCATCTCTGAACGAGACTTGAACGAAACATTTAATTTGAACTAAAATTGAACAAATTACCTGTTCCCGCCGACAGTTCTTCAGGCTCAGGCTGGTTGGGTATCATTTTTACCCAGGTAAAGAAGGGGGCGGGTCTACCGCTGGCGTTGCATCTTAAAGTGATGTTGTATGTCTCGTTCACGAATATTCTGTCTGGTTCATCGATACTCCAAAATGGCGGCTCTCGGGGTCCAATATAGTACACGACAGGTGCATCTGAGGACGAACCAAAAAAGAATTCAATTATAAAGCATTTAACGCATGTTAAGCGGTTTCACAGCGCACAACAGAGTTCTTTATTCCACAGAGTTTTGCTCTCCTTTGAGAAATTAGAAGTAGCGAATCGGTCATGATCAGAGAAAGCGTTAAAAACATGAAATGAAAAAAGCATCTGTTTGTCATGATACTATTACATCTTGTAATGTTTTATCCTACTCAGACATACTTTTGTGTAGCTCTAGTGCTTTTATGTGATTTCATCTTTTGCATGAGTGCTCCTTGACATAATTTAGTCGTAAACTGTAGATGCAAGAAAATGTTTAATACATTGAGATTTTTACAATATCTTGTCTTGATCGATAAAAGCCTTTTTTTTCGTAATTTTCGCCTTCTGTACTAATATCTTCGTTTACCACATGTTATTAATAACGGAAAGGAAATAGATCTTAATCTCAATTGAAAATCATATGTGGGTGTGCGTGTGCGGAGTGTGTGCTTGAGTGTTAACCTCGGTGAATGAGAATGAAAAGGGTTGTAGGTATGTGAAAACGGCTTTCGACTTTCAGCTAAACTGCACGTTGTTATTATTATTAATGATAGTTATATTATCGAGAATTTAGGGGCGCTAAAACAAAAACTGTAACAGTGCTTACGAAATGTCAGAAACAGAAACATAAAATACATAAATTCATAAAAATAGGTAAAACACATTATGCTACTGAGGGAAGAAGTGTGTTTTGAGAGACCTTTTGAAAGAGGCAAGACAGGTTAACTTTCTGATGGAAAGAAGGATATAATCCTTCGTTGCCTCTCGATACCTAGCTCTCCATTAAAATGCCAGCCCTTCTCCGCCATTTTGAATTCGTAACACGTGCACGTCATATCCACCGGGGCGTCATATAAACATGGGATGAAACGTGTAGCGAACACCCAACGGTGGATTATTTACCAGAACCTTAACGGATGGAATACATCGACCTCTTTTGGGGAGGCATTACGCATCAGTGCTTATGCAAGAGGACTACGTATCCAAGGAAGATTGTTACCCACCGGTATATACAAAATCATCGTTTTCTTGAATATTTCATTAAACGTTGATTAAGTCCCCAGTACTGTTCCCCGGGTATGAGAAGTTAACGAGTTGCAAATTAAGGAGGAACTGGAGAGAATATTCTGGCATTAGTGGTTGTATATACCCTAATGGATAGGATGAAAGGGAATTTCGTAGTAAAGGCGATTTTTGTTTGGTCTGAATTTTGTTTGTTTTTGGAATTAACGATACATTATCAGGTTGTAAAAAGTATGATATTTCGACACAAAGTATAGTGTGATTAATAAACGTGCATTGACTTGAGATGATCCTATCATATGTTATTGAATTGAGTTAATGAAGAAACATGAAATGATTCTATTCATTAGCTAAAAACCAAAGCGAACCGACAATTTATATGCCTATTGTTATGTGGTTGAATTCAATTTGTGAAGAAGGGACACAGAATTACTCCCACACAACAAAACATAATAAGAAATATCTTAATGACTTATTGGTAGATTCTAAATCTTATTTGAAAGAGGGTCATTGTCTTTGTAGAAAAAAATCGAAACGATGCGGTGATTCTTGGACAGAGTTTTTCAAGACCAGAATTCCGAGAATTACGGCACAAGGTGCATAACTTTGACGAACGTCAATAGTACAAAGTAAATCATTGTTTACGACCCACTGGGTACTTTTGATATGGTATACATGCGACTGAAATGAATAATTCACAATTATGCCTTATTTCAACATCTGCAATCTTCAACTCCATTCCATTTCTTAGCTACATATTTTTTCTATTTATTGATTTTCTAAGCATATCTAAACCATCTAGACAGCATCTGAGGAACTAACACTTCAACAAGCTCTGCTTCCAGTAAGTTCCTCTTTTCTCGTGCTTTTTCTATCATATTTGTCGTTTAATTGCATATTTTTGTAATGTAATTATTCATTGTATTATGTTTTGCATGAGAAATAAAATCATTTGAATCATTATTGCTCGCCACGGACAGTATTAATTTCAGCTTGTATTTTCATCTTGCATGGATACTCAATAGTAAGTGCATTACAGGATTCATTATCTGCTATCGCTCACGATTAAAGTTTGAAGCACTCTTCCCCTTTTGGGAGTGAGATGACGTCACAATGGTGTCTAGTCGTAGCGAGTCACTTTAGTTTATACGGACATCATGAATATAATAACATCCCAAATGATTACGTACACCATGACGCTGGGTGAAAAACATGATTAACTATGCCAATATGGAATTTGATAATATAACAAGTGTTATTAGCTGTTCGCAATTAAAGAGAAGGATTAAAAAGAGAAATTAAACAGAGTTTCTGGTTAAGATTAAAAACGAGTTGTGCTCTCTAAAATAAAAAATGGTGAATATTCACTCCTGTGTTTTTCACTCTCCTGGGAGTCACGTCAGTAATTAGGAGTGAATATTGATTGTTTCGAGTGCTCTCAAAAAGCAAGTTACCCTTTTAACCCTCTACTTTCGCTATATGTTCACTCTCGAGAAGAGTCACGTCATTGATGACCCTCGATTCTTGTTTATAGAGTAATTATTTTTCTTCTCTTGACTTCAACGTAAAAGAACAACATGATAGAAATGTCCCACCCCCCCAAAAAAAAAAAAGAGGATTAACCTTAAAATGCCCGCATGTTGGAAATATGACAAGAACTAGCTAGAACATTTTGATCAAGTTCAAGCCACCTTTGTATGTAATCCCATATACGGTGCATGTAATTTTAAGCAAGTTTGTGTTAATATGTCCCTCTATTTTGATCATTACTTTGATAAGCCCACAGCAGCCTATAAATCAACGGTGGTGCACTACATTATCATCCTTTCCCTTTTTTCAGTCATTTATTTGTTTGCGTTTCCGAGAATTCAGTTAACTATTTCTCTTTCAGATATTTCCTAATACAGAAAAGAATTACATCCGTCATATTTTCCTGTCCTAAACATGATGAAATGAAATATGATGTTTTGGGCAGGTATCACACGTTGAAAATACCCGCTGAAATATTTACCGGGTAATTCGAAGAGTCATTTAAGGCTTACGGTATTCCCGCATGAGTATTGAATTATTTGACTTCAATACGACGAGACAACTATAAGGTGAACAGACAAAATCCAGCTGAAAGAAATAGCATCAAGGAATTATATGTACTGTGGGCAACTTGTGATTGAAACTTATGCCTAGTTACTTTGTAGTAATAACACATTTTCCAAATTTTAGTAAAATTTCTAGAAAGGTGCATACTTTAAATGTCACATCGAAAATGTCAAAAAAAATGTCGTAGGAGCGAAAATCGCGTGTATACTGTATAAAGATAAGGAAATATGTTCCCGCACAGGGCACTTAATGTTGCAAATGAAAATCTTGTATGTTAAGATGATAGCTCAACACAACACATAATAATGTGATATTCTGAGTTTATATAGCATTTAATACATTTTGACGATGTATCCAAGCACTTTACAAATTCATCACGTCTCCGGTCATCAGATTCAGGCTGTCCTGCCCACAATGTATGCACATACTCCACTCCATGTGGAGCATTCCAGGCAAGCGCCACTTACAGACGCTCACAGTGCTTATCAAACTGACTTTTTCTGGGACACCGTGTCCTCTACCACTTGCTCTAATCGGCTATTAATGGAGGGACGCACACAATGTATGCACATACTCCACTCCTTGGGGAGCATTCCAGCCACGCGCCACTTACAGACGCTCACAGTACTTATCAAACTGACCTTTTCTGGGACACCGTGTCCTCTACTACTCGCCCTAATCGGCTATTAATGGAGGGACAACCCACGGCCGATTGGCGGCGACGTATGATTGAATTTCATTATTCATCGATGCCAAAATTAATTTCTGGCATCAATGCAATGACGGACACACCTTCCATACCAATATCATGTGTTTTATGTCTGGCTGGTGTGCAGGTCATGTAGATATATTTTCAAGATCAACTTTGAAGTCTGTTTCAAGAGGCATATGTACAGCCAATGGGAGGGCACTGGAATCATTGGAGGTGGGGGGGGGGGGAGGGGGCTGAGGCCATAGATAGCAAAATTAACTGCTAGCACCAATTCAATGGCGGGTACAACGTCTGACTGGTGTGCAGATCATGACTGACTTCTTCAAGATCAAACTTGAAGTCTGTTTCAAGTAGCGTATTTCCAGCCATTTGGAGGGCACTGTACTGGAATCATTGGCAGGGGGGGGGGGGGATAAGGGAGATAGATAGCAAAATTATCTTCTGGCATCAATGAATTATTCAATGACGAAATCAACTTACGTTTCAAGCACCTAAGTCTGATTGATTAACAGGGCATGTAGATGTATTTTAAAACTTTGAAAAAAAGCGTTTTAGCCCTCCACAGGCTATTTATTTAGTCAAACAAAACATTTTACAATTCAATGAAATGAAGTCATTTCTCTCCTTGTTAATATAAACAAATGTTGTAGTGACTGCCATTTAGTAAAAAGAATTGTTATACATACCAGATATAGAAATAAATATATCTCTCGTCTTCATAATAATGAATAGGCCTAATTTTCTTCTTCAAAGAATTAAAATTTGGAAATTTGTTTGTACGAATAGTTAATGCTTAATCAAAGTCACCATGCAATTTAAATCATCATTTTTTTTTGTCTTCAAATCCAAAAATTACATTTTCTAAATTACACTCTATCTGTTCTTGGGAACCTTCGTTTATCTATTTCAACGTTTAATTCCAGATTGATTTTAAATCTTAACTGTGAAGTCTATATCCAATCGCGTTGCAAAGGTGCTGGAAACTGGGAGGGGGGGGGCTTGTTTATATTTCCCTTTCCCTCTCCATTTTCTTTTCCCCCTTCTCCCCCCCCCCCTGCCTTTCGATTGTGGTGGGGGCGATTTTCTGTGTTCCTGCATCCATGCCACTGTCTTTTCCAACGATACTATGATCTTTTAAATTTGTGTTTTCATCACGTCTTGTTTTCCAATCACCTGTAGATAATACGTGCCAGTGATGTATGCGGAAATCGATAAACAGGGGTGCTAGAGGTGAATTTTTAGCGGACTGAAAAGGGGCGCTGGTGGGTGAGTGTAGGTGGGGGGGGGGGGGGTAGGGGGATAAATGAATCTGACACACCTGCATGCAGTTTAACTATGCCATGGTATTACGTATGAGTGCTATATACAGTTTAAGTGAGAGCGCCACTGACTCCACCCATGTGTTGGCTTCAATATTTGCTGTTTGAATGGATTTTCAAACCCAAGATCTGATCGAAGTGCTTCCGAGTTAAGAAGCTGTCGACAGCTCAAACATGGCGTCGCTTCCTCTTTTAATCCCACCGTTACATTCTTGATAGTAATACTATTACTAATACCGTGCAGATATGAAGTTATTAAAGCTATTTTTCTCGTTTCTTAGTGTCAAACTCAAGAATAGTCTTAATGTTCTTATTTTTATTTTTTTAGAGTACTTGCCCTCCATGATATCGAAAAAGGTGCACAGGAAAAGGTTATGCAACGCTGTGCTATATTTAAAAAACTTTCTTCGAAGAACTTTACAAAAAATTATTTATTTTGCACCCACAAGTAATATTCTATTACATATATCTGTATTAAAAAGTAATACATTTCCCTTTTTCGAAGGGCGACCCTGTTATCTTTCTGTTGCAGGTACAACAAACACTGACAATATATCCAAGTATACGTCGTTATAGTACTCCGGTTGATGGCAATACAGGCAACCCTGTTTCAGAGATCTTCGTAATTACCAAGCTGTTACTGAATGGCGACGTTAACAAAGCGGCTTGTGATTACCCAGGACCTTAGAGACTCTCCCCCTAATGGGGAGAGCAATGATGCAGTCTTATACTTCGCGTCATTACATATTTTATATCCAATTGAAATCAATTTAAGCTGGCGTGAGACACGAAAAGGGAACACACGACATTAAATTGGTATGACTTTCATGCATAAGATTATGTGGTGATAAGCCATATACGTGTAGCTACTCCTGTATTGGTTAACGAGCATTGAGAAGTTATACAATCAACGTAACCCCATTGCACTCGAGCGTCATTTTGCTGACGTAGGGTTGCGTCAGGGATTTTTGACGCGCATCGTAAAAGTAATATCGCACAAAAATAAAAATGGAAATGCAACGTGCAAACAATGCTGTGCAGAGGCTTTATAACGCAACATGTCGTGTTTATTGCAGCCTGGCGTCATTTTGCTACGCCAATAGTATTGTATCGTATTGTATTGCTTCATTAACTCAGCCGAACATACACTACTTGCATGTTCTGTATTACTAACATGATTTATTCACATAATTGCGACTTAATCAATATTTCCTATTGGCATTACAGTTGAACTAGGTACAATATATATGATTATCTTGCAAACGAGTATTCGTTTGTACCACGTCTATTATTGCTGTGTTATATCTTTCTAAAGGTACGATTACATTTTATTTTATCTGTTCTGTATAAACGTTATGATTTTTGATGTAAATATGTTCATGATAATTCAGGGCCCCATGGAAGACTACTACTTATTGGTGAATGGGCTGCCCTGACAAAAGATTATAAATAAATAAATGGATAGAAATGTCTTTCACACACGAGGCGCCATTCCACTTTGCCAATCGGTTCATTGCGCTATTGAAATAATTCAAATTACACCAAACCTCACGGCTACAATTAAGATATCAAATCAATATTCTTAGATTTTTTGCATAAAAAGATGCAATTCAACGCAACCCCCAAAATCAAACACAGTTCAAATTTCAATCAATCAGGATCGCGTATTTATGACTTGCGTTTAAGTTGTTTGAGTTATGTTAAAGCGAATCCGTTATGCAAGAAGACCCTAACCGCACACATCAACGATTTTCGACGTAGACTTTTAGCCCATGCGTCAGATAGTTGCGTTGGTGCATATTTAGGCGTCAAGGCCTGTGATATTTATGTACACTGTCGCTCATAAAGTTGGAATATTTTCGTTTTACCCAAATTTATGAAATTATTTCAAAAATGATTTAAAAATAATAGATTTTGATGATAGTAAACATTCTCAGATGTTATTGAAAAATAATTTGACAATGTGTGTTTTGCATGACAGCTAACGCATGTGTATGCTACTATGCTTATCAACTAGGGAACCTACACCCTTAAGTCATAAATGACAGTAATGAGGATTAATGTCCCAAAAAGGGCACTAATATAGCACATCGACACGGTTTTGATCCTAGGGCCTCACAGTTACGAGGCCATTGCTTTGTCACTGAACCATGACTGTACGCAGCGGGGGCTAGGGTAGGGGGCACTTTCAATAAATAAAAAAACCTAATAAATACGGCAATAAATTATTGAAAATTTATTGCATTTTCTGTGTTTTTTTATTTATGGAAAATGCCCCCTACCCTAGCCCCCGCTGCGAACAGTCATGGTTCAATGACAAAGCAATGGCCTCGTAACTGTGAGGCCCTAGGATCAAAACCGTGTCGATGTGCTATATTAGTGCCCTTTTGTGGGGCATTAATCCTCATTACTGTCATGTATGACTTAAGGGCGTAGGTCCCCTAGTTGTTAAGCATAGTAGCATCCACATGCTTTAGCAGTCACGCAAAACACACATTGTCAAATTATTATTCAATAAAATCTGAGAATGTATACTATTATCTAGATCTATTATTTTTTAATTATTTTTAAAATAATTCCATAAATTGGGGTAAAACAAAAATATTCCAACTTTATGAGCGACAGTGTATATGCCTGACCAGCCTTGGACGGGCCGTATCCAAGGGGCATTAGGGACTTTTAGATTTGCACGTGTGCCTTCAAAGGACGTCACACATAGCAGTCCACTATGTCGACGTGCAAATCTAAAAGTCCCTAATATTACAATTCATCAACTCCTATTTCCCCAAGGGTCACGTAATGGGATCTACATATCGCCCCTCACAGGCTAATTCACGTTGCATGGTCTGTATACTGAAACACTTGTTTTCAAATTGAATTCTACAAGCCAAGCAAATTTCCATTTGGTAACGAATTTCTTTACTACACGCTAGAGGCATCGCGTAACGACGTATTTATGCTCTCCCTAAAAATGCTGAATAATTCAAATTATTAAGTTGAAAATAATGATAAATAACCCTCATGGGTCAAGGGCATAGATGTATTACTTTCCAAGGCGCATGTGCTTAATATCAGATAAAGTTCTAGTACTCCAGGGGCACTATCTAAGTGGGAAATGTCTGTAAGAAATTAAATGCCACTTTTTATTCCATCTGAAATTTGCTCCAGGAAGAAGCTGTTGCAAAAATGTATTCGAAATTAATAAAGTTAACTTACTAACGAGTTATTGCACTCACCTGTTATCTATTATAATTGTATTTCGATAGTCAGAATGCGAACTGTATATATTAGCTGTTGCTAGGTAGGATACACATCAAGGCTTGCCCTACCTAGCAACACGAAATGTATGCCATTTCCATTCTGACTACTGAAATACAATTATTCGTAACAGGTGAATGAAATACTAATTTATCTCAAAATACATGTATTATCTTTTCATAACAAATCATAAACTTCTTTGATGGAGTTAGGTCTTTCTTCCAATTAAACATTTATTTGAATTGAACATATCTATACTCACAATTGACGATAACGTTAAACTCTGCCTGGACCTTGCATTCACTTGCACTCACTCGACATTTATACGTCATAGAGTCGTAAGTACTTAAAACTTTGATCGTCAAATTTGAGCTTCTGGTTGGATTTGTGGGGCTGTAATCAATATCGTAATTAACAGAACCCGTCTGGGGACTATCGTTCCAGTATATGTTCTGAGTCCCGGCTAAAGAGAGAGAGAGAGACAGAGAGAGGCAGAGAGAGAAAGAAAGAGAAAGAGAGAGAGAAAGAGGGAGAGAGAGAGAGGGGGAGATAGGAGGGGTAGGGGAGGTAGTGAAGAAGGGAAAGATGAGGAGAGAGATGAAGAGAGAGAGAGAGAGAGAGAGAGAGAGAGGGAGAGGAAGATGGATACAGGAGGGAGGGAGGGAGGGAGAGGGAGAGGGGGATGAGAGAGAGAGGAATACTAATAAAATATACAGGCATTATAATAGCTGTATATTAGACATATAATACAGTTGCCTATAATACTTAACTATTGTGACAATATTGTTTATTCTTGATTGATAAAGTGTTTTTTTTTAAGAACTTAATTTATCAATCTTTATGACATTCCAGATTGATCAAACTTTATAATATATTGAAAAAAATAATCATGTCATGAAAAGAGGAAAGGAAAATTATTCCAACTCCATGTGCTAGAGTGTACATAATTAATGATAGTACAAAATACATTTCATGTTAATAATAGAACATAATTAAAAGAATGTTAACGATAATAGAGATTTACTTTTATATTGATAATGCAGTTAACTAAGTATAAAAACAAATATTGCATCCATACCAATATCCGTAAATCAGTTACTTTATCTCATTTTAGTAAGAGATTGCCTTGTACCAACTAGTTTAAACAAAAAACATTTTTGTTTTTATGGGGGGGGGGTGGGGGATATACTTACCATACCAATATATTTGGAAATCCCCGGTGACATTGTAAAAGACACATGGTAAAGTAAGTGATTTTTTCTCATCTGCTTCGAGCTCTGTTTCGGTAGACATAAAGACTGGCTTGGGTGTCCTTGAGCCTGCGATGATAGTAATATCACCAACAATGATAATAATTGTGATAATGATAATATTTTGATTTGATTTGATATGGTTTATGATTAAAAAAACATTCAAATAGCAGCCAGAGGCTGAAACAAATTTAATCTACATACAAAAGCATAAGATATAAATATAAATGGTAATTCACAATAAATAATCAAGGATATGATCAAAGTAAAGAAAGATAAACAAGAGAAGAGATTGAAACGGATGACTAGAGGATAATTAAAGGAGAACGATCGCGTAACAGAAGGCAGTAAGACAAATGTAATAGAAGATTAGAAGGACTGGTAAGACAATAAAAGAGAGAGAGAGAGAGCGTAGAGAAATGTAAATCTCTATTATATCTGTAATAATAACAACGGCAATAACTACATTGATAATAATAACAATAATGACAATATTTGAATGACGAAAATATTATAATTAATAATGATGACGATGATGATTATAAAGATATTAATAATGTTAATGATAATGATAATGATAAAAAAAAAAAGAATATTAAAGGTAAAGACCAGTATTGGAAACGCCCCAATTTCAAAAAATGAAATGGAAGCTCTCATCACCAATCATGTGAAAGAATATGTTTTGACTAATACATGATGATAAAAAATTTGCCGGTAAACCGCCTACTAATTCATATATTTTGTAAATTTGTTTCTCTCGTGGTCTGTGAGAGATATAGGGTAGTCCCATATACATCTTTCTGTGTATAGTGCTTGTAACTTTACGAAGAATGGGCCAAATTTCTTATCATTTTGATGATTCCAGAACCTTGCAGATGCTAGATGCTAGATGATCAACCTTTTCTGATCGATTCCACAACGTTTCTTTCACAATGCAATCGCATGACCATAACTGGTCTTTACCTTTAACGATATTAATCATCATCATCATCATCATCATCATCATCATTATCAGTATCATCATCAATAACATGATCCTCATAATAATATTAACAACAATAATGATGATACTATAATAATGACAAATTTGATAACAAAAATGAAACATTACTATCAATCCAAATAGACTACGACTCTTTTATCATATTTCATTAGAAGATGGAAAATTATCTAACACACATCGAGAGATATATAATTGAAGATTGTGTTTACAAATATGCCAAAAAACCCTAGCTGCGTCCTATTATTCGGTAGTTTTCAAAGAGTGGGATGTCCAGGGGTGTAGTCCTAGGGGGGTAGTTGCCCTAGAAAATCATCATTAAACCCTACTTTACTATCCAGAGTATACAAATACGTGTATGCAACAACAGAACAGGACCCAGTTTCATAAAACTTGTTTTCAACGGAGTTAAGTCTTTTGTCAATTCTGCTTGTTGCTACGGCAGGCAGCCAGTGAAAAGAATTCTTTTGATAAAATTATGGAAATGCAAGCACTACTTTAAACAAACAGAACTTTGTCATTCCTTGCTCATTTTTCCTGATTGAGGTGTCATAGAAAAGGGCAGAAACTCAACTTTCTAGAAATGTGATTTTCTCTTTGAAGTTCAGATACCGTCCGCCAAATAACTTTTTGGTTTCCTGTCTTCAAATTAATTTTAATCACTCATGCGTGAAATATGCATCATATAAGTTGCATCAATTGAAAGAAGAGGATCTACGCTTTCCAAATATGTGTCATTTATTCATTATAAATGTGACTAAGTTATGATAAAACATCGATAATTCTCGGTTTCGTTTTTTTCTGGGACGCACTGTATAACAAATTGTATGAAACAGGTCCGCACTTACATTCAAGCTGCCCCGCTACGAGATTCAAGAGGAAACAAGAGAGCGCGATCCAGAAGTAGAGAAACACGGCCGCCATCTTGAAAACCTAGGGGTAAAGGAAACGACGAGGAATATTTAAAAAGAAATACTCGGAAGCAATGAACTGTGGCGTAGCGTGAGTGGGTCGCCCCTTGAAGGGACACAAGAACGATGAAGGAGGAAGGGGCGGAGGGGGAGGGGCGCATCAGTCGTGCTCGGTTAGTGAAAATAATACGAATTTACAAGGTGAGCAATTCAGAGGAGCGTGCGGGAGAAGGTCTTCTTCTCTCATTCTGTTCCCCATTCTCTCTTTCAATTTCTCTCTCTGCTCGCTTTTTCTTTCTTTGTATTCTTTTTCACCACTTGATTGCTCCAGTGCCCGGCTTACTTCGAATCATTGGATCATCACGTCCGGTCTGGTGCTCGCATTTGGCAACCTTTCGTGAAACGAAACGAAAGCGGAAGATGACGCGATTTGCTATAGTGTCTTCACAGAGTGTAGGGTAAATTGGACCAGACCGTGGCATTGGCATTTGTAGGTGATAGGAGTTTATTTCACAAAAATTGCCCCCAAGATTTCGTCAACAAAGGGACGTGTTTGGAAAAGGTCGGTAACGCGAACACCCGACTCAACGCGATGACCCGATGATACGTAGTAAGCCTGTGCCCCTGTACACTGTAAAAAGTGAAATGTTAAATAACCATTTAAGAGGGTTGAGGAGTGACCACTCTTTCAAAATGTCAGATGGATACTTTTAAACTGTATAATGTTGGATCCAGCATGTTTAAAGTGTTAATCTTCCATTTTGAAAAAGTGGTCACTCCTCGGCCCTTTTAAATAATTAGTTAACATTTTAATTGTTAGAGTGTAGCTACGCCAAGGGCCATGGGAATCGCCAGAACTTGATGACATATTGAGGATGTCGCTCAAAGATGTGCGCAGATGTAACATCCATTCCAAAGTTTTCATTTTGTTAATGGGGGGGGGGGGAGGGTTCTTAAACGTGTTCTGCTCAGTCACGTCACGGTTGAACGAAACATTATTAGGCAAGGTTTTTTTCCGCGATCAATTTCCTAGATTTACCGAATTCAATATGTTATTCTGAGCACGTGTCATGCAACCGTCTTTTGAATGAGCACATATCAAGCCCCCGATCCCCGCCCCCTTTTGAAATTGCCTGACACAAATTCGAATAGATGATATATATGCATATAACCTTTAGAAATAATTTCCTTAACTGTATTCCTTGTAATCCTAGACTAAATACCACTATCAAAAGCTAACGCTAACCTTAAAACCCAACCCTATCAACTCTACATCTGTGACGAAAGGAAGCCCGGAGCAATTGTCGCCGGAGAGAATGTGGGATCAGGACATCGCGATCTTGACTGTCACTTTCATCCATCAGCTATTACACTCTTTCATACAGGATTTGAAAAAATGCGAAAAGAAAATATCATCCGTATTCCGTCTGTTTTTATATATCTATGATATCGGTTGTTTTCAATCTCGTTAAAGCCCCACTGTCCTACTTGTAGCTACTTGCTCCCTCTATATAGAAAACTTCCCTAATCGGTGCCTGTTGGTTCCCCATGATCCTCTTTTTCTTATGTTAAATGAGAGCTGAGTTAATGAGATAGCCACCTGTCTCAGTGACCTCGCTGGCTCGCTGGGTAGTCTAATCCCTTCTAGCTGAAGAAGTAAAGCCTGTCTTTAAAACTAACTAACCAAACTTCTTTAACTGTAATCCTGGACCAATATCATATCAAAAGCTAACCCTAACCTTAAAACCGAACCCTATCAACTCTACATTTTTGACGAAAGGAAGCCCGGAGCAATCGTAGCCAAGCAAATGTCGGATCAGGACATCGCGATCATAACTGTCACTTTCATCCATTTTTAAAATGTGAAGAGAAAATATAATCCATGTTCCGTCTGTTTTTACATATCTATGCTAACGGTTATTTTCAATCTCGTGAAAATAATGTACTATTCAGACACTTTCTACTGTAACAAAGTACATTAGGTGTAAATGGGTTTAGTCTTGTTTCACGCGGAAAACGTTTACACCGCTAGTATTAACACCTCGGAATCAAAAGGTCTCGAGGATTGAAATGTATATATTCGAAAAGGTGATGAACACGGTGTTCCCGAAAACCTGAACCACCTAAATATTAATGGAATGAATAGATATAGTTCAAGAAGGATGTTCAAATTCATCATGCAGTTTCAAAATAGATCGCCTTCTCAATTTGCCTGATTACTGCAAATTAAATGAATATACACAGTGACGTAAAATGGGTTCAGACCCAGGACACTGGAGTGTGTGTGGGTGTATGTGCGCGTAAATGTGTGTGTGTGTTTAGGGAGGAGGCAACAATTTTGCCAGTTGAATTAAATGCTATGGAAAATAAGGCCATGAGATGAAAGAGTATCCCTTCCCTCTCTTACACGCTCTCTCTCTCTCTCTCTCTCTCGCTCTCTCTCTCTCTCTCTGTCCCTCTCTCTCGTTATGCACTCATTCTCTTTCAATGATAGTAATGATAACATTAATGATGATAATAATAATAACAATAATAATATTAACAATGATAATGATGTTAATGATACTGACACTACTACTATACTACTACTATACTACTACTATACTACTACTACTACTACTACTTCTACTACTACTACTGATAACACCGGTTTCTCATATATAGCGCTTAACTATTAACTGATCAGAGCGCTTACAGTATGATCATTACAGTCGGTCACTGGATTAAATTACTATTCTGTGCATTGCACGGTGCACATTCTCCACCCCCTGTTGAACATTCCGGCTAGTCGCCTTTTGCGCACATGCTTATCCAACCACAATGACGTTCGCATCCTACCAGATACTCAATTAACACCTGGATGAAGAGGAGCAATGTAGTTAAAATGCCTTGTTCAATGCCAAAAGTGCCGTGCTGGGGCTCGACCCATCACCTTCGCAATTTAAGTGTTTAAACCACTGGACTATGACAACTCTACATTAAAAAGGTTGAATGGCCCTTTAAGATTGCCCTCTTGACGTCCATGAATAAAACAATAACCGTGACCTTGAGCGTAATAATATATGTGAGGGATTGGCAGACATCACGAAGGTTTAATAGGGTATCATCTTTCGCACCAGAGATGGTCATTCATTGATAATTTAATCTTAAGTGTATTTCAGAGTCTTGAATTGGTAGCAGTATTACAAGTATAGTAGTAGTAGACGTAGTAGTAGTAGTAGTAGTAGTAGTAGTGCTAGAAGTAGTAGTAGTAGTAGTAGTAGTAGTAGTAGTAGTAGTAGTAGTAGGACTCCTACTAGTAGTAGTAATGGTGGTGACTGTGGTGATAGTATTATTATAAGTAGTGGTAGAAGTAGTAGTAGTAGTAGTAGTAGTAGTGGTGGTGGTGGTGGTGGTGGTGGTAGTAGTAGTAGTAGTAGTAGTAGTTTTAGTAGTAGTAGTTGTATGATTTTTTTTTTTAGGGGGGGAGGGGGGCGATGAGGAAATATATGACTGATTCCTCGGACCGTCATTACAAAGCCTCTACATGTCCCACAAACAAAGGGATGTGTACAATAGAGGTAGTTGCCAAGGTTTAGAGACACTCAGTTTTACATAGCTGACGGCAGTAATGCACCTTCCTCTTTGATGTATACTCAAATATTCGTGGCATATTACAAGCAACAGTCATAATATTGATTACATCAATATTAGAATGCAGTTGAGTTCTGGTCAGGGCGAACATTCACCGATTGGAAGCGTTTGAATGTTGCCTTCTCTCAAGACAGTATTTGGCAGTGAATTCTGCTTAATCCTTTTTTTTCCTTCTATATTCCAAACCAATCGCAAAGGCTTTCGAAAATAACTTATGGCAATCTGATAGCTCTGTGCCCCACCTATGGATAATGTAGAGTGTGAACAGGTTGGGCAATACTTTCCAACACTTTGCCAATAGTCAACCCAACCATCTATTGAGCAATATTTTCGTATTTTGCCCAACAGTTGGTCAAGATTTTCCCAACAAGTAGGCTACCGTAGTTGGGCAGTTGAAGGGTCATATCTTTGCCCCAATTTTGGTCAAAATACGAAACAATAATATGCACGTGTTAAGTAGGGTACTAACGTTTACCAATACCACTGGGCAAATATTGCCCAATAGATGGTTGGGTTGACTATTGGCACAACGTTGGGCAAAGTGTTGACAAAATATTGCCCAACCTTTTCACAGTGTAAGGACAATAGAATGAGGGATATAGTACGTAATCCGACTGTTATTTATAACGATGGGAACACAATAGGGTATTGAAGCTGCCCTTTTGATATTAGTTGATTTCGTGAAAGTCTATGCGATCGCATTTTTTCAGAGGAAATACTGTTTCATTAAATTTGTTTTCAATAACAAATGCTAAATATCTATGACAACTTAGCTCTCAGTTAATCAAATGCCATCATGTCGGTAGCTGTTATTAGTTATTGCAACTTGTTATCATAATTGATAATAAGTTTTACAAAACAGGAACCTGATAATTTAATATGTTTTGTTGTTGTTGAAATATAGCATTGTAAAATACATGAAGCATCGCAATAGGAAAGCGCTCGTGGCAGAAACAATCCACAATATTATGGGCAATTAGATGACAAACACATACAAACAAGGACTAAAAGAAAGAAAGAAAGAAAGAAAGAAAAAAAGGAAGTAGCGGAAGGAGAAGAAGAAGAAGACAACAGATAAAAAGAAGAAAAAGAAGGAGAAGAAAGAGAAGAAGAAGAAGAAGAAGAAGAAGAAGAAGAAGAAGAGGGGGAAAGGTGGAGGAAGAAATCCATAAATGGAATTTACAGTACAGCAGGTGAAATTTGTCACACATATAACATGAATGTAACATGCACGCCAAGCAATGTTGGAGTCTGTGGCTTAGAGCCACGGCGGATATAGAGTTGACATGAATACTTACCACAAATTCCGAATTGATATAAAGTGGAAAGTCAAGTCGATTGGATATACCACACAATCAATCAGTAACCGAGTAAAGCATCATTTGAAGATTACCGAATTTTGCTATCCGAACGATTTACAGTTTGATTTCTTGGCTGATGATGTAAAAGCGGCTTTCAACAAGTCTCCGTCGGTACTGGATATGGAAGTACGATATGATGGATGTCCGAAAAGCACTAGACTCGCGCTTGAGTGAGATGTATTATTTAGTCAACCTTGGTCAACCTTCGTTCCTGAATGCGCTCGAGAAGCATTACCCAACATTCGCAACGAGTCCATAAGTCATGAATGGTGTGCGACGAACACACACACACACACGCGCACCGAACACACTGAGGAGGAATGTACGGGCGGTACGTTGACAGGTTTTGGCGCCGTTTAGGGCATTTCTGGTACATCATTGGCGCCTTTTTACGAACGGAACCTCCCCGTTGCTTATAGAACGTCAAAGTTTTGAAGTGTCGTAATAACACGCACAGCGTTCTGAATACTTTATGAGATTAAAGCCTCACCGTCCTACTTGTAGCTACTTGCTCCCTATATATAGAAAACTTCCCCAATCAGTGCCTGTTGGTAACCCGTGATCCTCTATATCTTGTGTTATTTGAGAGCTGAGTTGATGTGATAGCTACCTGTCAGTGACCTCGCTGTGTGGTCTAATCCCTCCTAGCCAAACTAGTGCAGAAAATCTTTAAAACTGCTCATTTCGCTGTACCCAATATTAAAGTAGCTGTATTCTGTACAGTGCACAAAATAGACGAGACTTTGACTTTTGATGGGGCACAGCATACTGAGCACGTCATGCCATGCGTAACTCCTTTGGGTACCGAACAAAATAGATGGGGGAATCGTCAATGATCGTTAAGGAGACGAAACCTTTCTCCAAAGTAAAAGTATATCAAGGAATACTAATTCTTCTTCTTTAAAATGCCGTTATTTAGTGTAAAAATGGAAACATCGAACTATGAAATAGTAGTCCAATAGGCGGGATAAAGATATAGTTACTATTGACTGTTTGATTCTGTTTTCAGTTGATTTGATTTGATTTGATTTTAGAAAAAAATGTCTGTGGAGTAATTGGAATCTTGACGCTCATGATTTAATTTGATTTTTGATGTGGTTTGATTTTCTTCTGTATTCATTTAAGTACGCAGTTTTTCAATAACAATAGTAATATATAATATATTACGCATTTTTGCTGATAGTGAATCATAAATAAGCAAATAATTATATATATATCATTTTCAAAAAACGAAATGATAAACTTTCATAAATACTGAATTTCATCAAACATTATACAATTATTTACAGAAGAAGGATTGTCATTAAGAAGTATTGGCAACTGTTGTAATGACATTGTCTGCTGGATACTATACATTCTATTTAATATCCAGAGAAAGAGGAAGAACGAGAATAATATGTGCATGTAGAAAGTTGTTATGAAAGTATTAAACCGTGTAGGCATGTTTATGTTACTTAGTGTGTAAAATCAAGAATGTTTGAACGGGGATCCGAGAGGGAATTAATGATTGCGGTGTTTAGTTAAAAGTTTTTATTCATTTGTTCTTCTTCCAAAAAACGCTTTGGTTTGAATCATTGTCATCTAAATTTGGAGGAAAAGAGACCAATGTAGACTCAATAGCTTAAACTGGCTGGTGTCTCTGATTGAATATAAATGAGGCAAAAGCTTGAAACGTAGCAGAATGTAGGAAGGGAATCGTTCACGGATTGTTAATGTTTTACAAAATAAGAAGAGCAGAGTATGAAGGAAAAATAGGGGAAGAATATGATGAAGGATAAAGTGTTGAAAAAAAGTATATAATAATAATATCTCCTAAAGATCACGAAGAAGGAAGGCCATGGTATGCACCACCAATTTGCCAAAGGGTATTAAAATCAACATTAATTACATCAGACTACACAATGAAGTCAAATACAAAAGGGATTTTTTTTTTTTTTTTTGGGGGGGGGGGGTACCTTTGACATTCTGCCTTTTGGCCGCGCATAATTATATTGTAAATAGGTGGTTTAGACCATGTTTTTATGTGCGGTTGGTTTGTTTGCTAGTTGATTTATTTGTGTAAACCACCTTTATGAAATCAGGTTAAACAGTAATGTGTCCCCTTTAATAATGACTGTTATTCGCATAGCCTAGATAGACAAGACGAATAAACACAATATAGGGAATGTCTCAAAGACTATCATCGAACTCTTGGAGGACGGGAGTACTGTCTTTGGATACACCAATCAAATATTCATTGCAACTCATATCACATCACGAGTTGGGTGGAGAGTTGCCATTAATTGGAAAGGCCCAAAGGCGCGTGATTGCGACACGCTCGAGCGGCACAGCGGCAAGCAACTCCCCCTAAACTCCTCGGTCGGGTCTCAAGAGAGAGGCCCACTACAGCCCAAGCGTATAACCTTCATAATTTGGAAATATCTAGATAATACCTCCAGCTCTAAAATGATACCGTCCGCATATTAAGCACTTCACCCTGAGATTAAATGAAGCAGGATTTTGCTGGGATCACTGGATCAGAATATGGATATGAATTAATTCATCCGTTACCTTAATTGCCCGACATTCCTTAAGACAGTGTGAAAAAGGTTCTATTGATATTTTGGAGGCGGGTGGGTGAGTGGTGTGCCGAGCTGATGCCTATTGTGGAAATATGAGTTTCAAATGTTTGAATTATGCGAGTCAGAGAAAATGAAATTTTTGTATAGCAAAATATTGTTTCCTCATTGGAATACACTTAAAACATTACGATACTCTCTTCACTAGCTGAATATTATGCTTACTCTCTAAGAAGAAAAGAGTTAATGTTAACGCTTTTTTCACTACATTTCTACCCTGCAGCGGAGTCACGTTAGTGGCCACTCGATTTTTTTTTCTTCGATATAGTAGGCCTATACTCGGGTATGATTTTAGCGAGATGCCTATAAATAGATAATCAATATATTTCATTAAGTGTATTTGGATGACGAAATAATATTTTTAAATCATTTTCGGACACCCCTCTCCTCGAGTATGCAGCTTTCATAACTCTTGGGGGGGGGGGTAGCCCCGAGCCCCCCTCCCCGACGCCTCGTAATCCTATAAGAGTATTGCTTAACATAGATCTGCAACATTTCTCGGGCATTTCTCATAATGTTTTCAGTAGTAATACTGCTAATGGCGACCAACTGATTTGCAATTCAGTCCATCACAATTATATTCCTTACCCACCTCAAGTGATATTAACATGTAATTGGTTCGTTCGATGGCGCGAAAGACCATTTCAAGACACTATACGTACGTGTCTTTTAACAGAAATAACACGTTGGGACTTTTTACATCCCCAAGGAAATCAGACTAGAGATTAAAATTTGAAGTCGGCTTGAAATCAATTAGTGCGTCGGTCTTTAACCTTATACCACGTGCAGAAAACTTATACCCCAGTCATACTATGGGTGGGGGGGGGGGTATGATGGATCAGTGGTAGAGCAGTGATCTTCTATTAAACCAGGATCGAGGTCTCGAGTTCGAAACCAAGTCACTGTGCTCTTGCCCTTTGGCTTTGGTAAGCGGCATTAATCCTCATATCCAAGTCCCTCGGAAAGGATGTATACATCCGTGGGTCTCCTTGTAGCCTACCTACATGCATTCACCAACGTTCATGTGACAATCGTCAATCAATAAAGTGCTTGGTTCAACACCAGACCGAGAACGGACCGAATGAGATAATAGTGTGGGGTATTGTATAGCGCTCATGTCTGTCAAACTTGATACTCCTGGCGCTCGTCAATAACATTACCCCCGGCTCTAGCATGGCTGTCATCATGGCGCTCTAGCATGATTCCTACCAGGTTCCCATTTACATCACCTGGGTTGAGTGTGGCAAATGTAGATCACTGTCTTGCCAAAGGACATTGGTTTCGTGGCGGGACTCGAACCGCGGACCTTGTGATCCATAGTCTGTGGCGTATCCACTAGACCACGACACCTCCACACATTACGGTCTATAAATTAATTTGGAGACTGTTAGGCGGTGTGACTGAGGTTTGAAAAGAATTTATGATTGGCTGTGTTTAACTTCGTCATAATTATGTCATGTCGCCAGAGTGCCCGTGACGCTTTTACGCTGATCAAAGAGGGAATGGAAGCAAGAAAGAGAGAGAGAGAGAGAGAGAGAGAAAGGGTGAGAGAAAGGGTGAGAGAGAGAGAGAGAGAGAGAGAGAGAGAGAGAGAGAGGGAGGGATATTAAAGCGGGAGACAGATAAATGGATATAGTAAGGGGTAGGCATATAGATAGAGAAGAGAGAGAGAGAGAGAGAGAGAGAGATAGAGAGAGAGAGAGGGGGGGTTATTTGAACGAGAGAAAAAAAAAAGAAAATCATGTATACGAAACACGAAACAAATCCAAATACTACACACAATAATATCATTTTTAAATGAAATACCGAAAATTGTAAGCTAATATTATTGTTTGAAGCATGTTAATCTGAAGGACTGACTTTTCCCTCTTCACGGATGAACAGGGGGATAAAGAAGGTCCCTGTGGTTTTCAATTCATATTATTCATTTACAATTATGACAGGAGAGATAAATGTCGAGAGAGGGAGAGGGAGGTAGATAGAGAGGGAGAGAGAGAGAGAGAGAGAGAGAGAGAGCAAGAGATGCTGTAAAGATCTATGTTCAAAATTAATTTAGATGCACCGTCTCTTGCCCATAACGTTTAAATATGTTTTATTACCACTTTTCATGAAACGATTGTGACAATATACATATAGTTAATATATTTTTAGAACTTTATTGATCAATCTCACGACCCTTTAAATTTATCAACAAAGCTCAGAGAAGATATAAACTTTATCTATCACGAATAAACCATATTGTCTGTCACAATCATACTTGAAAATAGATGTGAGAAAAAGTGATTCCACATTCATGGGTAACAGTATATATTCGAGAATTCGTTCAAAACGCTTGAGATGATAAATCATCTTGTCGAATGATCCATATTAGAATTCCGTGCATTAAATTGAGTAGGCCATTTTTGTAATGAAACGAATAATGCATATGCCTATGTAAAGCGCCTCGAATACGAATTATTTCAGTCACGTGTTACAGCATAAAGTAAATGTATCTTAATAGTCTGAACTCAAAGTGCAGTAGTACGAACATTATGGCTTGCCCTACCTAACAACACGTAATGCATGCAGTTCAGTGCATTCTGATTCGCTTCTATTTCTCTATACAGAAGTAGTTGAAATCAAAACAAATATAATTCCGTAGCTAAATCCTTCACAAGTAAAAAACTAAATTCGTACATTTTTTCTTTTTTTATCTAAAAAAGAATACAGAAGAACAATATTTAAAATCTATAAATTGTTTTAAAACTTTTTTTTAAATATCAAACAATACTTTGTACATGAAATAATAATACTCTTTTAATAAATCAACTACCCATGAAGAGAATTACCACCCCCGCCGTCTTTTCCACCAGATATTTTAAAAATATTTATAAGGTGTTTTATTTTCTCAATACCAGAGGCAGTACATATATTGATCAAAATCATGCAATTTACATCATACTGACTTGACATTACATTCAGAATAATCAAAATACAATTCAAAAATATTATTGTTAATTAACATCAATTGTTAAACTAAACTCTTTCATACATTTTCCTTATTTTTTTAAAACAATAATAGTAATAATAAAAATGATAGAATACTTATTTATTTCATGTTCATTTTTGTTCTTTAAAACAAAAAACAAACAAACAAACAATATTTTTTTTGTTTTTTTTTGTTAAAGAAAACAAAAATACAGTACTACCTCTGAAAAGAGAAAACCTCCCCCAGAGAGAGATAAAGATAAAAAAAAAAAACATGAAAACAAACAAACAAACATGCATAATTTTTTTATTTTCATAGATTTTTACTCTCTTTTCTCATAAAGAAAATTTCACATAATTTATAACATTTTATACAACATTACAAATAATCTTCACATATAGGCCTAAATAATTTTTCAAATGAACTTTAATATTTCCCTACAAGGTTACAAATAAATTTTCATATAGAATATATTTGCAAATGAAGTTACACATTTACAGAAGAAAAATATTCACATAAACAAAATTATAGTTTCACTTTTTAAACAAATCGCACACACAATTTCCTCGTCTAGCTTGCATATCATTATCAATTTTCAATTATTTCTAGTCTATTCCACAATAATTTTTCAAAATTTCTCTCAAAGAGAAAAAAAGGATTATGATAGAGAAGATAAAGATATATCATAATGATAAAAGAAGAAAAAGATAGAGAACACCCTCCCCCCCCCCCCGCCCCAGACAACACTTAAACACACGATAACAAGGACGACAAAACACACAAAACACACACACATACAAATGAACAAACAAAACAAAAGTGAAAAGAAAAGCAAGGATAGAGAAGCGAAGAGGGTCGAGAAGTTGTATATTGGAAGAAAAAAAAAGAGAAAACAAACAAACAAATGAACATTAATTTTATTCGAAACTTTCCAAGGCTTTCCAATTCGCTAAATTTGAAAGGGTTAAGGGTATCCTTTTCCACTGAGAAGTTTTTTCTCTTCATTTCTATTTTCCAGTAATCTATCTTCTATTCCTTTTAGCTTTTGGAGGGTTTCTCTTCTCTCTACTGTGGAAAACCATACCTAAACAAAATCAAAACATGGTTCAAGAATTGCTCTGTTTTTATGGTACTGTCATCATCTATTCCTATATGAATTTCTTTCCAGGATTGAATTTCTTCAGAATTGGTAACTTGAAATCAACCCTTCTTGGATATCGATAGCTCAGCTTGGCTTAGATAACATTAGCAGTTTCAAAATGGCGTCAATTCTGGGACGAGCATCGCACAAATTGGCGTCAAATTTGAGAACTGTTCTTACAAACCCTGTTTTAAGTAGGACACCGGTAGTATCTTCGACAAGGTAACAAGTCATTACCTGATAATTTGCCTCTTTAATCGTAATAATGTTGATTTTAGAATAGCAAACTGCTTACTCCTGTTAGGCTGTACGTGCACCATGTCGTGTGTGGTCCCACATGTTAAGATTCATGTTGTGGCTGATGTTGTTCCATTCACTTCCTAGCTATCTGAACCGAGTCCGCGTCTTCCTTCTCATGTTCTAGCATGTCTAAACGCTAATGCGAGTCTTTTATATTGACATGAGTTTACAGTCTTGGTATAATTAATACAGTTGAACTTGCTTTTCAGTATTTCTCTTCTTCTTTTGCGTACAGTATGTTGCAATTATTTTGTGATTGTGATTTTCTAAATTCTATTCTGAATCATTCTCTCTAAAACTAAAACAAAACAAATTAAAAGCATCAGAAGTTCATCTTGTGCAAAACCATCAGCTTTCTCTTCCATGTATTGTTAATGATGGCCATTTTCATGGCAAGAATTCATGTGACCTGCAAAGATTTAATTCTGTTTCAATTGTTATTCAATTTTGTTAGTGGCATGAAACTTTGCAAATCTGAACCAGTCGCACAATTTGAAAACATTTCATGCATGCAAAGTTTCTGGTCATTTATTAGCATCTAGGTCTACATATGCTGGTATGAGTGCCAGATTGCCAGATACTATGTTATTGAACAAATGTTATGAAATAGACCCTACTTGTTCTTTTTTTTCTTAACAGGGGTAAACAATGGCAGCCAGAGGTGAAGGATATAGAGCAGTACTCGAAGGCTGTGATGTATCCGGATGAAAACACCGCCAAATGGCCCTCACCGCCTTGGGATGGTAAGAATTCCTTCACTTTATTACCCCCCCCCCCCCCCCCCCCCCCCGCACCCATTTTGTAAGACAGAGCTACTATAAAAGATACCTTTTTGGGGGGGGGGGGGGGAGAAGACATGGCGGCAGAGTGTATTTTGCCCCTTAAATTCTTTAAAATGCCCCCTTGAATGAAAATAGTGTCACAAGTAAGAAAAAATAATTATTTGGTTTAATTGTTTAAAAAATAGGTGGGAGAGTTTGCAAAGCGACGTGTACACATGTGGCATCCCTTTTCTATCTACAAAAATTTTAATCTAATTCTTTGAGTTGGGGTGTACATGGTTGAAATGTTATGTAATAGCATTTTGTTTTCCTTCAATGTTCTGAACTTGATACTTTTTCATAAATTACATGTATCATCAAGTATTGGAGAATTGAATTATTGAAACTTAAAGGGGGCACTATGAACATCATTCATTTTTCTTTTCAATTTCCATCATGTACATTTTCATAGATTCAAATAAGCAATAGTGTGAAAGACATACTTCGAGCCATGAAACCCATCAAACTGTTTTTGATTATCAACGCCATTCCTATTCTGTTTGTAGATCGAGATCCAATTGCAGAGAAAGATGTTGCCAATTTAGTAATCAACTTTGGACCTCAGCATCCAGCTGCCCACGGTGTGCTCCGTCTTGTTCTGGAACTTAGTGGAGAGGTGAGAAGCAGAAGAAAGACCATAAGGCCAAGATGCCATGAAAGAGTCGTTTCTTTTTAAAAATTATTATATTCATTTTTACTGTAACATGACATCAATGGTATTACATTTTGTTCCAGTGTCCAAAAATCATAACCAATATACAAGAATTGCATGCTGGCTTCCTCCTCTTCCTCTTTTTGTTTTTTGTGTTGTTATTCTTTTTCTTATTCTTCTTCATCTCCTGTAATATAAGTATCGTCAACAGCATAATTATCATCATCATCATCATCATCATAAATAGCAATTGTAGTAGCAGTATCATTATTGACACAAGCTCTCTTCTTTTTTTTCCATCTCTACAGAGTATAGTCCGATGTGACCCTCACATCGGTCTCCTTCACCGAGGTACTGAGAAGCTGATTGAATACAAGACGTACATGCAGGCCCTGCCCTACTTTGACCGGCTTGATTACGTCTCTATGATGTGTAACGAGCAAGCATACTCCCTCGCTGTCGAGAAGATGCTCAACATCACAGTCCCAGAGAGGGCCAAGTACATCAGGGGTAAGCCAAAAAAAACTTTAAAAAAAACATTTTAATGAATATTTATGTATACTTTCTATTTCATAACTTTAAACCATGTAAAATGTATTATATTATTAAATGTTGAATTGTGTATATTAGATTTCTTGTCAAAATTACTGTTCCGTTGGAAATGAAAGGTAAAAGTGAACCGAACTGAAGATGTAGTGTTTTAGATTTTGAAGTGTCCAGTGACTTGGTCATGATGGCCATTATTTCTTGTACCGGTATCTAGTAATTTGAATATCTAGTTAAATATGTATTATTTCATTATCATTTTCTTCTACCATTGTATGCGTACCTATTTTATCATTTTGATGATATCTTTTTGTCATTTTACCCTGGAAAAAAAATTAAGAAGTGAAATTTTATTAATAAACCACTTGAATTCAATTCCACGCTTCTGCCTGAGACTTAACAAAATTGTGATTGGGGAACTAGAGTTATATAGACTATAAACAGTTAATTGCTTCTCATAATTTTACTTTCAGTGTACTAGTGGTACTGCCTTATCGCTGCTGGTGCAAATGCCTCCAGCACCATTACCATCACATACCCTAGTAATAATCCTAATGAGCTTATACATTGCATGTAAAGTGAGAGAGAGAGAGAGAGTGAGAGAGTGTGTGAGAGAGAGAGAGAGATAGAGAGAGATGGGAAAATAAAAGAGACCAGAAAGAAAGTGAGATATTTATGATAGAGAAAGAGGTAATTACAAGATGGGAGAGAAAGACAAAAAGGTGGGAGGACAGCAAGACAGAAGCATGCACCCAAAATACAGTCACAGAATATTGATAAGCAGAGAGTGAGAGAAAGAGCAATGGGGGAGGTGACGATGTTGGATAACAGTCTCTAAGAACACCAAACATTATAGAGGTGCAGTGTACCTTAGCCTTGCGTTTATAAAGACTTCATTGAACAACCACATGTAATCGCCCCTTCCATTTCTTCTCTCACTCAGTCATGATGGGTGAGCTGACGAGGATCGCCAATCACATCATGGCCGTGGGAACGCACGCCCTGGACATCGGAGCCATGACTCCATTCTTCTGGCTCTTTGAGGAGAGAGAGAAGGTGTGTTCACATTCCCATCTAATCATCCTTAAATGTGTAGTCTCAGTGTTTTTATGTTGTTATGTCTTTACTGGTGTAAAGGAGACAATTTTTCTTGATTTAAACTTAAATGAACAATCTTTCAGGGCCCCGTTTCATAAAACTTGACATCAATAACAAGTTACAAGCTACTGTTAATAAGCTACTGAAATCATGGCATGTGATTGGCTGAGACCAAATTTGTCATAGAAATTTAGCATTTGTTATAGATAAAAAGTTTTTATGAAACAGGCCCCAGGTCTTGATTTGAAGAATTTGAAAAATATTCAGGTTAGTGTTCAATGCTGTCCTGATTAAGTTGAATCAATAGTGTATCATTCAAATGCAAACAAAACATGCTAAGATTACTTATTATTCTGAATCAAAGAGTTTCTCTTTATATTATCAAGGGATGTGTATCTATATATATTCATACTTTGTTTGTTTATTTGAGATTGTACTAAGATATACTCAACAGATTGTCTTCTACAAACAAAGAGCTTATACATGTAGCACAACACCATTTCCAATGATATTATTTATAAAGTTACAGACTTTTGAGCTCTATGAGTATGTATGTTGAGGAGATTTGCATACATAAATACATGTGGGCCAAAGATTCGCTTTCAGTTATGATTTTATGACATTGATTACAAATATTCTCATTTCTTTTTTTATTTCCAGACTTTTGAGTTGTATGAGCGTGTATGTGGAGCACGCATGCATGCAGCTTACGTCAGACCTGGTGGTGTTTCACAGGTAAGGACATTAAAATAATCTCCTTGTTTTCGGCTACCGGTACTTTCATCTTGGTTGACTTTTCACCATTTATTGGAAAAAGGTGAAGCTTTTTATTGGCAGGTTGGTTTGCACATTAAAGGTAATGCAAAGTTTCAGAAAATTTTGAAAATTGGATTGATAGTAATTGCTTTAAATGTTGAAATATTTGGATGCCCCTGTAGATGTAATATAAGCACTAGAAAATTCAGCCCCTAAAACACTTCTGCTTTCAATAAATTGAATAATCAAAATTTTCCAAATATTTCAAATAGCACCTAAGGCCATTCCATGGTAGCTGTGATCATGAAAATCTTAGAATATGCAGTTCTGATATATTATTTCCAAACGGGAATAGCAATTAGGTCAATTGTAGTCAAGAAAGATTGTTTTAGAGCTAAAGTAATATCAGTCTGGAGAGGGCGCTATACAACATAAAGAGTTTATTTTTTACAATTTCATTACTTTATACTCAATTTCAACCGCGACAATGATCATTGAATTTGATCATTGAAGGTAAAATCGAATAGGCTTCTAATATGTTCATTTGAACCAAATTCATGACCCCTTACCAAAACTTTGAAATACCTTTAAGGTCAAAAGTGTATCAGGTGGGATGTATCTGGAAATTGTTTATAATTTTTTCTTCAGTAACTTAGTCTATGAAACGCTTTCATTAATATTGGTTATTTCTTTAACAAGATTTAAAGCACAAAAATATACCCTATCAGAATAGTTTAATATTTCCAACAAAAAATGGATTCACTGAAGGAAATGTGCTAAATGGAGATTAATGCCATGTCGGGATCGAACGCACAACCTTTGCATTTCAAGTCAAGTGCTTCAACCACTGGACTAGGACACCTCTGTGCATGTTTTGCAAAAATATTTCCTGATAAATTCTCCAATGAAACCAGACTTCAGTATTTTGTTATAACAATTCTGTAAAATGTTGCCCCTAATTGTAATCACTTTTGTCTTATCATAGGATCTTCCCCTTGGGTTTCTCGATGACATGTATGACTTCATCAAGAACTTCTCAATTCGAATTGATGAGCTAGAGGAGGTAAGAAATAATGACAACTGTTGATGTTTACCCTAAAATAAAAGAGGAAGTGGGGGTCAGGGTGTTTCACAAAGATCAGATGTTGAACTTATCTCTAAGTTGGACTTATGGAAAGCTGTTAGCATCTTTGAAAATATTGTGTAAAGGTTATTGTAAAATCGTTCATATTTTCTATTATCAAGGAGATTTCATGTTCTTGATCTTGAATTTTTTCTTTTTGATATATTTTATTTTAAGGCTACAAATGGCTCTCCATAATGTTAATAATAAAAGATAAGTTTGACTTACGATCTTTGTGAAAAAAAACCCTGGTAAAGATGAAAAGCACTTTGAGATCTTTCTCATTGAATAAATGTCAGTTTGGAAGAATATCATAGTAGGAATGTTTCCTGAAGAGAATTGCTTGTCTAATACTGACAAATTTGAAGTTATGATGGGAAATTGCTTAAAAGTTTGGACCCCACTTTCAGGCTACATGTTTGTCAAGTCCCATATACCTATATGTATGCTGAGCATGTGATTTTCAGCAAGACTGAGACCATTTCTTTTCATTTCTATAAGTCCAAAACCTGACAGTAGTCTTCTGTGCTACATAATATTCCGCTATTGAATGTACATAATCAACTTTTTCCAATTGCTTCCAGACAATTATGTTCATAATGCAATCGCATGACCAGTATTCAACTTTATCTTTGAGCAAATGCAAAAGTATAAATTTCCATAAAAGATGCTTCATTTCCCCTGCCATGTATGATAATTGATATATGTACCTATTCTTTATTCCCATTTCAGATACATGTACATGATATTATTTAGTGGGTAGGGGAGGGCGGGGGGGGGGGGGGGGGGGGGAATATTCAAGGAAATACGATGCTGCCAAGAGAATTGGGGAGTCAATAGTGGAGTGACCTATTGTCCTTTTAACATTAAAGTCCTCCAGGTTCCAGCTATTCTTGAAATCAAGAAATGGATATGGGAAATCAGTACCCTTTTGTATACTTAGGGAAAATTCAAATGAAGGGGTAAAATAGGGAAATTTATTCGCAAAAAAAGTGGTAAATCTCTTGTATTTTGTCTTATGAATGAATAGGGTATTCATTGGATGATGGTCATTGTGGCTTTTAGAGTGTCAAAGACCTCTTTTAGTGATCCTGGAATTTGTTTCGGGGTTAGGGAGAAAGGGTTGTACGTTTCCATGACAGGCTAGATATCCTGATGGGTGTTTCACAAAGAGTTAAGTTTGACTTAAGGTCATGTGTAAGTGCCAATGTGCATACGGTATTAAACGCGTAATCTCATTTGTAGATTACCCAATAGCGCGCGTCCCCTGAGCATGATCTGACCAATGCGAGGTGTGTCATATACCGCACGCTACTAGGAATTTAAGTGCGACTTTATATCAAACTTAACTCTTTGTGAAACACCCCCCCTGGTCTTATGTTACTCCATAACAGATGTTGACCAACAATCGTATCTGGAAGGACCGCACCGTTGATATCGGTGTGGTAACGGCAGAGGACGCACTCAACTATGGCTTCAGCGGTGTCATGCTCCGCGGCTCGGGCATCAAGTGGGACTTGCGTAAGGTCCAGCCGTACGACGGCTACGAGAAGATGAACTTTGATATCCCAATAGGATCCAAGGGAGATTGCTATGATAGGTAGGTATAGTGAGCATACCTGCCCGATCTCCCCCTTTCTTTCCTCCCCCTTTTTCCCCTTCCCCTCTTCTCCCCTTCCAGAGATGCCAACAGGTACGATTAAATCGTATTTAGTACGATAATAAGAGTGAAATACGATCTTCAAATCTTAAAATACAATTTTGAAAAAAAAAAAAAAAAATATTTTTTATTTTTTTAAACCCATAAAAACAGCGGAATCGCATAGAAACATGTATAAATAAACCCTGCCACCCCAACAAAAACTTTGCTTTACAATTTTCTCTTTAAATTTTAATGAAAGAGCAAACATTTTTCTGAAATTTTACCTGCCCGAGGCCGATGGGCCAGTGGTAGTAACGAGTTTTTAGGATACTCAGGCTGTTTTTTTTTGTGGCATCTCTTCCCCTCTTCTCCTCTCTCCCTCTTCTCTCCTCTCCCTATTTTCATAGGGATCATCTATACATTAAATCATCCAAATCCATACGTTAACTATGAAAAGATGAAATTGATATCCTTAAATGGCCTAATAGAGATTTCTATGACAGTTATATTTAGTTATTACAAGCTCAAGAATGAAAGCATTGTTTGTCATTTCCTTGGTAGTCTTGATAATACAATGTCCTGTGGTGTCAGACTCCACAATCCATGACCTTTTTGAATATGAAGGATAATGAGTGTTTTTGTATGCAATTTGCTACCTTTAATGGTGTTGGTGCATCTGTTAGGTACAGTCAAACCTGTCTGTAGGGACCGCCCAAGGGAAACACAAAAAGTGGTCTTTGAAGACGGGTTCCTTTAGTACATCTTTCAATGAGAAACCATTTTCAATGCTAACAAAAAATGTTGTCTTTCTAGACAGTTAGTCATTAAAGCAGGTTTGACTGTACTTGAAGGAAAGTTCATCTAGTATTGTTTTGCTCTGTTCTTTGTAGGTATCTATGCCGTGTGGAGGAGATGAGGCAGAGTCTTAGGATCGTCCATCAGTGTCTGAACGAGATGCCGGAAGGGGAGATCAAGGTTGATGACCATAAGATCAGTCCACCAGGCAGGGCAGAAATGAAGGTGAGCTGGAGAATGTGAAGAAGAAAGATGAAAGTAGTTGTAGTGGTGGTGATGATGAAGATGATGAAGATGATGATGGTGGTGGTGATGATGATGATGACGGTGGTGGTGATGATGGTGATGATAATCAGGATAGCGTCGGACTGACGTTAACTCTTGCAGGGATACTGGCACATTTATTTTTCTATTCCTAGTTTTATATAGAGAGACAACTTAGGACATGACTTATGTCCCTGAGAAAGGATACAAATTAATTTTCTCATTGTTACAAGTCAAGAGAACCAGCTGCTCCACATTATTTCCAGTTCCATGTTGCTTACATTTATTAGCTCTGTCTTTAAATCCCCACTGCACTACTTATAGCTACTTGCGCCCTCTATATAGCAAACAATGCCTAATCGGTGACCATTGGTCCCCCATGATCCTCTTTTTCTTATGTTAAGTGAGAGCTTATTTGATGAGATAACCACCTGTCAGTGACCTTGCAGGGTGGTCTAATCCCTTCTGTAAACTTGTACAGATGGGCTTCAAGCATCTTAGTTGACCATTTTACTAATCAATCAGTCACAAGTCATCTGAACCACTTATGCCATTCTTCTATCTCCAGGACTCGATGGAATCCCTGATCCACCATTTCAAGCATTTCACCCAGGGTTTCCAAGTCCCACCAGGTGCTACATACACCGCTATTGAGGCACCCAAGGTGAGTTGTGACCCATTGCCTAGTTTTTGTCTCGCAAATCTTGTCACCAGTGACAAATGACAATTTGTGTTATAAGCTACTGAAATCCTTGCTTCTGATTGGTAATCAGCGGATTTGTTACTGATTTTTGTTATTTGTGATTGAAAAAAGGCTTTGTGAAATGCCCCCAGGACCCTGTCTTATAAAACTTGTTATTGATAACCAATGCTAAAAATTCTATGACAAATTAGCTCTCGGCCAATCAGATGCCATGATTTCAGCAGCTTATTACAGTAATTGATAACAAGTTTTATGAAACGGGGCCCAGATTCAAATTCATACCTGGGTCGCATACTTTATTTATACATTTATTTCCCTTCTTTTTGTGTACAAATGATACCAATACAGGATATTTATGACTGACTACAGTATTTGATTTCTTTTTACAGAGTGAGTTTGGGGTAAACTTTGGATCGAATGGCGCAAACCAAGCCATGCTAATAAAATATCTTCAGGAAATATTAGAAAAAAATTGAAGCATTCACATCTTAACAACTTATTGACAGATTTCCATTTCTGTTCATCCTTCTGAGGAAACATTACAATGAAATGTAAAGCATTACCATTTCTGGGGGGGGGGGGGGTGTTTCACAAAGATCCTAAGGTGAACTTAGCTCTAAGTTGGACATTATGGAAAGCCGTTGGCATCTCTGAAAATATTTTGTAAAAGTTATTTTAAAAGGCATAAAATGTTGATTCAAATCATTCATATTTTATATTATCAAGGAGATTTTGTGTTCTTGGTGTGGATTTATGAAGTCTAAAATTCTTGACTTTTTGCTTTTGAATATATTTCATCTTATCGCTACAAATGGCTCTCTATAGTGTTTACGTCCAACTCAGAGATAAGGTCAACTTAGGATCTTAGTGAAACACCCCCCTGGATCCTTTTTTGACTGACTATGTGATTTCTTTGGCAGGGTGAGTTTGGTGTATACATGGTATCGGATGGCTCCAGCAAGCCGTACCGCTGTAAGATCCGAGCACCAGGGTTTCTCCATCTAGCTGGATTGGACAAGGTCTGCAAGGGTCACATGTTGGCTGATGTCGTAGCAATCATCGGTAAGCATGCATGGTGCGATGTGAAATATGCCCCCCCGACAATAGGCTATTTTCTTAACCCATTAGCAACTAAACCGCCTGAAACTCCCCCTCCTTTTACTCACTGAACCGCCTGTCCGTTTCCCTCCGTTTATAACGCACTATAGTATCCGTTTTAGGGTCTACCGTGATAACAATGTCAAAATGAGAGCAATATTGCAACATCTTCCAGTGAGAAATAGGCCATTTTTACAAAATCTATAGTTGCTAATGGGTTAATGTAAGCAAATTCAATATGTACGTCTTTGTGAAGTGCCTTGATGCAAAAAGTTTTTGAATTTGTTTTGATAATTAATTATATTTCAATAGTCAGATTGCAAATAACATACTTAAGTTGTTGGTAGGTAGGACAAACAAAATGTCTTGCCCTACCTAACAGCATGTAATATATGCAATTTACACAATGACTATTGAAATACAATTATATGTAACAGGTGAATGAAATAATCTGTATCAAGCCACTATACAAAGATGTATGCATTAAATTTGGTTACATTAAAAAACTTGCCTATTGCTGTGGGCTCTATTTTATCACAAGTATAGGGTAAGAGATAGGGATAGAGTTGCAATCAGGGTTTAGGTTAGCATTAGGGTTAAGACTAGGCTTGTGATTGGGTTTAATGTTTGGATTTGTGTTACGGATAGGGGGTTCAGGGTTTGAGTTCTGTTAGTATTGGAAATTACCACAGAGCAATTGTTGCAGGAGCAAGTGTCGTACAACTGTCATTACAGATCAGTGCAGAGAATCCTATACAGACCACCACAACTCTTGCGACATGTCACTTATAATCACGTTGTCAACCACATACCGGTAGTGAATATTTCCCCCATTTATCACAGAATCATTCTAACTTTACTGAATCATTCGTATTCTTGATATTTGTGACATTTCTGATGTTGATTTTCAATGTCGGGACCAAGGTGTAAAACAGTCCTTCAAGTGATCTTGCAGTCCTGAACAAATGATTTGAATAAAATAAATTAAAATGTCACCATTGTCAATTTTAACCATATTGTAATGAACGTACTTTTCCTCTCCAAAGCATTTGATTTGATCTTCCCATCTCTATCTCTGTTTTTTAGGTACATTGGATGTTGTGTTTGGAGAAGTGGATCGATAAACAACCTGCCTCACACGCACCGTAGCACACATCACCCCAATTAAGGAAGTGGGGGGGGGGGGGGGGGGTAACAAGGAGCCACAAGGTTGCTCCCAAGAGTTTGCTTTATTGATGGCAATAAGTATGCCATCTGCATATGCTATCAACTGTATTCTTTATTGCCAGGGAGGTGGGGGATATTGAGATACACATTGTAATAATCAGATGGAATGATCCTTATTATCACATGGCAATAGTTTGTCTGCAAGCTCCTCTATTTTGAAGATGAAATTAACAATTATTGAGATCAGTTTTCATTTACTGAATCTTTTATTCGTATTTTACCTCAATTTAACATATTGTAAATAGTGAAAGTAACTCCTAAATCCTGACCCATTTGTGTCATTATCACTTTAACCTAATGAGCTTTGTGACGGGGATTGGAAATTAGCAAATCATAAGAAAATATCATAGAAATCTTGATTAATTTCAAATGATGCAGATTACCTTATGTTTCTTACATAATTTCTTCTCTCTCCAACAATTTCTCTAATGTAAATGCTGTAAATACACTTGTCATTCAAGAGTTTTAGGAATTATTGGAATTTGAAAGCACATATTCTCATTCAACTGTTCATAACCTATTGTGATGTTAGGTGCAGATTGAAATACAGCCTCAAATGTCATGCATTTTGTGCATGTCCTCATGTCGCAGTTCTTCTAGTGTGTGACGTGAAATGTATTAAATCAAAGATATTTATAGTAATACAACTATTTGCATTTCATGAGCACATCGTTTGAAAAAGAAGAAGACATTTTATGCTGGAGACTTTGCGACACGATTCCATTTGTCTGAATTATATCAAATTGATTAATTTGGTAGCCCTTCACATCTGTGTTTTTATCGGAGGGCATTAGCTCTGAGTGTAAACAAAGAGTTTTATGTGCTGTTCGTTCGAAAGAACAAATAAAGGAAACTGAATTCATTCCTTTTTGTAGTACGGTAGTTATTATTTTGAGTCTACATGATTGTTATAAAAGGGGAAGAGGGGAATGAGACTGGTAGGGAAAATATAAAAGAGTACAAATTGTATAGAAAGAGTGTTAGGAAAGAAGAAAATGAAAAAAATGTTTGTGGGAGGGGACGAGAGATTGAAGGAGAGAATGGAGGGAAAGGGAGAAATCAAGAGTATGAGGAAAGAAGGAGAGCTTTATGAAAAGAGAAATTGGGGGAAAAGGGATACAAAAAGAGGACAGAATTACGAGTGATAGATACATTTTTAAAATCCTCAATTGTGTGTATATTACCAAAGAACTGCTCCCTGTAAATATTAAAAAAGGTGGGCAAAACCCTAACTGTAATTTTCAAAGTTATCCTTGGTGGTTTCAGCTCAATAACAATACAAACCCAAGACTGTAACAAAAGCACATTAAGATAAGTGTATTTTTGTGAAAATATTCTTTATTTATCTTAAAGAAACATGATGTGTGCTGATTAACATATTTTCATTTGATTGCTCAGGACTGCTTATCAAAAGAACACCTTGATAGATAGGCATATTTGTAGCCTGACATCTCTTTTCATACACAGGTAAATACCCACAACTTGATGAGCTTATTTTTCAGACCACATTTATCTGATGGGCCACTTGCCATAACAGAATTTAATTTTGTATCTATTATCTTTTTGTTGTTTATAGAACTAACCATTCAACAAAGACCATTTCTGTGGTGTTAACAATGGCACAAAATATCAAAGTTACATTACAGGAAAATTGCGCATTTATATTGAAAGGTTAAAAACTCATGTTTTACCAACAAACTGGCAATTTTCTCACTCCTGAATATAGATTCAATTACAATAATTCAAAGAAGTCGCCTCTATTCTCTATTGATCTATGGTCAGATTGACACCTTATTCATGGTTTCCCGCTATCACGTTACAAATATCATACCAAACTGCTTCTGAGCTGAAAACAAGGCACTTTGCTCCAGGTTGGATGGAAACTTTGACATGAAGTCTTGGCATTACATCAGGTATCTTAGTCTTCAAGCGGGACTGCACTAATTCAGTACTTGTAGCTACTTGAGCACTCTATAAAGCAAACAATGCCTAAGCGGTAGCCGTTGATCCGCCATGTGATCCGCCATGATCTATTTTTCTTATGTTTATTGAGAGCTGATTTGATAAGATAACCACCTGTCAGTTACCTTGCAGGGAGGTCTTATCCCTCCTTGCCAAACTAGTGCAGACAGGCTTTCAGCCTCTATGTGAGTGTCATGATATTATCCATGAATACACTAAATGTATATAAGGCTTCTGCAGTGCCAGCAGAATTGGAATGTGGAGCCATGTAAGAAAACACTTAAGGGTTTTATCATGTCGTCACGGTTATCGATGGACTACCAGTGATTGTATTGTGTATTAGATGTAGTTTTCAGCCGATTTCTTCGATGAGCTTGGAGCTTTGTCCCGGCCGTACAGCTGCAAGATTCTTCTCGACTCCAGCCTTCACCTGCTCATGCTTCTGCAAGTCTCTCTCCATGGATCCTGGAAACAGAGAGAGTATTAAAAAATGATAAGAAAACTAGATGGAATTCGACTGCGCGCAGTCGAAAATGATGCCTCCGTCATAGAGCAATTTTACAAACCGAAACGGAAGAAATTTTTCAAATTCAAGTTCAATTGTAATCCATTAACATGTTCTCAGAATATCGTGATTACAAGCAATTTCTCATAAACATATATGACCCTTTGATCTTTGACCTCATGACCCTAAAATCTACTCAGTTCATTGGCTCTGCAAGATTTCCTGAGTTAAATAGTAATCCATCTGTCAGTTCTAATGAGAATGCGTCCACAAGCTATTTTTGCATACATAATGAGCCCATGACCTTTGATCTTATGAACCATTCATTGGCTCTGTAAGATACATAAATGATCTAAGTTTGGCAGGAATCCATCAATCTGTTCTAATGATAATACGATCACAAGCTATTTTTGCATACATAATGAGCCACATGACCTTGACCTTTACCTCATGACCCCAAAATCTAATCAGTTCATCAGCTCTGCAAGTAACATACATGACCAAAGTTTGGCAGGAATCCATCAATCGGTTGTTCAGATAACGCGATCACGAGCTGTTTTTGCATACATAATGTGCGCTGTGACCTTTGACCTCGTGACCCCAAAATCTAATCAGTTCATTGGCTTTGCAAGATACATACATGACCAAAGTTTGGCAGGAATCCATCAATCGGTTCTTCAGATAACGCGATCACAAGCTGTTTTTGCATACATAATGAGCCCTGTGACCTTTGACCTTTGACCTCGTGACCCCAAAATCTAATCAGTTCATCAGCTCTGCAAGATACATACATGACCAAAGTTTGGCAGGAATCCATCAATCGGTTGTTCAGATAACGCGATCACAAGCTGTTTTTGCATACATAATGAGCCCTGTGACCTTTGACCTTTGACCTACGTGCTCCAAAATGTAATCAGATTGTTTTCCTATAGTGATACACACTATCACTAAGTTTGAAGTTTAAATCTCCAGTGGTTCTTGAGATATCATGATAACAATCTCAATGTATGGAATTTCATAAGTTGACCTCTGTGACCCTTGACCTTTGACATACGTGCTCCAAAATCTAATCAGATCGTCTTCCTATGGTGATACATACTATCCTTAAGTTTGAAGTTTAAATCTCAAATGGTTCTTGAGATATCGCGCTAACAAACTCAATACAAGGAATTTCATAAGTTGACCTCTGTGACCTGTGACCTTTGACCTACGTACTCCAAAATCTAATCAGATCGTCTTCCTATGGTGATAAATACTATTCCCGAGTCTTAAGTTTAAATCTTAAATGGTTCTTGAGATATTGTGATAACGGTCAAACGGGACGGACGGACGGACGTACGGACGTACGGACGTACGGACGGACAACCCGAAAACATGATGCCTCCGGCACCACCTTCGGTGGCGGAGGCATAAAAACATACTATCACCAAGTTTGAAGTTCATACCTGAAGTGGCTCTTGAGATTTCACGTTATTAAACAAAAAAGCGGGACAGACGAACGAACGGACATACCCAAAACCCCAAAACAGAATGCCTGCAGCACCACCTCAATGGGCGGAGGCATACAAATAGAATGATGGGGACAATGGGGAAGTGGAAAAAGAATGATAAAAAGAGGGGACCGTCAAGAAGGTAAATAAAGGTATAGAGTAGGGGAGGAAACACAAAATAAATAAAATATTGTACACTTCTTATAAACCTGCAGAGTAAAGGTGTGTTGGGGGGGGGGGGGGGACCTATCAGGAAGCAGCTAGATAATCATACCGGTACTTGGATCATCTCATCTTGAAAGTACTTTACTACCTTTGTGATTTTATTTTCCCTTTCTTTCTACTTTAAAAAAAAAAGAACAAAACTACTGCCATATAACTTCTGCTCAATATTCGAATTCAGTCTTATTTCCTTATAATCATGTACATATGATATGACAGATATATTCCTGTATACTTACTGTGCAAAAGTTTAACTTCCGCTGCTTTCATCTTCAAGGCTTCCGGGTTTTCTCTGATCCATGCCAGGTAAAAGGTCACCTTCTTCTTAGCAAGAAACATCGCCGATTTGGACTTCTTTATATCTGACCGAGTTGATTCTGGGACTACAAGATCAAGAAGGAAATTCAAATTCGTGATTCAACAAATATTAATTCACACAAATTTTGTTTGAAGTTTCTGTAAAGAAGAAGACCGAGAAAATCTGCAAAATATAGCTGGGCCCCCAATGCATCAAACTTACTACTGATTGTAACTTTGCAATCAATATTAAACTACCAAGGCAATATCACTCAATAGCTAATCAAATCAAGGTTTCCATGGAAGTTACCTTTAATGGCAAAATTTTAGGCAACAGGGACCTGAACATCGTCCAGGTCCAGGGGGGTGTTTCACAAAGATCCTAAGTAGAACTTAACACTAAGTTTGACTTAAAAATTATGGACAGCCATTGGAGCCTTAAAATGAAATATACTCAAAAGCAGAAATTCAAGTATTTTAGACATTTTATAAATTCCACAACAAGAATAAGAAATCTCCTTGATGATAGAAAATATGAATGATTTGAATAAACATTTTATGCCTTTCAAAAATATTTTTACCAAATATTTTCAAAGATGCTAATGGCTGTCCATAATTTTTAAGTCCAACTTAGAGTTAAGTTCTACTTAGGATCTTTGTGAAAACCCCCCCCCCCCCCCCCCAGGTGACCAAAATGACAAGAAGCAATAGAGAAACAAATTCTGGATACAACTTCAAATTATGTTTTGTTTACTACATACACTAGGCCTACATAAAGCAAAAGGTGTTGTGCTGGGCTGGTAACCTGTGTGTAAATGTAAGTAGAATTTTGTTCATATTAGTTGAACCGGCCCCCTACCATAACTATACATTTTATTTCATTTATTACACTCTCTTTTAAAAAACATCAAAAGTATGTACATGTTTGTTCATTATCAACATAAGATAAAAGGAAGTGAGGAATCATGAAAGCCAAAATTGAATGATCTCCATACGTTTGAATGAAACGTACCTTTGTATATGAGCTTTGCCCGTTTTAGAAGTTGATGAAGATCAGACAATGCAGACTCCACATAGAGGGATGGAGATGACTTGCTCCTACCGAGCATTATATGGACGACATCTTGGATGAGAGAAACTAGATGTTTCCTTTCACTTGGGACAGATTTCATCTATAGGAACACATCAAATAATCATTAAAAATTATCAATAATAATAGGAAATTTTGCACAGCATTTATTTAAAAAACACATTGCAAGTATATCACTAGGATGCTGATATCATGATCATCTACGAACACCAAGGATGAGAAAATGTAAAATGTAGATATATTAAAAAAGAAAAAAAGAACAAAGGTGTGTCTGTAAATGTTTTCAAGGAACTGGCAGCTTTAAACAGATTACTGTATTTTTCTATGAGGTTTTTAAAGGGATTGGGTATCTTTGCCTCAGATTCTAAACAAAATCCTGGATTTTGCTCATGCTGCAATCATAATTATAAACCTTTGGATCAGTCAGGAATCCCATGACTTTTACAAGCTGATCACCTGTCTGATTATCAAGATATTTATGATTAAAAATAGAAAATTCAAAAAATGTTTGGAATGGTTTTTATAACACTACAGTCTATTGGGGAAAATGAGTATTGTAAAACCTGTCACTCAATATTTTTACTTTTTTGAGGTTTTTCATGTCACATGCATCTTAGATTTGTAAAACTGGAAACATTATTAAACGATGCCTTTATCATGATATCATCCATGATTACAAAAGATAAGAAAATGTAAAAAATGGAGATATAGCAAAGACAAAACCAAGGTGTGTCTGTAAATGTTTTCAAGGAAATGGTAGCTTTAAACAGATTACTGTTTGTTTCTACGAGGTTTTTAAAGTGAATAAGTCCTTATGATATTCTGGGGGCATTCTTACATTTCAGAGCAATCAGAACTTTAAAACAATCAATCTTTTCATCGGTAAAGATGTACAAGTCTAGCATGAAGTATTGCATCAGTATTGAAATTGAGTATGAAGTTCAACAGCAGTCATCAAATGGAACAAAATGTGTGTCAATAGGACAGCACAATGAACAGTGGCCAACAAAGTTACATGACATGAAGTGAAATTGCTTCATTCAGATTTTCTGAGTGAACATCCTGAAACTTGACCTATAAAAAAAGCCAAATTTACTGGTATATGAAATTTCGTGCTTTTAAAAACTGTGCATTTTCTGCCAGGCATACTTTTGCAAACTGAACTAAAACACAAAAGACAAATTTGTTTTTCAAGCTTAACAGTTATTAATCATCAGCATAATCTGAAATTAAGTACTCTTTGCTTGCCTGTGTAATGGTATGTACTGCACTTTGAAGAGCGTCCTCTGTTGACGAAAAACTGACATTAGCTGACATCCCAGGACACACCTCCAGAAAGCTCTGATGCATTGTGGGATAAAAGTAAAGAAAAACTATACACAATATAAAATCATCATATTGTAGATACAGTCAAACCTGTCTATAGCCACCGCCCAAGGGAAACATAAAAAGTGGTCCTGTAGACAGGTTCCTTTAGTACATGTTTCGATGAGAAACCATTTTCAAGGGAAACAAAAAAAGACAGGTGGTCACTAAAGCAGGTTTGACTGTATCATAAAATGCTTTCCTGACAACCAGATAAAAGTAAAGTGAAAATTAATTTGTTTGCTTTTTCATGCTCCTGTTAAAATAGTGTCAGTTATGTATTACATTGAGTGAAGTACACAGGTAATTTTAAGAACTTAAAGCCTATCTACACTAGTTTGGCCAGGAGGGATAAGACCTCCCTGCGTGGTCACTGACAGGTGGTTATCTCATCAAATCAGCTCTCAATTAACATACGAAATAGGGGATCACGGGGGACCAACAGGTACCACTTAGGCATTGTTTGCTATATAGAGGGGGCAAGTAGCTACAAGTAGTGCAGTCCCGCTTTAATGAAATACTTCTTTATAAATCTATCAACAAGAGTTTTAGTCTTTTTTTATAAATTTGTCTTATCTGGCCCTCTGGCTTGAGCTTTACCTGATAGTTTGACAAAAGCATAAAAGATAGAATTTGGTTTCATACCTGGACAGCATGTAGTGGTATCTCCATGTGCGATCCATTGTAAAACCTAACAACAAATGCATAGCAATATCTGAGACGGATGGGTTAAGGATAGTAGTGTAGCTATCAAATAGTTACTTGGTTGCTTTGGTTCGGTGTAAAAATATCACAAGTATGTCAGAGCTATATCGGTCACAGGTACAAATGTCAGAGTTAAATATGAAAGTGGTAAAATATCAGACTAACCAATTTTAAAGGTAAAGACCAGTTATGGTAATGAGATTGCATTGTGAAAGAAACATTGTGGAATCGATCAGAAAACGTTGATCATCTAGCATCTAGCATCTGCAAGGTTCTGGAATCATCAAAATGATAAGAAATTTGGCCCATTCTTCGTAAAGTTACAAGCACTATACACAGAAAGATGTATATGGGACTACCCTATATCTCTCACAGACCATGAGAGAAAAAAATTTACCAAATATATGAATTAGTAGGCGGTTTCCCGGCAATTTTTTTATCATCATGTATTGGTCAAAACATATTCTTTCACATGATTGGTAATGAGAGGTTCCATTTCAATTTTTTAAATTGGGGCGTTTCCAATACTGGTCTTTACCTTTAAAGTTGAAGATGTCAGAGACACAACGATTTTGCTTCTGTTCATTCTTTCATGACCTAAAGGAAACAGATGTTTCTAATCAATTTAACTTTTTTTCTTCCATGATATTAGTTTATTTCCAAAACTTCTTTAATGGACCTTCATCACACATACAATGTTTTTGGAGACACATATACTTACAAAAATAAAAAAAATTAATCGCTCAAGAATCAGCTTGTTCTTCTTCTTCTGGGATACTCCTCAACGTCCCGTTAGTAAACTAAGACTATATTTTCATAACCAGTTGATAAAACTCAAAGGATACAGAACGTTAATCATATTGAAGACAAGGAGGGGTGATGGTGGTGACTTGAGTAGCTCAGAGAGTCTGGGGACAGGGCCTAGCAGCTTGGGTGGGTCAGAGGTGGTGACCTTTTGCACTTCCTTCTTCTGTGCATCCTCCCCCATATCACTGATGAGTTCTCTGTCCTGGAGATAAGTTCATTAAAACAGAAATGGGAATGAACGTTTAAAGTAAAGTGTAAGTCTCAGTATCCTACTATAAAGTTAATTTAAGTAAATGCGTACAAACAACAAACAAACATACATGTAGACTGAGAGGGAGAGAGAGAGAGAGAGAGAGAGAGGGGGGAGAGAGACACAGAGAGAAGCATGGCCGAAAAGATTTGAGGACTAACTCAGTGAATGCTTGAGTAAATCCAATAAAGGATAAGAAAATTATGAATGTTTAAATTTGTAAGTCATCAAACAAAAGTTTGAGTCTCTGGGAATAATGAACACTTACATCACCTATGTATCATCTAATGAATACTTCATATATTTATATTTTCGCTGTTGTTGATGGAAGAATATATCAATATTTTAATAGAAGGATTTGTAAAAAGATAGGTGCGATAAAACATCTAGGCTACAGGTTAAACTAAATACTTTCATTTGAATAATTTGAAACTTATGAAATTTAAATGCAAAACAAATGGGAGAGGTGCTCACATGGTAAGTGGTATAAGACCGGGTAGTTTTTTATTTGTTTTGGATCAATCACAACTTAAAGGTATAGACCGGTAGTGGTAAAATTGCGGTTCAAAGGTTTGGGGTTCAAATATCCATTTAATATTGTTCAAATATTGCCTTCAGAGGTTTAGATGGCAATGCTTCAACCAGAAATATATGCCCAAACGTTCAATGTTGAAGTGCATTTGCGATATCTATCATGGCCGGATCAATATGATAATTCACCAAATATATCAATTAGTAGGCGGATTCCCGGCAAAATTTGTATCATCACGTACTAGTCAAAACATTCTTTCACATGATTGGTAGATTCCATTTCATTTTTTGAAAGGTGGGCATTTCCAAAATTGGTCTTTACCTTTGAAAATTGTATAACTTCACTCCTTCAATCACAAGTATGACAGATATTTGTTGATGATTAGATGCAGATCACTCACATGTTTTGTCCACCAGGGAATCCATTGTTCCAGCATGGATCCTAAAGCTCCCGCCCGCAGGACCTCCTCAAACTCTTGCCTCTCCTGCGGCGTCAGCTTCTCCCAAACTTTATCCGGCTCTTTGTCTGCATGTAGATGAAGGGGGAGAAGATACAAAGCATTTTCAATTCAGTAGTGAAAAAACCAAACTGAAAGAGAGTTCAAATGGAGTTCAAAGGTCAATAGACTATGCTATGCAAATTATATCAATTTTAACCTCAAAACAGCTGAACAAATGAGTAACAATAATTAACGCTAATTTCTTGGCGCGTCTATTTCAGTCTATGTTATCTCACTGTTTCAGGTTTTAATTTTATTGTAATATAGGACATGGGAATCGAAAATATCTGAGTCTTTTTTTCAGACTAATTGTTCATCACACAAAGTGGAAGAGAGAAAGCGAGAGAGAGAGAGAGAGAGCCGATGACAGAGGAAAAGGAACTTGTCTTACCAAGATCTAGTCCAGCTAGTCTTTTCTGTAGGCTTTCAGCCTCATCATTGTCATCAGCATCATCATCATCATCATCATCGCTGTCATCTACACTTTCTTCTGCATCGAGTCTGGCCAGCATCTCCAGCACAGTCTTCTTGTCCTCGGAGCTATCGAAGTCAATACAAGAGGTACAAGGATGGAGGCTTAGGGTAAATAATAATAAAGCTACTGAAAGACTCCCTGTAAATAGATTTATATATTATATAATTATTGATAACTAGAACCCATGCAAATTCTAAGAAAAAGATCTTTGTTAATAATACCCTATTAACATAAATGAAACCATTTGCACAAATAGGTAGTCTTAGTCTCTTACTGCTAGCAAAACAAACATAAGCTTTTATAAGAAAAAGGAAATACAGTGCGAGTATGAACAAATAATATCTGCAGCACTGATTTTTTTTCACATTCACTTTTAGAATATTTCACTCTGTGTGTTGACTTTCGAAATAAGCTCATCAATTTGAGGGATATATCCTTGTATCCCACTCAAGGCCATTTAAGATCATATAAATATAATAAATATTTTAGTGGACCAACATACCTTCCTTTAGTGTCCTTGAGTGCCTGGATAAAGTTGTTTTTGTAGAAAGACTCTGAACAATCGGCATGTTTCTCACTCTTGTAACAAGCGAGGGAGCAATAGGACACGTTGCATCGTGGGCAGGTGTAAGCGGCCTGGACTTTCAAACATCTGAATTATGATACAGAAAACTTTCATCAGTTGGGGAAAATCATAAAATGTAGTTTTTGACGTTTCTACCAACCTTGAATTAGACTAGACCTATATTATGGTAGAAAAAAAAAACAACATCAAAATGATCCAAAATTGTTTCCCCGTTTAAAATAATGCTCATTTTAAAGACGAAGTTGATTAGCCTAAAAATTCAAAACGGATAGCTGCAGTAACTGAATTAAAAAACACATAGGGCCTAAGCTGATAAGCGACGAGAGATTCAGTTCAGGAAAATTACTAGCGGGCTCTGGTTAAAAAAAAAAAAGAGTACACTACAATACAAAACAACCACTTCCAAATATGCTTGTACACGTTTACACATAGATCTAGTCCTATAACGAACCAACATCAATTTCATCACACGGGACTAATGACATCAACCATGTCAAACAATCAATTTAGTTCATCCATTGGTAACATTTGAAAAGCATTTTGTGAGAAGGAAAAAGTTACATAATACTGTGACTCTTGATATCTTCTCTTGAAATGACTTACAATTTGCAGATTCCACTTTGCTGGGAAATTGTCGCACTTTCACAATGCAAACGCAGATCTTTCGATTCACCTGTGGGCGTCGCCATTTTGTATTAGCGCCATCTATTGAAAAATGTTTTACAGTCTGACCATCTCTGATCTTAGCTTAGCTTTCACCAGTGGAGTTATATATATTATTTTTGGTTTACTTGTCTGTCTAATAGTAATATAGTGATACTCAAGAGAAATAATATTCAAATTACAATCCATCTTTGTATAATCAATGTTCCCACACTTCAATTGGACATGGTGAATAATAATGTGTTGGCGCCTAAGGACCTGAGCTTGTAATTGAAGCCATTTAGGATTTTCCCGCCATGTCCACATCCTGTTTTCTTCACCTTTCTTTCCAAAATCCCCCAAAATCAAATTTTGTATTTTAATGAAAAACATTATTTCTCTGTTGTTCTTATTTTAATTGTTTTATCTCCGAAGAATGGAAAGCACGGGTCAACTGTTGTAGTAGAGAGACTTCCAGGGGGACGGATAGAGGAAAACCCCCAGATGTTCAAAATTACCCTTTACCCTTTCTCGTACTCAATCCTGTTGTAATGCAGGGATTTAAAAAAAAAAATCGTAAACAGGACCTATGTACTGCGATACGAATGGATAATCGCACATCTGTTTTTTTTTTGTAAACATAAGTTGTACTAATGTAATTTAATATTTTAATGACATTTTATTTATCGTATGTTTTGTATTGTCTTCAATTTTTAATTTTATAAATATTCCGTTACAGTTTTGATACGACGTAATATATATTTAGTGATCTTTGTCAATGTAGGCCCTCAGCTTAACTGTGTTTTAGATTGTCTATGAGATGTCAGTGTGGCCGCTCTTTGTTGTGTCTGATATTGGATAATAAAGGAACCAAAACATGTCGATTGGCTAGATATTAGTCCACATCTGACACACCCGACCCTCTGGCAGGAACTAATTCCTTCGCAAGCTTTAGCACCAAAGTGGCAGCCAGGCTAGCGGGGAAGTAATTGTGGAGCACTGGGAGGGTGAAGTCTGCCAGCCATGACCGCTTTATACGAATCATGTGCACTATCATTTATTATTATGATTATTACCCGTATTAATATTGCCATCAACCCTTTAAAGCCTATCTGCCCTAGTTTGGCCAGAAGGGGTTAGACATACCTGCATGGTCACTGGCAGGTGGTTATCTCTTCAAATTACTGAGCTCTCATGTAATTAAACATGAGCAACAAAGGGAATCACCATGGGGGACCAACGGGTACTGCTTAGGCAACGTTTGCTATGTAGAGGGCGCAAGTCGCTATTGGTAGTGCAGTCCCGTTTTGATACACCTGGGTCGAGAGGGTCAACATAATAATGTGAGAAAAACACCAAGGATGTAAGCATCAATCAAGGATTTAACCCTGGATCTCTCATTTGAGAGTCACGAGCTTTCACGAATATACCACAGCCCTTCCAAGGCCGATGATGCCTTTAAATTCCCTTCAGGATCTTATAACGCATGGCTGCGACACATCGCGGGTGAATTAGAACAAGCCCATCAGCAAAAGTTACTTTCTTTTCATCTGAACGATAAAAGATTCAGTCTACAAAAATTAAAACCCCCGAACAAGGAGGCCTATGCGTCATGAATAAGTAAGAGGCTATTTCCTTGGGAGGCCAAACTTCATAAACTACCGTCGTTCATTCAAGCAATAGCTATTACCATTTCAAGGTTGAAATGTGAAGGTGTTATCGTGAGGATAACACGAGCTTCAAGGGTATACCACATCGTCTAATTCCCTATATCATGCATTCCAACCTTCGCAATTTACGCCATGTAATAACTACATGTACTTTCGTGATAGGAAGCTGGATTTTTTTTTTGGGGGGGGGGAGGGGGGGAGGGGGGGGGGCAGGGGGTAGGAACTTCCGGGGAATGAGATCCAAATATTTCATTTTAATGTCAAAGAAAATAATCAGGTCGATTATGATTACCATCCAAAAGTATAATAGACTAATTTTTGTTTGGTGTGTTTCTGTAAAGACGGTGGAAATTGCTCATCGTGTTCATCAAAATAATGATCATCAGCAATTGAGGCTTAGCAGTGCAAAGTAGGTCGGTGATAATACATTAATCGTAGTTTGAATATCGACGAATTTGATAACATTGTATTGTTGTAATCATGTTGATTATTATTTCAACCAAACCATGCAAAGTTAATAGAATATAATAAAATAAAGCATAACATGGAAAACATCAATTCAATTGTATTTATGTTTCCAGCAAAACATTACAAATCAATTATAATCACAAAAATGAAGGAATTGGAAACAAAGTGGTCCAATAAAGAGCAATGCTTGTACAATTATAATATTGTGGAACCCTCAAATTTAATAATAGTTAGGAATAATGAGCAATTACTCAAAACTGCAGAACCGGTATTTGTTAACATCAGCAAATAGTTGAATGACATCCGAGTGGATGAATAAAGTATCATCAATGTAATTTCAACAATGTCATCAATAATATTTTATCAGCGAAACTAGAAGACGATTTTGACATTGTGACATTTCCGAGCCAGGCGAATCAAATCGAATTAAAAATTGATAAGGATTGGCATGCCATCATTTCCGATGGAGCAAACCGTTGATTCACCATTAATAATCTATCAATGCATCCTTCACTGGCTAAGTTTTAACTCATTAATTATCTCATGCACTTGTCTACGAAATGGAATTATTTTCATGGTCACTCCCTGTCTCTACGTGTTCCACCCTCCCCACCCTCCCCCCTCCACCCTCTCTCTATAATTATAGTCACCTAGCTTCTCCTTATTTACGTATTCAGTCCCCATCTCTTCCCCCTCTCTCCTCCCTCTCTCTACAAGTTCTCTCTCTCCTCTATCTGACCGTCTGTCTCTCCCACCCATTTCCCTGCATTCTCTCTCTCTCTCTCTCTCTTTTTTTTTCTTCCCCTCTCCCCCTCTTTCTCTCTCTCTCTCTCTCTCTCTCTCTCCCTCTCTCCCTCTGCCCGTCTCTCCCTCACTCTCTCTCCCTCTCTCCCTCTCTCTCCCTCTGCCCCTCTCTCTCCCTTTCTCCCCTCTCTCTCTCCCTCTCTCTTCTCGTTTACTCCATCCTTCATTTTATAACGTTTTAATCTATTCCTCTTTTCCACTTTTTTCATCTCTCTCTCTTTCTCTCTCTCTCTCTCTCTCTCTCTTCCCTTTTTCCTCTCTCTCTCTCTCTCTCTCTCTCTCTTCTTCTTCTTTTTCTTCTCTCCCTCTTCAAACAGAGAGAGAGGGAAAGAGACTGACAGAGAGAGAGAGAGAGAGAGACAGACAAACAGACAGACGGATTAGGAATGTCTTTTCAACTTTAATGGGCACATGAAATCAAATGTCTTCAATCTTGACGTGACATTTCAAGTTCATTTACCCGATGATGGAATACTCGGGAAATGGTTAACTCAAAGGTCATCCGTTTTCCATCGATTTGGGATAAATGTCACCATCTGCTTTTTCGATATTTATTCAATCGAGCTTGATCAATCATCCTTTATCGAGCCAAATATCTTAGCAATGAATTCGTAGCTAGAGAGGAATCAACAGACTTCCGATACACGGAACGGAGAAGACATTTTTGCAACTGGTGATATATAATGTTATAATTCAAACCCTCCGCCACCTTGCATCGCATTCTCTTTACTCCATGACACTATGAATATGACGGACAAAGAAAGAGGACAAAATATACAGTTCCTCATTCTACCCCCAACAATTGCTGAGGTAGACAAAGGAACATCCCTTCACTGCTATTATGTTAACATGTGTAGAACAGGTGTCACATGCATATTCACCTATTCTACACATTTTTACATAATAGCAGTAAAGGGATGCCCCTCTATCTACCACAGCAATTGTTGAGGGTAGAATGAGGAACTGTATATTTTGTCCTCTTTCATTGTCCGTCATGTTCATAGTGTGATTTACAATGATTTCTTCTGATTCAAATATTGACATTTGTGAATGTAATTTCTGGTTCAAAATACTATCTATATTTCCGGTATATTACTATTAGCCTACTGTTGTGACTCTATTATAAGCTTATCATGATTATGGTAATATAATTATGATAATGATTGTAAAAGAAATTAGCCAAAATACTGACGTCTATAAGACTATACTATAATTAATACACCTCAATATTTCCATCAGAACTATTTGGTTCCATGTGAAGTTGCTAATATTTTGCCGAAAGCATGCAATTATGAACATGATTAATGCTCTCCTATTTTATAAGCTCTCTAGACGATAACATGTTGCACTGTAATCCGAACTGTTTTTTACCTTATAATAATTCGGCTTCATCTGAGTAATAGCATAAATACCCCCAGAGCATAACATACAGATTGAACCAATTGCTATTCAACACACACAAATATCGCCCTTTTACCACCCACATACTCACGAACGTGTGTGGCACTTCGGGAGTGGGGGGGGGGGGGGGGGGGGTTCCGCAGGATTCTAGAATTATCAGTGAAATCTAAATGAAGCATTAATTTTTATTATAAAATTAATACGCCCCATGGCGTATCCAGTTTATGTAATACATTATTTAAATGACCCAAATGACGGACAAGGAAAATCCGAGATAACAACTGCTTGTCTTGTCCATATATATACATTGCCCCCAAGGGGTGAAGTGAGTCTCTACTGTTATCCGAATTTCTGAATGGATGCCCATGTCACCCGCCATACAGACATAGCCTTATTAGGAACACCAAGAACAGCTTTAAAACAAAATGCCACCAACATTTATTAGTGGTACAGATAAAGACCAACATTAAAAGAAAACCGCCACAAATTCTAATGCAAAGACTTCCAAAAAAAATCAACCGAAGGCATTTTAATAGCACTATCCGTCATCTATCACGTCTGTAATGAAATGTGAGTACATTGCAATGATGTATTACGTTATCTGAACTTGATTTCTATGGGACATGCAAAAAGTGTTTGAAATTGTCCCTATTTGATTTTTTTTTCTCGAAACTGTTAGCGATTTTGTAATATATTTTGTATCTTCATTACAATCTTGCATTATCAATTATGGGAATTGCAGTGTCATTGCAGCCAGATATAGAGATCCCGCTAAATATCTCATGCAGTATTCCAGCGTATTTATGGGATGGTACTTGTATAATTAATGAACAAAGTTTTCTCCAAACTTTTAGCGATTTTGTAATATTGTGTACCTTCATTATAATTTTGCATTATCATTGAAGGGATTTACAGTGTCCCTACTGCCATATATAGAGATCCTGCTATTTATATCTCAGTATTTCAGCATATTTATGGGATGTACTTGTATAATTAATGAACAAAGCGAACGTGATATTGACAATTAGCTTGGATGACGCAAACCTAGCCCTAGATGTAGACAGAAAGACATTTAAATTCCCAATTGCGTTGAAAAGATAATTATCCAGACGGTTCAATTAAATCCCGGTGTCCCGAGGGACTATTATTTTTGTTCTGAAGCCTACATGCAGATCCAAAGGATTCCACACAATTTGTGTTGTATCGTTTGTTTACCCCCCCCCCCCCCCGAAAAATTAGATATCTTGAGAGTAGAATACTTTTATTTTCCTAGTTCCATGCATGAATATCATGATATATTGTATTATCCAGTTTTTAACCTAACTTTCTAATGAGTGACAGTGTAGAAATAAAAGAAAATTGGAAACGAATCCACGTTTCTAATTTTTATTAATGACCAATAAAATGGCTTTTGCCGCCCTAGAATCAGATAGAATTTAAATTACTAAAGAAAGTCCTGTTATATAAATTCAAAGGGAGTTCATCTTAAATATATTATGACTAATTTCGAAAAAATATTTGGTAAATCATCAGTAAGAAAATATTTGGTGTAAAATTGCCAACATGAGCTTAATTGAATGTGTCCGGAAGGATTTGGGGGAAACTTCGTGCCTATCTTGTGAAATATTTTGCCTTATCAAGATCGCCTTTACTATAAATATAATACAAAACCACCCGAGCTGGGCATGAACTTGCCGAAGAAATGTTGGGGCATACAATTTACCCTCATGATGGGAAATGTTTTTACCAACTTGTTTGTTCAGTGTCCTTTGAATTCGGATAATGTCTCGAATACCACGAGGATATCTGATTTTAATCTTGATATACATCACTATCCTACATGGTCTGTTAAAAACATTCATATTCCCAGACATAGAAAAGTTTCGTTTCAACAAACTATACATTTTACAGGTTCCAAATCAGAAATATTAAAAACAAATCATCAAAATGTGCTTTTTATTGCGTATGTATTTCGTGGCCTGGTAATGGAAATGGTATTTCGAGGAAAACTGGAAAAGTTCATCGGACCGGAAAACGTTTGTTTGGACGTGAAAGTGAAATAGAAAACTTCAAAATTCTTTCCGAAATTACATTCACTTGAGACATTGTGTTCTAGGACACTTAAGTCAGCATTTGAATTAAAGACCACCGGATTATTCCCAAAATACAACTCTAGTTAATATTGGGATACTAAACCAATTTATTAATCTAGTTCATCAGCACGGCTGAGATTTTGTCCACGTTATAACTATCATCAATCAATCAATTAAGAGTTTAACCTGCAAATATAAAACGCAAATAATGTTCATTCAATGGCAACTACATAGGTCTTACGGGATATCATGTACATATTATTTTAAATTAAGATTGGTCCTACTACTGATCCTTGGGGAACATCACATAGAAACTTACGCTGCCGATACCCTCTTCCATTAAACATGTTGTTAGGGAGACTGGAGGTTATGTGGCTTCTAATAAGGCGAGGAACTTAATCGACAACATAAATCATAAGAGAGAGAAAAGCCAATGTGTGGAACAAAGTCATGAAGACAATTCACTAATGACTTAACTCTTCGAATATGTCTAACGTTATCGTGATTATAAAGAGAAGTTTCATGAAGTATAACATGAATGCATAACTATGTAAACACATATCATTGGATTTCCTTCACAATTTAAAAGAAAAAGTAAATGTGTATCGCCAGCACGTGCACAAATAACGATCCAATTAGGTTGCACTACCAGTCGCCTACACGGGCCATAAATATTAAATGACCAGTCCATCACGTTTCGATGATGCGTCGCGAATATATTTATTTACCGGGGGCTGCATGAAACACGTTTGCGTCTAGCATCGTCATTTTGAAACAAGCTTGATACGCCAGTCACACCAACGACAACGACACCGGCACCGAACAAAAATAACACAGTACCCCGAATGGCCGAGAATCAGTGAGGTTTTGGGTCGGTTTGGCAGTGTGACCGAGGCAAAAGAAGTGGTTGCTTTTTAAGATTCAAGACTTGTATTCTTGTCACGGATGTTGTCATGCGATGTATACTTTGAGACTGGATTCGACCATGGACCTACTTCATGATTTGACACAGAAAAAACAAGGAAACTTGGAAATTGGAACACCCCAGTTTAGTTTTCCTACGGGAAGAAATAGATGATAGCGATATCAGATCTTGGACAGTTTCGTAGCAATCTTCTCTAGTGACGTATCCGGCACAGAGTTGGGCTAAAAGGTGCCTTTCTTTTTGAGGGCCAAGACAAATCAACGATTCTTGCATTCTGTTTACGGAATGGAGAGTTATAGCGGGGGGGGGGGGGGGCAGCTGATGAATCGCGCAAGCAGGATCCCCCGCTGCTAAACAAGCAGGGGGTATTCTGGAATTGACTTAATCATGACATTGTAAATATGCCTACCCTAGTAGGAAATATAAACAATGAGCTAGATTTTAACGGTAGCATCATTTAGGGGCGTCTCTAGAAAGTTTGAATGAATGGGGGATAGGGTTTATTAGGCCAAGTTTCTTTTTGCAAATTATGCGAACAAAACAGATGTAATTTGGGGAAAAAGCTCGAACTGGAGAGTAAAAATATTATAATTGAACGTAGGAGTCAGACATCCCTTGCCTCCACCGACTTTTCTTCCCTCCTAGAGACACCCGAAACAATTACATGAAAATGGAAATAGAATATCAGCTCTCTGACAACATGATCAATTCATGTATCGGGGATTTAAGCTGTCTTCTTTCTAAACTCTGACATGACCACCAAAACCATTGGACTTACCCATCACGAAAAACAGCACGGTTGAAATGGACGACGCGATTTATGGTTGGTGAAGATGTGATAGTAACATCCCTCCCACTCTCGTACAGCATATTGGCTTCCCACTTGTGAAATTCAATACAAAACCCCTGTCTCATGAATGGAAGAGTCCAAGTACGATCACGCCGTAACATGATCGGGATGATTATCTCATTTTTCGCGCCGGACGCTCTATTAATTCAAATTAATAGTTCAAGAAGCAACAGCTAGGCAGAGATGAGGAGGATCTCGGATGCTTTTAGGCGTAACTGTGACCGCACAATACGAGAGTTACTGGAAGAGGACCATTTCGTGGAGTATTGCTCATAGGAGGAGACCTAGCTGCACGAAAAAGAGGTAGGTTCTGCACTATCTTCATTATTGGACTTGCTTTCAATAAGTTAAATGATTATATTACATTAGAAAGGCATAAGGGGAACACAAGCTGCCCATCATCAATAAACATGTACGGCTAAATATACGATTACCATTGAAAGTTATATTTCCTGACAAATTTTGGAACACCGAGTGCATTTCTTTATTTTTAATTGTATCAAACTCAAATGCCTTTTTTTTTTACTCGACAACTGTTTGATAGCATATTAATAGGATATTGTCGTTTCTGTTGATGGAGTTTTTAATCGCAGACATGTACTGCTGAAACACTGTCTGATTTTTCATATTTATTTTTGTTTTACTATCACTTTTTACTTGTCACTTGTTTAGTTTTGGTCGGGAGCTGTCATAAATCTATTATAAACAAATGCTGTGACGACAATAATGCTCTGCGGTGAATTGCTAACAGTCGTCATCCCTGCACTCTACATTATATTTCACCCTAAACTTAAACCTATTCAACTCAACTAAAACCCAACACGCAGACCAATAACCCTCATAGTATAGGCCCGATAAAACGCGAAGGGGGAAACGTCTCTAGACGAAATGTTGGATCACTTAAACCTGATAATAAAATTAGAAAGCTGAGAGTAATGAAATACCAGCTTTCAAATGCATGTCATTTACATGTGCATAAAACCAAATGACATTCATGTTTATTGATTCCATACTTTTTGTGCATATACTCACCATTTTGCATGACATATTAGTGAAGCTAATAAGTCTTTAGACTTGTGTTTAACAAGGTATCCATTAAATGCTAGTACTCCTCCTCTTCCCCCTCCTCCTCCTCTGCCTCTTATTCTTCTTCTTCCCATTCTCCTCCTCGTCCTCCTACTACTTCTACTTCTACTTTCAATAACTCTACGGTTGGCCTATGATATAGTCTTTGAGATTATCACAGTCCACTGTTTATGTAAATTATCGACTAATGGTCAGATACATTGTCCATCGCAATTCATTACAAAACGTTAGTATTGATGCACCTATACATAATACATGTAAGCCGTATCATCATCTTCAATGGGGGTAATTAATTAAGATACTACTGTAACAGAGGGTGTTGAACTGAGTGGATATGCATTTATTATGAGGAGAAGGAAAGGCGTTATTGCGTTTGTCATATCTATTACCTCAGTCACGCTACTTAGCCCTTTTCATACTGTGCAACGGTAAACCGCTTTTTTAACAGAACTTTTCTTTTGGTTTTGATCTCCAAATCTCTGTTATTAAAAAAAAAGAACTTAAGATATATGTTACCTTAGTCAGTATCAATGTGATTTCATATTATATACTTCTGGACTAAATTTACATAATTTATGTAATTATAAACGTATAATAAACCTATTCATGTATATATGTATATATATATATTATATATATGTGTGTAAAAATATAGTAGGGTTCACATCATTATGTACAGAAGTTAAGATAAAAGAATTCTCCAAGAGGTATCATTGAGTAAAACTAGGATGAAAGAGAACGTTTTCTTTTGAATATAAAGTTGAATTAGTCATCCATCATAATTTGGATGGCGATGTCAATTAACATACGGTCATTTAATTTGGATGTAAGGCCTACTGTCCACGTTAAAATTGAATACAAAAATCTGTAGTCTGGTGCAAGGGAAATGCTGAAAAGGTTTGCATTGTATGTAATAGATGGCTATTCCGGAATTCTATAACATCCTCAAGACATGCGCTTTCATGCATACGATACGCAGGCAATTAATATCATCAACAAAGACTAACCTCCACTAGAAAAGGCTGCAACACCTAACCTTCACCCCGCAGAGGCGTATCCAGGATTCTCAGGATGGAGGGTTGGGTACAAATTCGAAAAATCTCTGACAAAACAAAAACAAACATAACATTTATCAGCCTCCCCCAAACACGTTTTTATCGAGGGGGGGGGGGGGTGCCCCTTTGCCCCTGGACCCGCCATTGTCACTGCGAATCCTTCAATACGCTATCCTTCTGATAACCCTGAAAATATAACCTACAGCATGATTAACTAACACGTCGTACATGTTTCAAGACCATTCTGGGGATTAGCGAGCATGTAATGGCCTTGGTTTTCATTCATAATTACGGAGATAGCTGATTAATTATTTATAGACTTCCCGCTGGGGTGAAGTTGAAACAAAGGTTGTACTTGAACAGAATGTACCAGCATCCTGGCGTATCCAGGAATGCCTCTCTCGACGAGATTTCTTTCATGATAATCAGGTGTAGGGAAATACAGTACAGGGGGCACAGGGACATGTGCCCCCGGACCATCGAAAGGTTAAGAAAACAATTGAAAAGTGAAGGGAAAACCGAAAATGGATGGAGAGAGGGAGAAGTGCGAGAAATAAGAAGAAGAAACCTGGAACCCCCTCCCCCATCCTAGGCTACCTGGTAGCTTTGTGAACTGCATGTCATTTTTTCGATTGAGACCGTTGCCCCAAAATCTTATCAGTGCCCCCTACATGGATGGATCGACTCCCGCCACGTCAGTGTGCTGAGATATAAAACAAGCCTTTTACATTAAGATTAAGTACAATGCAATCAGGAATATTCTGAACGATATTTTTTAGTTTGACTTTTAATCTTATTAAAGTACATCAATGGATTGAAAATCTGAAATTGAAATTTGGATGAATTATCAAGATCTCAACCTTTTCAGGTACATTACTGACATTCGTTGTCCCCATATTATACAATGAAAGTTACATTTGTCATGTATAATGTAGACAAGGTAGAGATCAGGCTAGCTGGGTGTTTGAGATATATTTGAAGTCCATTCTATGCAGCTTTATGCTATAGCCTCTGTAAAAGTAAAAGAACAAAATAAATGTCTTGCTAATTTCTGAAAGGGCAATTACGCATCCCACGTAAAAATGCGTATTTTTTTTTTAAATACAGAAAATTACTCTTACCTAAAATGTAATAGTTTTCAATAGTTCTTTAGTTCAGTTCTTTATTTTGTTATGTGAACTGGACATTCTATTGGCTAGGCAAACTGTTGTCACCTCAATTTGTAAAATGATACAAATATCATGAAAGGCATATTCTACATGAACTAGGATACCCCTCCCTAGAGGCATGTACGTTAATATATTTCACAGTGCAGTCAAAATCCTGCTAAGATGTATTTCACAATAGACCAGTTCGTAGGTAGCTTCGGTACAAATGACCCCCAAATATCCACAGATCTTTTACACATGGAGACGTCCCACATAGTCCGTTTTTAGAATACTCACTGAAGTGATTAAGGTGCTTCATGTATATATTTTGTTTGCCAAATTCAGAAGAATACGTCTAAATTGTATCGTCGGTGAATAAATTAATAATGATTATGTAAATTTCTTGACCACGAATCCAGTATTCGTCTCAATGGGTTTTAACATTTTGGTAAAAATTACCTTTATCTGCCCATGCGCAGATTCTATCTACGAACTGGCTTATTAGTTACTTTGCTTTCATCGAATGCCTACAATAGGGACTTATAGATTTGCGTGGACTGATACGTATGACGTCCATTCAAGGCAGTGCATTAAAAGGACGTCGATCGTAGCAATCCACGTTGTCGTTGTGCGAATCTAAAAGCCCCTAATATCGGTTATTGAACTAGGAGGTCTATAACCTCTTACTCTGGTTAGGTTGAAAGATCACTCTGAAATGCGGATGCAAAATGCATCAACCATTATACACCTGATTCAACAAATAATGTATACTCTCGTGAATGAATTAATCGAATGTTGCACGATCTAAGATCATTATTTATCTGTTACAGATTACAGGCGGGGAAAGTCATTGCACGAATCATTAATCCATACCCAACCTTGTTTGTGTGTGGAACATCGGAGAGTGTCAATGAAATGTGTTTTTTATGAATCATTTCACTCCAGAGCAAATACAACCGTTTTCCTAAAATGATTCGTCATGTAAAACAAAGAACCGCACATATTATTAGTGTTAACAAAAACAAAACTGATTTCGAGATTCAATCCTACTCATGTTGATTCATTTAGATATCTGTACCGTGTGAGTCAAAAAAAAGTTTACACCTAGAAAATTGCTAATTATATTTAAAATCATCTATGAACAGTAAATTATTATACATCTTATAAAAGAGTGTTTTATCCCAAATCATAAGGTATCATTTTTGTGTGGTATGTGTTCACGCTTGTATAAACAGGAGGCATTGTTTGCGAGAATGCAAAAATCGACTTGCGCCAAAGTGATGCCTACAGCATGTATCATGTTGGGATTAGCGGAGTGAGAGAATGAATTGAATGTATCAAATGAAATGCATTGCATATGCTTTTTGCAGAAGCAAAGTCACACACACACACACACACACACACATACGTGCGCAAAAATGTTCGTTGATATTTGATATTCGATATTTGATATGTGTGGCATGATTAATTTTGTAAGGGATGTTATTTGGATGATTGGATCTGCAAAAACCGAATTAATACCCAAATCCCAATTGTTTCATTCAAACATCACACAAGCAACTTTGGCGCAAATTGATTTTCGCTCTCTCGCAAACAATGCCTCCTGTTCATCCAAGTGTGAACACATACCACACGAAAAGGATACCAAATGATTTGGGATAAAATACTCTTTCAAAAGATGTTTACAAATTTACCGTTCATAGATGATTTTTAAAATAATTAGCAGTTTTCTAGGTGTAATTTTTTTTGGACTCACACTGTATAGACGTATCATGTCGTATCCCTGTGTAGTTAAGGCCTATTTTGTTCCTGGGAATTGAATGAAAAAGAAAAAATGCAACTTTAAATTCATCGTTCAGTCTTTGGCGAAATGAAACAGAGAGTAAATTATGTTGCCAGAACAGAGGTATGGGGATGTTTCACAAAGATCCTAAGTCCGATTTATCTTTAAGTTGGACTTAATAATTATGGAAAGCCGTTAGTATCTCTGAAAATATTTTGTAAAAGTTATTTTAAAAGGCATAAAATGTTGATTCAAATCATTTATATTTTCTAGTATCAAGGAGATTTCATTTTCTTGATGTGGAATTTATGAAAAGTCTAAAATACTTGAATTTTTGCTCTTGAATGTATTTAATTTTAAGGCTACAAATGGCTCTCTGTAATGTTTCAGTCCAACTTAGAGTAAAGATAGACTTTGGATCTTTGTGAAACACCCCCCAGTTCACCAACTTGTTTTCCCATCAACACCAAGGTGTTCAATTATGTGTTGTATCATGACAGGATAGTTTACACACAGCCCCGTCACACTGACGCCACCAACCCAAGTCCGATACCCCAGTCTGAGCAAGAATTACATCACCCCGAATTTTGTTCATAAGTTATATTTTATTGAGACAGAAAATATAAGATCACAAGAATTCCAAATACACTCACTCAATTTATTATGCTCAGTATAGCGCTTATATACATCGTTGTATCGATGTATTGAGCGCTTTATAAAAGCGGAATATTATTATTAGTTGTTGTATTAGTATGTAGAGCAAGTAGTATATTACAGCTAAATAAATTAAACATATTCTTTCTTTACTCATAAGAATACTTTTTTTAATCTTTATAATGTTTGTATCAGTTTTATCCGAAGATCAAGACATATAATATAAAGGAATAACTCTAAAAGCAAAACACAAACATTACATCACGATAATATATGCATAAACCTAAACATGCTCAAGGGGAAGATCAAACAAAATTGCTCTATGAAAACAAAAATCATCTTGATTCCCTAAAGATCCATTCCCAAAGCCCTCCCCACGAATACCCACACAAACCCACCCACACTATACTGAGATACCTACCCAACTTTAAAAAGATCTGAGATTGACCAAACTTTGGTCGATCATTGATCGATGTGGCCAATGTGACTGGGGGCATTATCCGGGAATTTCATCTTCCGATTTAGCGCACTCTATCCGATGTTGTCTTTAAAAGCGTAATGAGAAGGCAGTCCCAAGCGTGGTGTAGAGCGAATATGTTAACACCTCGCCCAAAGTTCAGCAAATGTCAGAAAGAACAAGAGCCGATACACCAGAAGGATTTTCTCGTTAATACCTTTATATATGGATCGCTAGTTATGAGTGCTCGTCATGAGAGAGCCGAAGTATGTGAATAACATTTTGATATGTTTTTTATATAAACACAGGAGAATCAGGCGAATCGCAGTTATTATGATCACAAAGATTTTCTTAAAGCCTATCTGCACTAGTTTGGCCAGAAGGGATTATACCTCCCTGCATGGCCACTGACAGGTGGTTATCTCGTCAAATCATCTCTCAATTCATAAGAAAAAGGGGACCATGGGGGCCCAACGGTCACTGCTTAGGTAATTTTTGCGTTATAGAGGGCGCAGGTAGCTATAAGTAGTGCAGTGGGGCTTTAATATCTATTTTACACCAGCCTTGGCCATCACCTATTTAAATTTGCTAACATAACAGTGATACGTTAAAGGTACTATGTCCCATTTGCAGGCCCAAAAAATGAAAAAGTTAAATTCCAACTGCATTTGAAAGATAATACTAATTTAGAACTTCCCTAAAAAAGGTGGGGCTTGAAAATGTCTTCAAGTGAGAAAATAACGACTATTAGTTGTCAAATCGACTTTAGGGCTATAGAGCCCAAAAGTAATAGTCTTGATTTTCAGACAATTGTACCGAATGGTCATACGTTTTATGCTGCGCAAAGATTCAATCAGTTTAATCTTGGCCATCACAAGAAGTGGGTTATTGATGTAGACAAATGCTCATGTACCCTTTACAACTCTTTTCATGTATGTTATTACCAAAGAAGAAAAAAGCCAGTCAGTCACTCAATAGTGTCTGACAGTGAAGTCTAGCAAGTAAATGGGTTTCCTTGCATAATTTGATTATGAGGACACTGCTAACGTCTAAATTTCACAGATAGGACATACATGACATATTCATAATTCTGCAAAGTTCTACAGAATTTGAGGTTGGCTGCAAAAGGGACAGAGTATCTTTAAGTAATCCGAATGTGATATCTATGGAATATATGATAGCGAAGGCCTTTAGGAAATTGTCCTTGAGTTGATGAATAGAAAGTCTCTGCGATCATGTTTGCTATACATCATGGATTAAAAATGAGAATTTCGTATACATATATATATATATATATATATAGAAATATAATAGTGCAGTCTGCAAAACATTTTAAACAACATCTTGCTAGCCATCAAAGAGTGTTGACGTGGGAGCGAAACCATTTCAAAGTTGAGTGGGCCAGTCCAGATTACTTTTAAGTAGGTGTTTCCCTTTTTTCTTTGAATGCACATATATACCTCGTTCGGTTTCTTTTGAAATCTAATTTAATATTGTGTTGATCTTTATAGGGGCCTCATTAATAAGCACAAGTTGCTTTTCCACCAATACACCACCACACAAGTAATCCTAACCCTATACCTTAATCATAATGTTAACACTAGTTCTACGTCTACGTCAACTCCTTCCTATCTCATTCCGAAATCCCGAAAACAGACTGGCTTCAGATCCTTTTAATCCGTTGCTACTTGCCAATGTAATAACAAAAACCAGCATTTTTGAGAAATAGCACTTCACTTGAATTATTAAAAAAATACATCTGAAAACATACCTCTACAATTCGTAATTTGTCCCTAGGCTTATGGACATCGCTTATATTTTCTTGAAAAGGAGCTATATAAATCCAATTGTCGTGATTATTATTATTATTATTCGTTGTATACTGCCTTCCCCACTCCCCCTTCCCACTCTTTCTCCCTCTCTATCTTACCCCCCCCCCCGCCCCTTCGCCATTCGAGGAGGGGGGGTGCCCCTTGAAGCTATGCCACCGCAGGTTAGTAACGTTCACCTTGTCATAAGCACGTAACGAGCAATTTGTAAAACTATGGGTGAGCCCATTTATACACTAGCAAAGGCCAAGGCTGTAATCAATTGAGTATTTATAGGAAATGAAATTTACATGGTTCATTTGGTTTTTGACAGGCAGGCCAAAGCTACAGGGTGATTAATTACGCATTTGCATTGTTTGTCTTTTTTTCAGGGCTTTAATTTTGATAACTGTATGTCATGCATTCTAGAGAGTTAGACAATTATTTTGATGAAAAGGCGCACGTGTATTTTTTTAACCAATCAACCAAGTGAGAGATTTCATTGATTTTACCTAATAATTAATAAGATATCTAGATGGAAAGTGTTATTTTTGAAGTGACTAACTTTTGTTTATAAGTGGCCCAAACATTGTGGAGCGGTTTGTGCAGCGCTTTGTAACCGGAAGGAAGAGGCGCTTTATCAAATATCTTTTGGATTGGGTGGAAAGGATTCTCAAGTTTAAAAAAAAACCCACACAGGGTATATTACTTCAATCTTATTCAAAGGCTATTTGATATAGCGCATTTCCTTCCGGTTACAAAGCGCTGCACACCCACTTCACATGTTTGGGCCACTTAAACAAAAATAGTTCACTTACAAAAATACCAGATAAGTCAATACAATGCTTTGTCCTCTAAACAACGAATTGGACTGCAAAAGCGTCTGGAACTGGTCGACAGATAAAGCAGTCTGTCAAATATTTAAATTATTAATCTTCTGATAACGACATTTCAGAAGTATAATCATGATAATGAAATCCTTTATAAATCTAAAACTCATCAGTGTAGGCGTTACTCAAGATAAGTGGGGTGGGGTGTCGAAGAAAAACTTTGATTAAGTCCAATTACTATTAGATCCTGAGGGGTAACCTTACTTTGAATTCGTGATCATGTAATTCATTTTGTTAATGAGATCTAAAAGGAATAAACCTCCAATAGAGGAATGGGAAAAAAATAACAATACATGACGTGACAATGGATACGTGACGATGGATGTTCAGTGAAGGAAGGAAGATGGAGGGATGACGTGAAAGAGACAAAAATGTTCTGAAAAAGGCAAAGAGTTATGATGATATATAATACTCTTGTTTGGGAAAAAGGTGTAGATTGGGAGAAAAAAGTCCACTAATTTTAATAGCAATGATTATAGTTCTAATAATGCTACTATAACAGCTACTTCTACTCTTACTACTACTACTACTACTACTACTACTACTACTACTTCTACTACTACTACTACTACTTCTACTACTACTACTACTACTACTACTACTACTACTACTACTACTACTACTTCTACTACTACTACTACTTCTACCACTACCCAAATATTAAACATGATAATGTTAATAATAAAGATAATAATATACAACATATCATACAGGCTTGTTACCTCATCTATGGGTCTAACAAAATGTTATTATATAACCACCAAAAAAAGAGAAGAAGAAAAAACATAGATGTGAGAGGACTCAAGACAGAGAGAAGAACACAACAATACAATCAAACAATACATTTTAAACAGATAATAGACAATCTCAATATTTGATAAAGAAGTACACCTCCCCGATCCTGAACGAAGACCTTTTATTGAATATGTATGAAATACTCAAAAGAAATTGCTGTAAGTTTTGATATGGTTCAACCAGGGACCTGGGACAGGAAAAGTCAAAACTCCATGCGTGGCTCGCAGACAAGGGAACAAAGATGCAAAAAGTACTTTGTCAAAGGAAACGGTATTTTTGAAAATGAAAGAAGACAGAAGGGGCAAACTTTCGCCGCAAGAATGGGGGTGATTGAAAGCATCTCCAGGCATCTTTAAGAGACGAATGTGTAATCCTTCGGGTAGGAATAACTCGGCTTTCCAGGGCATGTCTATCAGGATAGGTCATTCCAGTCCTCTAATCGCTCACCTTCTACTAATCTAACCATTGTCTCTCGAGATTTAATATTGAGTGATCACGTTAAAGGGTGAAGTGCCGGGGGAACCTTTTAATCTTGCTCTAACCACAAACGATTGCCAACATGACTACGAATTGTAACTGATGAGGAAGTAGTGTGTGTGAGGATGTGTGCGTGGGTACGTGAGCGTGTACTCCGTAAATTTACAGGATTTAAAAGTTTTTTTCCCTTGGGGGGGGGGGGGGCTCATGGCAGGGATCAATTCGTTTGGCCTTGATCCAATGTCAAACGACTAATTAAACCAGGAGCCGTTTCATGTTTTAATTAATTAATTAATATGTTTTTTTGCGGGGGAGGGGGAGGGAGGTTAAGGGTTCTTCAATTGTTTGATTTTTACATCAGGATATCCTATTATAGTCCCAAAATTGATCACCTTTTACTTTTCTAACACATTGTCTCTTGAGATTTAATATCTAGTGATCACGTTAATGGGAGAGGTACCGGGAGGGCATTTTGTCTCGCTTTAACCACAAGCAATTGTCATCATGTCTATGAATCATAACTGATAAGAAAGTAGTGTGCACTCAGTAAGCTAATACAAGGGTTGAAAGTAATTACTCGGGGAGTTATACCAGAGATCAAATCGTTTGGAATAAACGTCGAAAATAATAGAGGAAACTACTTTCAGAAGGCTTATTGAACAAGAAGCGCTTCTATAGGAATAGGCGTGGGGTTCTGACCTTCATTTTTTTTTTAAACATCAGGATATGTTTTCCCAGTCCTCAAATCAATGACCTTCTGCTAATCGAACCCTTGTCTCTCGAGATATGACATTGAGTGATCACGTTAATGGGTAAGGTACCGGGAGATCATTTTGTTTCGCTCTAACCAAAAGTGATTATCATCATGTCTATGAACTGTAACCGTTAAAGGTAAAGACCAGTATTGGAAACGCCCCAATTTCAAAAAATGAAATGGAAGCTCTCATTACCAATCATGTGAAAAAATATGTTTTGACTAATACATGATGATAAAAAATTTGCCGGGAAACCGCCTACTTATTCATATATTTGGTAAATTTGTTTCTCTCATGGTCTGTGAGAGATATAGGGTAGTCCCATATACATCTTTCTGTGTATAGTGCTTGTAACTTTACGAAGAATGGGCCAAATTTCTTGTCATTTTGATGATTCCAGAACCTAGCAGATGCTAGATACTAGATGATCAACCTTTTCTGATCGATTCCACAACGTTTCTTTCACAATGCAATCGCATGACCATAACTGGTCTTTACCTTTAAGTAATATAAGTAGTGTACAGAAGGGTGGTGGATGTGTGAGTGTGTTTGTGCATACATGAGTGAGATCCACTTTTCAGGGAATTTATTGTAGGGATCACTATGTTTGATCATTCAAAATGGAAATCCAATTTCTAAAGACTTATTACACTGGGAGCAGTATAACAGCGATATTTTTGGTTTGAGGGCGGGGGTTTGAGGGCCTGAGTTTTGGGGTTTCTTGCATTAATTTTCTACATCAAAAGAGCTTATCTCAGTTCTCTAATCGATCTCCTTCTACTACTAATAATAATAATGATAGGTATTTCTAGAGCGCTGTCGAACTAAAAATTCTATTCCCAGGCACATTTATTATTACCCCGGCTTTAGCCTAGCTGCCATCACAGCGCTCCAGCATTTCAATTTCAAGGAATTAATTCCTGCCAGGTACCCATTTACATCACCTGGGTTGAGTGTTGAAAATGTAGATCAATGAATTGGCAAAGGACATTAGTGCCGCGGCGTGACTCGAACCGCGATTGACAGTCCGGCGATGTATCCACTCGACTACAACACCTCTACCACTGGTCTAAAGAGATTCATTATGTTGAGTGATGACAAAAGGGCGAGATAAAATGCTCTCCTGGTTCCTGCCAGGAGAGCATTTTATCTCGCCTTAACTGAAAGCGATTGTCATGATATCTGCGTAGTTTAACTCTTTAGCAAGTAGTGTGTGCGAGGGTTGGTGTGTGGGTGTGTGTGTGTGTGGGTGTGTGTGGGTGTACACTGCTTTCATGTACATGAGTGGAAATTCACCTTCTATATGGAGAGAGACAAATTAGGGACCACTCCCTTCGGAGTATGAATCCTGGGAGAACAGCGCATGTCACTGATTGAGCTACCCTCTTCAACGCTAAATATAAAAACATGATGCTGATGCTGCTGCTTATGATGATGATGATGTTGATGATGATGATACTATGATAATAATTTAACAAGTAATGAAAACAGATAATATACATGAATAGTACTTCTACTACTTGTACTACTACGTGTACTACTACTACTACTACTACTACTACTACTACTACTACTACTACTACTTGTGATAATAACCATATTAATGAATAATCAAAACATATATACTACTACTATTAATACTACTATTACTACTACTACTACTACTACTACTACTACTACTACTACTACTAATCATACTGCTACTACTACTACTAATACTACTACTACTACCACCACCACTTCTACTACTACTACTACCACTTCCACTAAAACCGCCACTACTACCATCACTACTTCTTCTACTACAACAAGTACTACTCAAAATAATAATGGATTGTTAATACAGACTTTTTTACCATTACAGAATGTAAACATTTAAAAATTAATCATAAACCCTTCTATCATGTATAACATCAATAAGATAAGGTCACTCTCTGACGCCAATTTGTAAATTGCCCAAAGATGAAATTTACAATAATTGTGTGTAGGCCTAAAAATGCTAACGTTAAATTGTCCGCATGACAGCTTGAGCAAATGTTTTAGGTTGTTAGAAGCGTTTACAAGCCCATTGTAAACTTAAGATAGTACGAGCCGAATGATAGAGCAATTAGAGCCCCGATATTTGCTTTGAATCGATGGCCTTGTACTAAAAAGCTTTTACCATCAGTGGCTAGATAGACGAATTCGGCCAATTGAATCTAAGATAGCTATTCTAAAAGATGACTGAAAAAGTCTTTATGCAGGTCGTCTTGAATCATAGCTCTGATCTCTGTATATTATTGAAACATGCATTCATAATGGTGGAAACACAAAAGTCATGTCGATGGCAAGAGCTAAATTCCACCCTAACATAAAAGCACTACTTTTTTTTTTTTTTTTTTATTATCAATGGCTAGATAGACGAATTCGGCCAATTACACCTAAGATATTCTAAAAGATGCCGGAAAAAGTATTTTTGCAGTGTCATAGCTTTGATCTCTGTATTAAAACATACATAATGGTGGAAACATCCAAATTATGTCGACGGCAAGAGCTAAATTCCACCCTTTTAACATGAAAGCACTACTAAAAATCTTTTATTATCAATGGCTAGATAGACGAATTCGGCCAATTAAACCTAAGATAGATATTCTAAAAGATGCCGGAAAAAGTATTTTTGCAGTGTCATAGCTTTGATCTCTGTATTAAAACATACATAATGGTGGAAACATCCAAATTATGTCGACGGCAAGAGCTAAATTCCACCCTTTGAACATGAAAGCACATTCGTTTCCTTCGGGGATATGAATCGATTGTATGTTCTTCACGGTGGCTTACACCGATCAACTCCCCTGCAATGATATGACTGAAGATAGAGACCAAGGAACGATGAGCTTTGTCGGGACATGCCGTAATGAGTTTACGCTTCAGGAGCCTTAAGTCAAAATGAATGGGAATCAAATCTGAGGCCCGATGTTTGGAAGAGCGCCATATCTCTACTTTACCCGCCAAAATTGGCGATAGTACGACACTTGCTCCTTTGACAATGCATGCTCCACAGTCTTTTTTGAATTAGTTTATATTATTACCAAAATCTTCAAATTACATTGTATTTTAGCATGCCAATAGCTATGAATTTGCAGATTATTTGGTAAATGAAGACAACAAATAGTAAGAGCTAATCAAGGTTTTCCACTTTCAATACAGCATAATCTAGGACAACAGATTAATCGTTAGGAATAAAGAGAACTGTTTTCGGTTTGCACTCATGTTTTTGGAGGGATAATCCCTTCTAATAAACGAATGTCTAACTTCAACTTGGGGCCAACACAATACCTATTAAACCTAACTCTAAACCTAATGAGAAATCCAACCGCATTCCTCTTAACTATAACCCTAAACTTTTGACGAAATAAGCCCCGGCGCGATTACTGCCGAAGCAAATGTCGGATCATCTAACAGACGTGCAATAATCAGAGAAGTGGAGGGGGTCCTGGGGGGGGGGGGTCTCGATAATTACTGACGCCGAGTGGAAAGATGTATATTGCATGAGATATGGATATTAGATTGTTGAATCAAAGTGAGCAGGAATCGAACCCGAGGCCCAATATTTGAAAGAGAGTCATAATTATCTCAATGCAGCGAATTTGGCTTAGATATAAATGATAGAGGTGGAAGAGGACGTGATTCTATTCGAATACATTGTGCACGCCGAGTAGACGACGGGATATGCGTCTAAAACATGAGACGCGAACATCAGATATTGTAGATCTGTCAGTATTAATGCCAAAGGACTATCTTTTTTTATTAAGGGAAACCTGGATATTTTGTCTGGTTAAAACGGGTTGATCGAGAACGTCACGAAAAGGAAAATTGTGCAAAGCGTTTCCGTGGCCTTATCTGCTACTTTTACTCTAATTTGTTTATCTATTCCTGTTTTCTTACCGAAATCGGAATTTAATTGGGAGATAATCTAAGATATTAATAATTTTCTTATTTATTTCTTACACAACATCTTATGTGCTCTCATCTGTTATATTATATCAATTTTTACTCTTTTATTTCAGTTTATGCCTGTGATATTGTTACGTTGTTTTAGTTTTATACATGTATGAGTTAGAAGAATTTAAATTTGATTTGAATACATTTCATCATTTCATCACTTCTTTCGAACCTTATATGCTTTTATATTATCATCATTATAATGGCCGTTTTTTGTGTTGATGTTCATATTAACAAGGGGATAAATCTTTCCATTCAAGAAGAAGAAGAAGAAGAAGAAGAACGGATAGAATAAGAAGAAAGATCAAACACACGCCCTGATTATTGTAAAGTGGTCGTGTATAGTTTTTGAGATTGTCTGATTACCATGGCTTATAAATTTGCATAAAAGGAGGCTCTGTTTAACGAAAAGAGATTATTGTTTATCTACAAATCTATTTCATTGAATAGCATTGTGTGTATACGATAACTTTTTATTAATCGGTTATTCACCCTGAGAGCTAAACCATCATTTTCCCGCTTTTTTGTAGATAACTCTTTGATCGGAGGACGATGGATGTTTATTCAATATTAACGGTGTTCCTCGTCGTGGCTTCTAAAGTACTGTATTTACAAGCGGGGAAGTCATTTCGAAACGACTTGATCGCTATTCCCACATGTAAGTATTTTAATCAGTTTCGAATTATTTCTCTTGTGGCAAAATATTGAAAGGCAGTTTAATTGCTTAAATTGACGAATGACTTCTTTTTATGCATCTGAATGTGAAATTTGATTTTTGTTGTTCTTGTTGTTGTTTTTTTGTTTTTTTTTCTTTCTCGAAATACTCCTTTTAGATTTAAATTAATATCCATTCGATTGCTTCGGTGCAGATAAAATATACCAGTTTGGTGTATGACACAACGAGAATTATTAATTTTATTCATGTTCTGCCGGGAGAAGAAAACAAAATATTAAGTGAATGATTATAACCCGCTGCCATTTTTGTCCAATCTGCGTGACTTCATGAATAAAATAACGGTAATATAAAATACATACCGAAATATAGTAATTGAACTTACAATTTTGATAGTCTAAGAGAAGTAAATAATTGTTTTCTTTTTTTTTTAATAAAAAGGACAACGAAGGATGACACTAATCACAAAAGATACATGAATCAACATCATTATTACCCTTACCAATACAACAGTGATTGTGACGATGATGATGATTTTGTAGATGATTATTAGGATGATGTTAACGATGATACTCTTAGCTAATTGCGGTAATAATTATCGTAACAGAAAAAATTACTTAACTAAAATGAAAAACAACAACAACAATAATATAATAATAAAATACTTAATACCAATAATAATGGTGCTATTGATGATGAGGAGGAGGACGATGATGGTAATGATTATGATGATGATGATGATGATAATACTGATAATATATATATATATATATATATATATATATATATATATATATACAATTATCATCATTATCAATGTTGAATTTATGAGCAGTAGTGGTAGTTATTTTACATGACTGCTAAGAAAGCATAAATGCTTGTTAGTAAGCAACCAGATGACCGACGGCTTTAGGTCCTCTCCGAGGGACCATTTTGTAATCAATATCATTTCATTGTAATGTCTGGTAGATGTTTCCATCTTCCACAGTACATTACAAAACAGGATAGAATATTTGCCACAAAAATTGTCTTCAGAACATGCGAATAGTGCGACGTTCAGGTCGAATTTGTGCTGTTCATTCCATTTCGAATTTGCAATGACAACGGAGACAAATTAAAGCATTTCTTCAGGACATTCTTGTTATTCATATATGGACTTTCGCTTTTAAAATATCTTCAGGTGATTGTTGAAAAAGCTTAATAAATGATGAACTGCTCCACAGAGTAAACTGGATATAACAAGAACAAAAAGGGTCGCCTCTTTTCTAATCATGATGGATTGGATAAATGGATTGGAAAAGAAAAAAAAAGAGTATTATTGTCTAGCCTCAGGTATAACGTGGAACAGACGCGGTTTTAGAAGAATATTTTTTGGGGGAGGATTTTGCGGGCCCTGGAGGTTTATGCATTTATTTTCTACATGTGCTTTGCAGAACAGATCCATTCATAATTAAGAAAAAGTTTGGCTCGAGGGAGAAGGGTGGGGGGGGGGGGGGCTTGATCTACCAAGCTCCCACGTAGAACAGCTACTGGTGTGGTTGAAGATGATGTTGTCTAGTACTACGGGGGTAGTACTCTTCTGAATAATACATTTGAAACGGATCAAAAGATTGGATTGGATATCGTTTCTGTACCTCTAACCCCATTCACACCAGAAATTTGAAGCGTGTAGAAATAGTTTCATTCACACCACAAATTTATAGGGTTCACAAGAGTTATCCAGAAGATCGCTCTTGGGACTAGGCACCTTTCCTTATACTAGCTAGTGGTCTTACCTGTAAGACCCTAAGCATGGGGTATGACATACTTTCATACGTGTCTTTAAGGTGTTGTAGTCTGGTGATTTAATCACTGGACTGGGGATAAAAAGGTTGTGGGTTTTGAACAATAGCACGACTGTTAGATCCTTGAGCAAGGCATTTTACATGCATTGCTTCTCTTCACCCGGGGTGAAAGATGCGAATGTCATTTTGTCTCGTTTAATTATGAACGCCTATAAAATGTATTATGAGGTTGGCGTGTATATCGCTCTTGATAACGCGTTTGCCTGAAAACGGAGCATGACCATTCTTGGTATACAATGTATGGCTCTGTTCACGCTCGCGTATTAGATAGCGCTCATATTATACATAATTATATTAGCCCTCTCCTCACGAACACTCTTCTGTCATGAATGTGAATGGGGCCAAAATGCCGTTCGGCAAAATTCGTGCTTAGAATGACAGAATATTACCTTTGTAACCTTTTTCAAATGAGCTCGACCGACATGCAGACAATATGTGAGAGTACTAGTATTCGGATTACATTTGTAATTTGATTTCTTTTTTATTGGAGCTGGAGGGGTACAGACGGCGAGGAGGAGGTGTTAAAATGCATTTATTGTTCTTTTTCTTCACCTTCATCTTCCTCTCATTACTTTCATCATTATTATCTTTGTCATAATTATTAATAAAACTATCATCACCATTATAAGTGTATAATCAATAATGATAATAGTAATAATAAGTACTACCACTAATAATTAAAAAAAGATTATAACAAATAATAATGATAGATATAATAATCATAATGAAATTAACAATAATACTAATATTGATATTATTATTATCATTACATTATCGACCGTATTCCCATTACGCTATGGTCATACTCAACTATTTAACACAAAGTAATACTTCAATGATCTTAATCCAAATAAACCGTGTTCACACTATACTCTTCACAGGTAACACCATCATCTTAGGATCGACCGTGTTCCCATGTGCTAACCGTTATCAAAGGAACTGTCCTGAACTGCCGCTCAATGAACCGAACCCGGGAGCATGGATGAGGAGAAATTGCCTGGATCCAACACGACCAAGTAAGTAACGCTTGTACTTATAGCACACCAGGGGAGTGTTTCACAAAGACTAAGATCGACTTTAAGTTAGACTTAACTTTGGCTGGCCGTTCATGCCACTGTTTGCTCTCAGCATTATGATCCTTAGATAATGCTTTTTCCTTTAATAATGAATTATCAAAAAAAATATTAATTCTGCAGATTTGTGACCATGATTTGTACGTCCTTTGAGAGACCACTGACAGTAAATGGTGAGAGCAAACGGTTGCATGAACAGCCTGCCACAGTTAAGTCAAATTTAAAGTCGATCTTAGTCTTTGTGAAACACTCCCCTCGGGCCCCAACTTATAAAGAGTAGATATTAATCGCAAGTATGTACATGAGAGATAGGGGACTGCAAACCTGCAATTGATTAGAGGACTTACGATTGATTTGGATCAATCTCAACTCTTTATAAAAACGGGGCCCAGGCGTCATAACGACAACAATAATAAAACAATTAATAATGATAATAATAAATCGGTTTATATAGCGTAGATACTATATGAATACGAAAGTTACCTACCTATTTCTGGGTGTGGTGCATGTGCTCCTTTTTGTGTGCAAGATTGAGTCCATTTCTTTTAACTTTGATCACCCAAAAACTTTACAATATCATATCACTTATTATTTACTATAGAACCTTTCCTGATTGATTCAAGACAAGTTCTTTCACAATTAATCGCATGACCAGTACTCAACTTTATTTTTAAAATAATCATGTTCTGCACGAATACTGTATTATGTTTTTTTTATATGAGTTTGTTTACATGGTAAATCCGATTTTAGTTTAGTTATAAAACGATGTATTGATATTTCTTTTGTCTCGTTTTCCAGCGGTGATAACTCCATTCTTCAACAGGTCCAATACAGTATTCAATCACACCCGTACCCAAGGGGAAAATGTGGTTTTGAGATGCCGTGTCAACAGGTTCAACGACAAATTCATCTTGAAGTGGACGAAACGCGACAAGGGAAGCGAATTCTCAGGTAACTACGATCAATTGATTTGCAACAAAACAATTAAACGCCGACTTTTTACACACTAGCTAGATTTTCGAAAAATCAACCTATAGGGGAAATTCATTTGGCTGGTCCATCACCTATTTATTATTTTGTAATCTGACCATGATTTGGCAAGAGGTGAGGGTACTGAGAATGACCTTGCTATAATTGCGATCGTGTTTTTGTAACTATACATACAACAACCAAAACACCTGTAAGAATGACTACGCTGAACGTAGAAAGGTTACGAATGATACCATTCTTTAATCGAGGCTTCTTTTAAAAAAAAAGGGGGGAGGGGGTGGATGTGTCTAAAGTTCTTTTTAAGGTTGTAGTCCAACAACCAGGGAACCTGTTCCCTTTTTGGTCCTGAGACATCCTGAGACAGGGATTAGTAATTGATGAACATGGTCCAGAAAAAATAGTACCAGGGTGTCCATTTAGTCTCGAACCACGAACATTCCAGTTCCGGGACGACTACATGGTTTGCTATTGAACCTTGACCCTTTCTTGATAATTTTGTCATCAGCTGATCAAGGCCCCGTTTCACAAAACTTGTCATCAGTGACAAATGACAGTTTTTGTTATAAGCTACTGAAATCCTTGGTTCTGATTGGTTATCAGCAAATTTGTAACTGATTTTTGTCATTTGTCATTGAAAAAAAGGCTTTGTGAAATGGGTCCCAGCTCATGATGTTATTTTTGATTCCCTTCCAGAACCAATATTCAGCAGCAACATGAAAACTCCGATAAACTCTCGTCGGAATTTTTCCATGGTGTACAGCCCGGATAACCAATCGGTCACTGCTGAACTGCGGATATTTCAACTCGGTCCAAATGATGCTGGAGTTTACCGATGTGTCTTCCAACAGATATCCGGATTTGGGTCTCGATCCGACCTATCTGATGAGCAGGTCTATAGGATTACTGTTAGATGTGAGTATGATGTCTAAAATCCTCCTTAATGTAACGAATATATGATTATTATATCCACTGGCGTAGCGTCTGCCCACCCATCCAAGGTTGGGGAAGGGGAGGGGCAGGGCACTGGTCTCAATCGGCAAATGAAATGTGCATTTTTATAAGGATACTGAGTAGGGGAGGATGTCAGAGGTGGTCAATGCCTTTTCTCGTCATTTTACCCTTTCCCTGTTTCCTTCCTCTCTGTTCTTGCTTTAAAACATTTTAATTGTTTGTTTTAACCACTCGATTTGGGGGCAGTTGTCTGTGAGTGATTGTCATACGGGAAGTTCCAAAGGGGTTAGTGTCCGGGATGGCAGTCCCTACTTTCCCGGGCATCATGAATTAATAGGCGTTGCATCATGTAGCATTTAATGAACAGGTCTGGAAAAGAATGTTGTCACATCTCATTATAACATGATGATACTTATCTGGTATGAACTCGGAAAAGAGTACTCGATATGAATCTTGAAATACCCAGTGAAACTAATTGAAGTATCTCAACAATTCATCTTGAACTGGATATTTGTTGGCGCAATCTAGGTCGGGGATTGTTGTCTAGGGATTCAGCGGAGTAAAGGGTAAGGGGGATCACAACCTCCCGCGCCCCTTTTAAAATCCGAATTGAATATCAGATTGTACTGTACATAAGTCCAAGAATGTGTCCCTTCCTCTTATGAAGTGTTGACCTTTTCCCTTCTTCTTCTTCTTAATGCTTCCGTCGGAGAGGATTTAGTAGAGAAAAGGGAACGAATATCGGGATGACCCATTTTGTTTCGTGTTTTTTTGTTTTGTAATGTTGTTTATTTTAGTTTTGTAGGGTTTTTTTGTCGAAAAATTGAAGGAATATATTGGCCCCTCTTCAACAGAATCCTGGAGCCGACCCAGGTCAAGAGTTAAAGATTGTAAGATTTTAGGAACATTACCTCCCTCACCCGATTTTTTATATAAAATCCTGGATCCGCCCTTGATCCAAGGGTATAGGGTATTGCTGTGGTGTTAAAGGCCAACTGCACTACTGGTAGCTACTTGCGCCCTCTATATAACAAACAATGCCTAATCGGTGACCATTAGTCCCCCATGATCCTCTTTTTCTTATGCTAACTGAGAGCTGAGTTGATGAGATAACCACCGTCCAGTGACCTTGCAGAGCGGTCTAATCCCTCTTGTAAACTACGGCAGATAAGCTTTAAGAGGAAAGCTCTCAAGACCCGCGTAACGTCGTCACGTGGTCACCGAGCACGGAATGAATAGTTAAGACCCTGGCATATATCCCTGGGGTACCCCTTATTTAATGATGACGTATCTAGAAAATTAACCCTTTTACCTATTAAAAGAAAAAGGGATAGATCGACAGTCGGATCATGTAGAGCTTATCACCTGTAATCTAAAATGAATAAGATCACGTGAAGCGTCAAGGGAACTATAGACATGCCGGTACCACCGACCATTGCGCAAGATCCCAAACTCTACTCACTGGATATTGTGCTTCCGAGTCATTAGGTATTCATTGTAATTCATCTATCGCATGAAAGGCCTGTCTACGTGTGTATCTAAATTTATTACAAGTACACGGCATCTGCTTGAAGCCATGCAGAAGGGCGTTAGCTTTGTGTACAATGATATGAATTAACGCCCTTTTTGCTCCAAACAGACGACGGGATGTATCCTCCATATTGATTCTTTCTTAAAGAATATTCGGCGCCAGAATTGATGACCTCAATCTTAATGGTCGCTTCTTCCAATTATTATGACACATTTCCGGCCCTCACTTCCTCTGTGGTTTCTAATTAGTTCTTGTTCTTTCTAAATTAACAACACCATCGACGATTGAAGGTTGAATAATTAATTTCTAAGGCTAAATATTTTATATTTGGAAGACCTTTGCTTATTGATTAAGACGTTAATATCATTGTAGGTTGTTAGATCATGAATCTCGAGTCCTTTGCAAAGTACTCGTGACCTGAAGTTCCGCCTGGTGCATCTCTGCAGAAATTGTATCTTGATGCGGAATTGCTTAAAGGGATTGGGAATCTTTTCCTCATATTCTAAACAAAATTCTGGATTTAGCACATGTTGCAATCATAATTGTAAACCTTTAGGTCAGTCAGGCTTCCTTTGACTTTAACAAGCCGATCGCCTGTCTGATTATCAATATATTACTATTGGAATCGAAATTTCAAAAACCGTTTCCCCCAACGGTTTTTATAACACTACAGTCTATAATAAGTATGGTAAAACCGGTAATTCAAAGATTTTTACGTCTTCGAGGCACTTCATGATCATTTTGAAGCGTAATTTGTCAAAGCTTCAATATTACACCATATCACAGACACTGATATCACGTAGGGCCATGCATCTCAGATTTGTAAAACTGGAAACCGTTTGTAAAACGACCACTCGTTAAAACACATACAAATTAAAAACTGGAATTCTGACTGCATCAATTTTCTGACAAGTACAATATATTTATGATCGATCCGTATCAATGAATATTGAAATTATATTTTTCTGTGACCACGATTGCAAAGAAGCCAAGGGCACTTTCAATACTTCGCTGTTTTAACCTGAAAAGGTGGTAAATAAATGTCAGGACTTTTAGGATTTTTCGTATTGCTCATGTTTCACAGCCCCTACAATAACAAAGTGAAAGGCTCAGAGAATAAGAAATACATTGTATTGTTCTGGGAAATAACATTCTAGTTTTTATTTCTGATTGTTTTGAGGAAGAAGGCGTGGTCGAAAGGACTTCCAGTAACTATAGATAAGTTAGCAAAAGTAGCAGGTTTCATTATGTTTGTAAAAATGGGTCACACGCTAATCTGGATCCTAAGAAAAAGAAAGAGGATGTCAGGGTATACAAAGGTGTGTGTGTGTGTGTGTGTGTGTGTGCGGGTTTTGGTGCGGGTGTGCGTATGGGTGATGTGGGAGAAAACTACATTAGAGTAGGGAATCGAAATGATCATCAGCTCCTAATTTACCTTTGTTCATGAAATATGCATGTGATATGTCATCGTCCGGGAATTAATTTGCCCCAGAACAATTCCCACTCATTCCATGGCCCGGTATGTTTCCACTGCTCCCGTTCGTATACAATGTTACACCTCATTCTTATTTCGCTAACCAGCAAGCTTTTATAGTTAAATGAAGAAGAAGATTTCTAAATCGAGATTTCTCAGGAAATTAAAGAAAAATAAACATGGTAACTTTCTCTCAGATGTGCACTTATTGCAAACAAATTCAAGACTTATTACTGGATGGTTAAAATCGAAGAACGTCGATTAAATTTCAGGATTTTCACAGTAAACAGATTGAGCGGGTGCCGCCTATACTGTGTAAAATGGCTGTATTATAAGATGGCAACCCCCATTCCCGAGTTAATGAAGTTGGTTAGCGTGACTGGCCTTATGCCTACAAAGATCGATGCTTCGGAATGATTTACCAAAGTAATCTAATTAGGAAAGCATAAAGCTGAGCAACAAACTGGAGTTAATGGAGACATTATATCTGTCGGATGTACGTAGTCCCAAACGTGCACATCGAAGTCATTGCTCTCCGAGTTTTCAGCACATTTTTGTAACCTCAGGTTTATTTCCAGGGTCAAAAGCCTCTCTAAATTTATAGCAAATCTTATTAACTACAAGAACAACGGTTTGGTATAACATTCCATCAATGCGTTGGAAAACAGTTCTTTCGTGTTTTTGTTGTAGGATGGCAATGGGAACCTCCCTCCGAGATAAGAGGTTATTTACACCGAAGGTATCAAAGGTGTTTAGAACACGGGTCGTTGGTTAATTATTCAGCGGAAAATGTGTGGTGACACTATTTTATTCTTTGGGGTAATTTCAGGTTAAAACAAGGAACGTGGTTAGCGAACATTGCCAAGCTCATCGCATGCAATGGGGCATGAACATTAGAAGTATAATAATTTATAGTCAACTGAAGTGGTCTTCGTTAGCACCTCATTAGCACCTGTTCAGGTGATAGAAGAAGTAAATCATTAAGATAAATAGTGGATAAAAATAACATGACCATTACAGACGATGGTGACTGTATGTTCTTTGATCTTGACCGAATAATGTAACATTCTATTAAAGGAATATGCCCTCCTCCTTTTAAACTTTTCTGCCTGTTTCGATTTGCTTTTTTGCTTGTCATTTGATGTTTTTATTCTGAAATTCATTCAGTTAGTCCGGGCTGGGATTCGAACTCTCAACCATAAAACTGAGAGTATAGTATATGAACCCCTATAAAACACGACACCTTGCTCCCTCATTTGTTCTATTTATTCATTTATATCACATACTTAAAAAGGATAGCCCATTTAATAAAAAGTGTTTTTTTAAACTTGGTCCTTTACGAAGATTCATTTCATATAACTAAAGAGATATTTACAACGACAACAAAAGATAAACGAACAAACAAATCATAGGCTTATATATATATATATATATATATATATATATATATATATAACATGACAAACAGGAATTATCAAGTGTAGGGCAGTCAATATAAAAGAAAATCGAAGGATATGTACCAACATGTAATGGCTAGATAGTTCGCTCAAGTTTACAGAAATTTGGTACAGATATAAGAATTATGCGTCTAGTTGAAATGATGATAGAATATCCATTCCAGTGTTAAATTATTTAACAATTATTTAGTCCGCGTTTAAATTCCGCTTAATCCCCTGAACATCTAATATCAAGTGGCAATTTGTTCCACATATTATTTGCAGCAGTTAACAAAGTATTTCTATAAAAATTCACTGATTCATACCTCCAGTCACACTCAAAAGCAATTTTGTTTTGTTTTGTTTTAATTGTCCACATTTCAAATAACGAGATTGTCTCATACTTAAGATTTAACAAGAGAATGCATAATAAAACAATGATAGACATGTAAAATATAAACATAATGATGTGAAATATTAGGAACCTAATAAGAAGCAAAGCTTGTATAATATAGGTTCCCGAATAAAATACATCAACGTTGTAACTGAATTCGAACGCAATAACATAAGACGTTGAAAAAGGATTGAGTCACCGATAACCGACAAAAGATTGGCTGTTTAGTGTTATAATTATATTCGGTCAGTTGTCTGGTGTCTAGGGGTATTAGCCTAGATATTAGATAGACAGGGGTGCACGGGTCAATAGCTCGCAACCAGCGATAACTAATCTGACCATAAGATGCTTTGATAGGGAATATCTTATTACGCTCCCTCTGTCTGTCTTTCTATGTCTCTCTATCACTCTCTCTCGCCCTTTCTTTCCTTTCTCTCTGCCTTCCCTTTCCCCTTTCCCCTTTCAAATTTTGATACAAAGATATTTTTCTATTGATATTGTAAATTGTAAATAATTTTACTGTTTATTTTGATGGGACTAATCTCGATTAGAATGATGCCAGAATATGTATTTGTATACTGTATATATCTTTATCTGTATGCGAAATAAATGTGGGTAATGAAAGATCAGATCGAATCAAACGGATCTCTCTCTTTCCGCTCCCTCTCTCTCTCTCTCTCTCTTTAATCCTCTCTTTCTCTCTCTCTCTCTCTCTCTTTTCTCTTTTTCTCTTTCTATATTCTATCACTCTCTCCCCTTCTCTCCCTCTTCCTCTTCGCAGATCCAGCAAAAGTTAGGGGCATTGGACCTCGGATGGCGCCATTTTGGAGCTGGGATCAGCCTGGGAGAATCTATGTCAACGAGACAGACAATATCACATTGACTTGTATAGCAGATGGATTCCCAACACCCATTGTATTATGGCAGCTACAAGACTACCCGAGTTTATCCGAAAAGATTAATAGTAATGTATCTCACTCCAACATCCTAATTCTAGACGCAATTGAAGGGATTGGGTATCTTTGTCTCAGATTCTGAAACAGAATCCTGGAATTAGCGCATGCCGCAATGGTAATTATAAACCTTTAAGCCAGTCAGGAACCCCATGACTATTACAAGCCGATCGCCTGTCTGATTATCAAGATATTTATGAATGGAAATCGAAATCAAATTTTGCGTTTCCTTAACGGTTTTATATAACACTATAGTTTATTGAGGAAAATTAGTAAGATTTTTACTTTTTGGAGGCACTTCATCATCATTTGAAGCGCAATTTTTTTAGGGCTTCAATATTACACCATATCACAGACACTGATATCACTTAAGGCCATGCATCTCAGATTTTACATTGTTAAAATATATTTTTAAGCATCGCAAAGTCGTCGTTTGCTCGAAAGGAGGCCATTCCTACTCTTGACAATAAATAGCTCTTACGACTTTCTTGCGAAAAGCTGACGATTTCCAGTTTTTAAGCTCAGAAGGAAGATATATGTATATGTTTTGCCATAAAAATATATCTTAAGGCATGAGAAAGCTTTAAAAAAGGAATTTCCTCTAGAAATATTAGTAACATCTAGTTCAATTCAATTCAATTCAATTCAAAGTTTATTCAATACTCTTCATAAAAACATTTAAAACATACAAATACAGAATGGAGTTATAAATATAAAAAGACACAAAAAAAGTGATAACAAATACAATGGCAATTTATAAGAGCATTTGGGATAGGCAGAAAGGAGGGAAGTTCCTTATATAAAAGCCTACCCCCAAAAACACACATACATGAAAACGAGAACAAAAGAACAGAACAAAAAACAAAGAACATATTAAAACTTACTATCATGCACGATCAGAGTATATAAAAAAAAAATGTCAAAAATTGGCCGATACTATTGATACTGATTATTATACTTTTTTAACAGAAATTGTTTATATTTGATTTTAAAAAGATTGAGAGTTTTGCATTTTTTAATTTCCTGAGGTATACTATTCCATATTAATGGTCCTTTAAAAAATAGTGAATTTTTCATACAAGTCGTTCTAATCTTGGGGAGGTGATAATTTAGGGCATTTCTAGTATTAAAATTATGCACATCACAATTCAAGTTAAAACATGTAGATAAAAAGGTAGGCAAGTTGCCATTAAAACATGAAAACATGAAAACTGCAATATAAAAATTATGCATATCGATTACATTCAAAATTCCAAGTTTACAAAATAAAGGATTACAGGGAGCATAATACTGGGAATGAGTTATAATGCGTATTGCTTTCTTTTGAAGCTTAAGTAACCTTAACATATCATTTTTATTAAAATTTGCCCATGCAACTATACAGTAATTAAAATATGGTGTTATTAAAGTATGATACAACATTTTCAAAATATTTAAGGGATAAAAATGAACTTTATATAAAATACCTATATTTTTTGCTATTTTATTGCACACCACATTTATATGCTCATGCCACTTCAATTTATGATTAATTACAATACCTAAAAACTTAAGATTATCTACACGTTCAAAATTATGATCATTTACTCGTAAGTGAATGTTGTTAAAATCAATATTTCTATTTGTAAAAACCATAAACTTAGATTTATCATAATTTAAAACCAATTTAGTATGATTGGTTTCAAACATGAATTCAAACGAAGATGAAATCATTTTGTGTGCATTTAGGTTGTGTGCTTCAAACGAGAAAACAAATCTTGTAACAATGATAACAAAATACTACCTGGAAATTGTTAATTAATTTCCCAGATGACGTAAACTCGCAAAATCGTGTACACTGTTACTGTTCAATTCATAAATCTTCTTCAAATGATAGCTTTAAATTAGTCTCATGTACAATTCTGTCTATCCAAAAAGATTAAAGAACAACAAAAAAGTTGATCATATGACATAGCTAATTTCCCAGTATAGAGTATCGAAGGGCTAACGCCGTATTTGCTCGTCGTCCAGTTTGCCAAACGACAGTGCCTGCGCATGAGGTTCCCCGTGAAATAATTCAAGCAGCGTACTGGAGCAGGGCAAATTTAATGTTTAGCGCTGGTGTGATCACCACACCATTGCTTGGCACACCATTGCTTGGAACCAGCAACCTTCACAACCTGGCCAGTATGACGCCACACTTCGGTACTTTCCACATATTTCTCACTTTTTATTGAATTGGAATTATTGAGATTCTTATTTTCTCTTCCCTATCTAGGTTATACCGACCTGGATGGCTCTCTATATCTTCCTCAGATAACAAGGAATTACTCCGGCACCTACACATGTGCTGCAAGAAATATTTTAAACAGACGTAGATCATCATCAAGGACGGTGGAACTGGTTGTCCAGTGTGAGTAAATAGATGTTTACCCTCTCTTTCTTACGTTTTTGAAAAGTATAGTTATGGTATATAATACCTAAGCTGATAAAGGATAACATAATTATTTCACTCATTTATGTTATTTCACAGGTAGCATAAATAAACAACAGAAGAATTTTGAAATGTCAAGATAACATACAAGAAAATAGCATACATTTCTATAAGCAGATAGATGCATGTATATGGAGAAGGTAGCAGCCAAACAAGGAGAAAAGGGCACTATTATGAGACTGACCCAGAAATTCGAATATATGTAAAATACGTATACTGTCATGATGTTTAAAAATACAAAATGGCATTACGCCAAAAACTATACTAACTACAATACAACAAAACAATGGTTTATTGAATAATTTATCTCGGGCTATCATCTCAGTGCTTAGGATACTTTTAATTTCTTTCTTGTTGTCTCTAACTCTAACTCTTCCTTAGTATCTCTTCCTGTGTCCCATTTCCTCTGATTTCCCTCCCTTTTCTCTCTCTCTCTCTCCCTCTTTCTCTCTCTTTCTCTCTTTCCCCCTCTCTCTCTTTCTCTTTCTCTCCCCATTTCAACCCCGAGCCCAAGACATTGCTGGTATAAATCTCCCTCTCTTACTTGCTACCTGATTTCCAATTGATATAGATCCGCCGCAATCTGACCAAAGTTACGTAGAGCGCAAGGTTGGTGCTGGTCGGTATGTCCTCTTACAAGGCTTGTTCACTGGTCTACCAATCCCGACATACCACTGGTTGAAGAACGGGAAACCGCTATCGACCAGAAACAACTCGTAAGAATGCTACTTATATCATATTCATATAAATGGGATACAAGCTGAAGACAGGAAGTTATTGGGTATCTGTTTCTCAAGGTCCATTTCACTGCTGCCCCGAACGGTCTCCAAGCAATTTTTTTTTTTTTTTTTTTGGGGGGGGGGTATTTATTTTTATGTTTCTATAGATTTGTTAGTCTCAGTTCTCTGTCATAAAGAAAATTTTACATAATTTATAATACTTTATATAAAATTACAAATAGTCTTCAACTTTGCGAGTAAACATTTACCTATAAGGTTACAAATACATTGTTCATATAAAATATATTTGCTGATGAAGTTACACATTTACAGCAGAAAATTATGGGACATAGATAGATAGAGCGATATGCATGGTGATGACGGTTAAAACATTTCGTGCAAGTGTACTTTCTACAAAATTAATCTTTAATTAATTTTTGAATGAAACTGCGAATTGGTGTCACCTGTCTGACCCTCGTTCCTGTCCTACGTGTGAAACCATAAGACTTCCGTTTTTTCTCGATTTGAAAACAACAATTCTTGTTAGCATATATGTTTTTAATAGTATAACTCCATACAAGGGCTATGGTTCACAATAGTGTAAATAATAGTAATTCTTCATGTGTATATATTATATGTTTTGCCGTAATTTTTTCTCGCTGAAGTTCACAGAAATGAGCATCGGTAGAGCGGGGGCGGGGTAAAGGATGGATTGTGACACCAACCCCTTTCAAAATATTTGTCATGGGCAGATCGCAAAAAATTATCTCCATTTTAGACCTGTTGGAAGATAAATCGTACGATTATAGCCGCACCAGAAATTCTGGTTTATCTCTTTGCTTTAAGAAATTATAGGGCTAAATTGTCGGCAGGTTTGGTACAATATTTCCTGCCTCTATTTTAAGATGATCTGGTGATCGGCTGGTTACATCTTCATTTCATTTGTTCTTTTTTCAGACCGGAAGCGGTATCAGGACGAAAACTGGTCATCGTAGGGCTGGAGCCCGCAGAGCATTATGCAAACTATACGTGTGTAGCAACAAACGTCTTAGGGTCAGCGAGTATTACGTTTGATGTGAACGGTAGGTCAAAAATTCAAACCTGAGTTGTTGTAGGACATCAGTCGTCCATATTATTGGTTAAGGACTGATAGAAACAAAAATCAGATGATTAAAGATAAATAAAGTATACGGGTTAAGCCGAGTGATTAATACGGTTAATCCAGCTCAACTACAGATAGATTTTGAAAGATCTTGTCCATGTGGTCTATTACAAAACTGTTCTTCCTTTTATGCATCTTTAAAGCTTTCAACAACCATGCTACTTTCCAAAACGTCTGTCTTCGTATGCTTTTACTTCGGACAAGTCTGGTCCTTGCTATAATTACATTTGATATCGTCATAAACATGTTAATAAGCCGAACCTTTCATACTAAAGGGTACCTGGACAACCCGACCAACAGACTGCCCGATCCTGGCTAAAGCGACCAATGACCATGGACCTTTGGTCACGTTATCCGGGGGGGGGGGGTTCACAAAGATCCTAAGTTGAACTTATCTCCAAGTTGGACTTCAGAATTATGGAAAGCCGTTAGCTTCCTGAACATATTTTGTAAAAGTTATTTTAAAAAGCATAAAATGTTGATTCAAATCATTCATATTTTTTTTATCATGGGAGATTTCATATTCTTGATGTGGAAATCTATGAAAAGTCTCAAATACTTGAATTTTTGACTTTGAATATATTTAATTATAAGGATACGAATGGCTATCCATAATTTTTAAGTCCAACTTAGAGATAAGTTCAACTTAGGACCTTTGTGAAACACTCCCAGGGCGTGCTGTCTGGACCCCATTCTAAAGCAGTCTACTTTAACAAAGGTGTTAGGGGCTTTTATAAGATAGTATATTTCTCGAATGATGGTTCTACCGTCTCTAGGAGTCTTAATTTTCATCGTCATTCCTCTCGAGTCTAAAAGATTAAACACATTTACACTACTTTTCTCTCTGTTTATCAGGTCGTCCTTATCCTCCTACAATTTTGAACAGGAAACGATTTGGCGCGAGACGTCGTTCGTTTGAGCTTTCCTGGTCGCCGGGACTGAATGCTGTACACATAATACCAGTTACGTCATATAACCTCCTATACAGACGAGTTGAAATTAAGGTTTGTGCATTAAGACTATTTATTTCATTTATAGCTAGTGATTATAAACCACACCTAGGTAGACAGAAACAAAAAAGCCTAGAATATAACTTAATCGATGAACGGTTCTCGAAACAAAAAAATCCATGACACTGAAATATTCGGACTGGCCGGTGTTTTTTAAAATGTTTTTTTAATCTTTTTAATCAACAATTTGCACAATTTTTTTTCTCTAAAGGGCGGAGGGAGGTGGAGGGGGGGGGGGGGGGCAATTGCATCTGTGTCCTGGACACCATAATACTTAGATACCCCCACTTAATAGCATTAAGAGAAGCCTGTCTAGTTGTTTCGTGTTTCAGAGATTGTGTATCGTAATTGTTATTATGATTATCATTCTGAATTTTAATATTTCCATCGTTTCATTTTTTCAAATATAAATCGGACTAAATTGAAACAACCCTGAGCGTCATCCACATTTTCTCCCATTGCACACATTCTAAAAACATAAAATACGCCTCATTATATCCCTTTTATCCTTTTCTTTTCCCCCTTTATCGCCCTAGTCGGTAGGAAATGTAATGAAGGTAAACTATTATCCCAACGATGCGCCTAACTCGGTCATTTTAGCGGGCAGTTTGTCTGAGGGCGTTAGAAGATTCTATCTGACCGAACTCAAGGAGAATAGCACCTACGAGACCGCAGTTTGTCCGATGAATGCTTATGGGAAAGGAGAGTGTGCAAACTTCACGTTCTTTACTCCTACTGGTAGGTATCCCCTTTGGTTTGGTATATTGTAACGGCTGAGCCTGGTATTCAGAAGAGTCGATGTTAGAAAACTCCACAGACGCGGATCCACGAGGGTGTCTGCAAAACTTATGGCCGTGCTATCAGAAGATATACTGCACACACGCATGACTGCAGGTTTTCCACCCCCCCCCCCCTTCCCCAAAACAATTTGTATCCACTGGTCAGAATCTCACCCTTTTCGATTTCTTCGCACTTTTTCTCAAAATGTACACCCCCTGGGCAGTGTTTCACAAAGATCCTAAGTTGAACTTATCTCTAAGTTGGACTTAACAATTATGGACAGCCGTTAGCATCCTTGAAAATATTTAGTAAAAGTTATTTTAAAAGGCATAATGTTGATTAAAATCATTCATATTTTCTATTATTATAGGAGATTTCATGTTCTTGATGTGGAATTTATGAAAAGTCTAAAATACTTGAATTTTTGCTTTTGAACATATTTCATTATAAGACTACAAATGGCTCTCCATAATATTTAAGTCCAACTTAGAGTTAAGTTCGACTTAGAATCTTTGTAAAACACCCCCAGGACCCTAAACAAGTTTATCATGTAATGGAAGTCTTTATCCCTGTCGTATTAGTCAACGCCGCGACACTTGGTTTATAGGGTCCTCCCGCGCAAAAACATACAATCAAACAAACAAAAAACACCTTATTGTCGAAAACGAGAGGAGATGTGATTGAACATAATACAGAATCATTGTTTGACATTAAAGCCATGCCGTACAAGAATCACTACCGCAAAATTCCATCTAGTGCTATCTCAGGTCAGTTGTAGAAGTAACTCGTAACTCGTTGCTTCCCTAGCTGCGCTCGGATCGAGTCCTCTATTTCGAAGTGGAAAATAGGTATTAAAGTCCAAGTCCACTCCAAAGATAACTTACTTCCAATAGAAGCAGAAAAGTCAGACAAACCAATCATTAAAAATGTTTGAGTAAAATCGGAAAACTAATAAGGAAGTTATGAATCTTTGAAAAAGTGTGAAAAACCAATGAAACAATGGAAATCACGACACAAATTGAAGAATTGATACTTTTTTCTGAGCATTGTATATTCATAGTTATTGATTCTTATATAAATAGTTTATCAAAATTCATAATTTTCATGATTTAACTGAAAAAATACTCTATACTAGTACATCCACACAAAAACATTACTTTCAATATAACTTGGATCCTAAAGTGAGGAAATAAGGTTTTTAGGAGGGAAATTGGTAATTTATATTATCAATTTAAAGAAAACAAATATTTGATAGTGAGGCAATGACGTCACAGATTCATGAGTGTGTTGCCTTGTCTTGTGATTTTTAAACTTGTTTATGTCATTAAAAATTCATATTAAACTTGTTTTTATTAGTTATCCGATTTTGCTCAAACTTTTTTGATTGGCTTGGCTGATTTTTTTCTGCTTCTACTATGACTAAGGTTTTTTTATGGAGTGGACTTACCCTTTAAGTTAAGCACTGTTGGCAATTTGACCCTGCGATAGCGCTGTGCGATAAACAGTACCAGAGCCATCTATACACACAGCTTTGCCAACTTGGTGCACTCGGTAACAACATGGCGTATACTCCTTCGTTTTCTTCTTGCCTAACAAAGCAGTAGTTGCCATATTGTGTCCAACTCGAACCGGGTTGGCCAAACTCTATGTATAGATGGCTCTAGACTGGCTAGGGGAGACCGTTGATCAGTTAAGTCTCGCTTCAAGAACAATTATTAGGTTTTTAGACAAAACAGAACTTTCTAGCACTTATAAATGCTCTATTTTCTTCTTCCTTATTCTACAGAGGACATGATTGTTTCTCCTACTATTATCGAAGAAACAGGTGAGTGTATTATATTCTCCATCAATACCTATCAATGTTCTGTCTCCTTTTTTTTCTTGGTAGGGTATATGGCAAAACAAAAGTGTCATTTTCGGTTACACCGAGTTTGACTATTAGGTTCCAGTGCTGCTAGGGAATTAAATGCGTTTAATAGAGAAAGTGCAATTGTCTTTCTCCTTTCAATTAACCAAAATGACATATTCTAATTTGGACATCCCTAAATTATTTCACTCTTAAATTTGGATCTTTTTCTTTTTACAAAAAACTCGGACGCCTCATCAGAGCAATATCAAATATTTACCCCACACTGTAAAAAATAATTTGTTCATTGGTAATTTTTACGTATTTTTTCCATGTAGAATTCACTTGTAAACATTAGTTTTGCCACTTACGCACTAAATTTAAGTCTTGCTAACTCAAACTTTCAATTTAGTAGAACATACGTGGAATATTTAAGTAAAATAAAATACATAAGAACTTTAAGTAATTTCAGCTTGTATTAATTTAGTAATTTTAACTAAAAATCAGAAATTATACGTATTACTCAAACAATTTATGTTGATTATTCTTATCTTTTTAAAGTAAGGACCGATGCAGTGCGTAATAGAAATATTTACATAATTTATGAATATTCATTAAGACCAAATTAAACTCTTTTTTTAAATAAAACAATTCTTTTTTGTGATTAAATGAAAATTTAAGGACTTTAAAACATTTACTAATTCATTTAACATGGCTAAGCAAAGACAAGACAATTTTTAATTGTTACCCAGTCCAAAACAAATAAAAATTTGATATTTCAGGAAATTGTTAACCAATTTTCCTTTTAAGATGCTACGATCAAGTATATATAAAATTTGGAGCCTTTCAATATGTGTCGATTTGAAGCGTATGTAATAGTTTGTGATGGTGGTAGATATATATATATATACGGTTAAATCTTAAATAGAAGTAGTGAATGATTAGTGGATGTTACTTGTTAGATTAGATGGGTACCAAATCGTGCCATATGTAATCCTATCATAGCTTTTTCTTAATTATCTAAAATGATTACAATACTTAAATTATTTACGTTAATGTAACTCGATTTAACTGAGTAAAAATGTATTCAGCAAAATAAGTAAATTCTACTTAAGATGCCGTAGGTAATATTTACTTAATAAAAATAAGGCAATTCTTTTCCTCAATTTTATTGAGTTATTTAGACTATTATTTTTTTACAGTGCAGCTATTGTTCATTATCATGATTGTTGCACCGTAATACAAAATGAAATTGATTTATTAAGTAATATACCGATGCCACGACAATTTCCTTTTAGGTATCTAAAATTGATGACTTTTATATGTTTAATTGGTTACCGAGTAAATTTTCTTGGTCGTTTCGTGTCCTCGCCAATAGCCAATATGTAACATAAAATATTTTTTTGACGAGGAATTCATTGCAATTATGTTTTCTACCATTAAAACGTCTATTACTAAACCATGGATCCATGACTAAACCTTAATAAGGATTATTTCTTCCTCGTTTGGGTTTATTGATTTGATTTGATTTGATTTGATTTATTGGTTTCTGTATCTTCTTTTTTATCATCCATTTTCGTGAACATAATATGGTTCGATATAATATTTCATATGGATATAATATTATACAGAAAATATACGAGCCCCATCATCACCGCATTGATGCAATTGTTTTCATTAAAAAATGTCAGAGTACTAAGGCAGACTTATTACATCTGGTGTAACCCTTCTTCCACTAATTTATGATGTTTAACCCATGCAAATTCATGTAAGTCTTTAACAAAACGATTAAACGAAATAAACAAGCTGTGTAATATAAATGGGGAATATGATGTTACTTTATTGTTTTGTGTTCATTTTGTAACATATGAATGTTCTATATGGAATGAAACGTTAATGAGTTGCACTCGACACATCGTCGGAATAAAATCTGCTGAGTTAGTCCATACGCTTTAAAGTCAGTATTATTTTGATTCATTTTTATTCCACCAGAAAACCCAGCAGAGCTCAGCCCCGCCCCAAAGTCACTTCCTGTTTCAACTGGTCGAGCCTCATGTCGGGTGGCGCCCTCTTGTTTGTTGACAATGATCGCACTTGCTGTTTTCTGCATATCAAATATGGAGATTTTGCAGTACGAGAAAACATAGGATATTATCGAACTCAGTATACTGAAACCATCCTGGAAAGTGATATCTTATTCTAATGTGAACTTATTTTCTATGTTGTGAATACGGAGTGATATATTGTATATTAATTGTTTTAAATGAAATTATAGTCTATGTTCACCCTACATTTAAAAGTACTGAATGAAATTTAAACTTGTAGAAAGTAGGAAGGAGATGGAGACAACTTGCTGACATTTTTTAATCGGAGACATGGGCACTATAACCCCAACATGTGGTAATTTTTTTTCTTTCCGCAAGCTCGTGACCTAAGCAGAGGGGTGTTTCACAAGGATCCCAAGTTGAACTAATCTATAAGTTGGACTTAATAATTATGGAAAGCCGTTAGCATCTTTGAACATATTTTGTAAAAGTTTGATTTGATTTGATTTGATAAGGTTTTATTCGAATATTCAACAATACAGCTGGAGGCTGATACAAGTGAATTTACAAGGTAAAAATAATTCCATAGACATAAAAATATAATTATATGCTTTAACACTTTTAAATGAATCCAGATATAAACAGTACATAGTAAATAAATCATAAATAATGAAAACAATAATAATATTGAGTTATTTTGAAAGGCGTAAATGTTGATTTAAATCATTCATATTTTCTATTATCAAGGACATTTCATGATCTTGATGTGGAATTTATAAAATTTCTAAAATACTTGAATTTTCGCTTTTGAATATATTTTATATTAAGACTACAAATGTTTTATCATAATTTTAAAGTCCAACTTAGAGTTAAGTTGGACTTAGGATCTTTGTGAAACATGGTTGATAGTCATTTTTCGTCCGCCGCGCAATTACAGAGACACTGTAGCTTCAAGCATATCATGAATCTGCCGACAGAGGACCGATCTGTATTTCAGACTACATCCCTAGCAGTTCAATTTTTGACACTGGAAGTGGAGTGTCTACTTCCACGAATAATGTGTGTGTGAATGGTACCAACACTCCTTCTATGGGATAGATTGATGTATAATGATGTCTTAAGAATTTTCTTAATCTTAATTATTAACTTTAGTTTATCACATGCGATTTTCTAGCCCATGGCCAACCCCTTCGAAATACTGATCAATCCTAACATAAAAGAAACTGGGTATACAAACATACTCTGAAAGCTATTGTATACAGCTAAGCAAGCTATACATGTCCTTTCCGCCGGACTATACCATAAAGGTATGATAGTAGTCATTATTATTATCCAGTCATAGGGATTTGAACCATGTGATCCTCAGTCCGGTGTCGTATCCACTAGGCCACGAAACCTCTACAACACAACACCATTACAATAAAATGGTTATATTGTATTATAAGATGATGACGTGTATCCTAATCAAATAATTGGTTGAAAGCGTATACGTAACCAGGCATTTATTTTGTCTAACGCGCAATTTGGATAATGACCGGTCATTAGTAAAATCATGTTATAAAGCATCATTTTTTATAACAAACAAAACATAACCTTATAAAACAATACACAGCATTTTGTTCGGGCATTAGTAAAAAAAAAAAAAATACCCATACTCGGTACCTTCGAAACAGTCCAAAACCATCGGCTATCGCCTCGGGCGTGTTAAACTGTTCCAAAGTTACCTTGTGTGGGTAATTCTTACTAATGCCCTCACTGCTGTGTATTATTTGTATACTATTGCACGCATTTTCATGAAAAACGTGGGAAAGTCTTAATAAATGAATCACACGTGGCCGTGCGTGACCAATCATTTGATCAGGATCTAGGAGTAAGTTGTTTTATATCAAATAATCAGCATTTCATCTTTATTTGAATGTAGGCACACGTAAGTAGATGAAATCGGCAACCAGAATTATATTATAATCGAATGTTGTTGTTGTTGTTGTTGGTAAATGTTTTATGGCGTTCATTCAGTATTGAATATATACGCCATAAATATCTTCAATTTTATAAGAAAATCAGTTATAGTCTTCATAAGAAAACTGAGAATAAAGATTTGTAATGAAATAATTAATTAATAAGTAACGCAATTTATTAGGAGTCTCTGGATGGTTTGCAACTTCGTGTTTCTGCTTTTTTTAAAGTTTAATCTGGTCATCCCGGTTTCGATTGCATGGAAACTAGCTTTGCCCGATTTGAAACAGGCTTCTCGGCTACTCGGCGTGCGTGCGCATTGATCACTATAATCGAATGTAGTGATTGGGTGGTCAATGGTGGGGTTAGTAACTGAATTTTTGTTAGTACATTAAAAAACTTGGAGATCACCGTGGTACATTATTTTAATCATTGACTTTACGACATAATGCAAATAAGATTATTTGTAATTAAGTGACATGTAGCACGAAAGCAACACCTTTAAACAAATCACCCAATAAGGCAACTTAAGTGGCCTCTTACGTCCCCTATTGAACTGTGGAAACATGACAATGACGTATAACGTAATCTGATTTCTATGGAACACACAATAGACTATTAAAATTGCCCTTGAGTTGATTTTTCAAAAAAAGTTGAGATCGTGTAAATGAAGATGATTTATGAGAGCATGCAGTATACCATTTAGTTCTTAGGAGGTACTGTACATATTCTTTGTTCCTGTACATTCTTTGTCTACCAAATTGTTTCGCAGTTAAATAATATATATTAAACTTGATATGTGTATCAACGCAATATTAACACCATGTTTTTAATAAAGATTATAAAGAAATTGATAAAGATTTTTGCGTCAGATTCTTTTATATACATGTAAACAGGTAAAGAGTATTTTTTTTCTCGCATATTAAAATCTTACTTCTAAGATTTGAAATAATTAAACACTAAATGCACTGAACAGTTTTATTGAAAAGGAGAAGGCATATTCAATTGCGGTAAACAGAGAAATATGCCATATTTGTATATTTCATTTAATAGTTTCAGTTCAAAAACATGTGTAAACCATAATTACCCAAGCTAACATCTGCCTACTTAGTTTATATGAATAAAGATTCTTATTGTTTTAGATATTTTGGCGTGAATTAATATAGCTAATTTTGTAAATATTTTGGAATGACTATAAACAGCGCACATGAGAGAACAGAGTGTTGATATTCAAAATCTGTCATTGTATGTATATAAACATATTGTTCAATACCCAACTTTTACGAAATTTTAAAATAATTGTCATATTCCTCAGGGATTTCTCGTATGAGGCAACTAGAGACGCAATAATGAAAACTGTACATCAAATTATCAGGTATGATTTTAATATACCAAGAATATAACAAAAACAACGCATTTCACAAAATATCATGAATTACATTATAAATAATCCATTTCGCTAGCAATGAAGTGAAAATTGATATAATATTTTAGATTGTAATATTCGTGCTATGAGTAGTATTAACGCTCAAGAGATGAGCCAGCTGAAATGACGAATCCAACAAGATCTTATTTCTTATCAACTTCTCCATCTCATCACTACCGTCTTCTTCTTTATCCTTTTTTAGTCTTTGACTTTTTCTTTCTCTTCTTTATCTTCTTATTATTCTTCATCGTCGTCTTCTTTTCTTCCTCTTCTTCTTTATTGTCTTCTTCTTGTTATTCTCATTTTCCTTCCCCTCTTCTCCTTCTTCTTCTCCTCCTCCTCCTACTTCTTCTTCTTTTTCATCATCTTCTCCTTCTTCGTCGTCGTCGTCTTCTCCTCCTTGTTACTCTTTGGTAGGCCTAAACTCTACACATATCTAAATATCCTACGTGGATAACATAAACGGAGAGCAGATAACAACATATAAAAGGAATGCATTGCAATATATTGTCTGCCTTTCTTGTTTGACTATCGAAAATGATAAACCAAAACGTGAGTGATGAATACATAACTACTATAACATTTTGTTATAAATAAAGATAATGGGCTAAGGCGATCCTATTTGCTCTTCGGCCTAAGTTTTGACCAGAGATACTAAGGCTAAGGGTAAAATTGAGACGCAGGTTAAATTTAAGATTATTCTAACATGCGATTTATTAAAAGAAAGGACTAGGACTACATTTATGATCATGATAAACAGTTCAATAGTTACCTATCGACTAAACAAAACTTTGAAGTTGCTTCTATTTGTTTGCAATTATACAACGGTTGCTTTAAATTCAATAAATCTTCTTAATATATATGAAGATATGAATAACCAAGCTTAGTTAGTGAAATAACATGACTTCGTATTGGTAGATTACACAAAGTGTTACCCACTAGAAAGAAAAACGATCCTATCAGGGCCCAAACCAAGTCGTATTTACCTAAGAACTAAGGAACTTCTTACAATCAAATGTCATTTTTCAACTATCTCATTCCTTGATGTATAAGGTATACAGTGTATACACCGAACACAAATGTCTCAAAACTAGCAGTTCTGTCATTTCTAAAAGTATAAACTGCGCTTTCCTTGTTTAAAGGCCTTTTTGAACGGGAATAATCGCACTTGGCACAAAACGTGTCAAATGCGATGCATGTGCACATTTTCGTCCAAAAAATTCCTTTAAATAATCTATACTATATTATAATAAGTGCATATTGGTAATAGGATATTCTTTGGAACCATGCTTCTAGGCAAATACATAATTCTAGCTTTGCTTTAATCATAATATTTAACATCATATATAGTTATATACAAATACGTACAAATACATTTGTGAAATAGCTTGTTTCATCACAGTGTAGACTAAAACTTTGATTGCGAATATATACATGTCTTGACATTTTGCAAACTACAATTACAGGTGCATATTTGTATAGTAATCATATTTACATATTTCCATTAACGTAGCAAAAAAGATACTTTTCCGCATCTCCATTTTCATTTTGGTAGAAAATAAAGCGTACGGCAATATCATATGTACAAGGAGCGCGTAGTGTTCAATGAAAAATCATCCATGCTACAATGTTATGATCAGGTACCAGCCAAGTCTGTACTTTTTAATCCATAACAATTCTTTCATGTTATCCTATTATATGCAACTTCAGATAAACCGACTTCCTCGTGTAAAACGTCCCAATAGTTTAAAAAAGAAAAAAGTTAAACATACTATTTAACGCACGGACATAACCGCCCACACACACTTGTATCCGGTTAGTTATTTAGGCCTTTGTCCATGATGTTTTGTTAGAAATTTGCAAATATAAGTACAGTCTGAATATTTATACGATATTTATTATGCGAATTTCGCTTCTATAATCGAGTTTTACTCTAATTCCATATTAAGACGTACTTCGAAAGAGTAATACGCTAATCAGCGTAAATTTGTCTAAAATCAAATTGTTAAGTATTCATGAAATTATTGATATTGTAGAAAACGCTCCCACAAACTCTATGATAAATTTCCATTGCGCTTTGATTAAATCGGTGTCCCGTTCGCTCCCCTCCTAGATTAATGTTTCAAATGTTGTTATTTTTTATTGTTAAATAACTCTCATTTTATTTTAACAATGACCTCAAAAAAGCTTAACATCCATGATGCCTGTGTAAGCTAGCAATTGGCACAGACATTTCTATAAGGCATCTTCAACAATCATTTACACGTATTACTCTAAGACATAACTCTCCTTGTATTATTATGTCGAAAGGTGGTTACTTTTTATAACTTCGGACCCTTTTTTTCCCTCTATGTCTGCTCTCTCTGGCAATCATCGGTATAAACAGAACATTCTCTTGCAGCAAAATATTGCAATATTTGCACTTCCAACTATAGGCGGGTTATCTTTTGCACTTATGTTTTAATACATCAGATCGAAAAGTCACAAAGCTGTCGGAGAGAAATTCTCGAAGTTGTTATTTCAAAATCCCAGCTTCTTTTCTCCTCAAACGGGTCTTAAAGATGGGGTTGAGTTCTGGTCATGAGATGAAATTATGAAAGAAACTTCTGGACACAATTTTTAATAGTTGGTTTATTTTTTTTTTACACGGAATTGATGTGTACTGTGAAGTTATGAAATCATCGGACAGGAAATTGACTCAATCTTACTGACAATGACATGCACTTTGCACAGAAATGTGTTTATGGGACTACACACCTATACACGTGGAATGTAACATTTCAGCTTTCTCTAGTCATCTTTTGATTATGAGGGCAATTGAAGAGCAATCCTTTCTGTGGGACATTTTCTTTGAAATTCTTCCAGACTGATATAAAAAGAATATCAATATTTTTCACTCTTTACCGGAACTCAACCTTCTCTTTATTACAGTTGGGAAAAGTCACACTTTCCTAATGGTAGCACAGACGCAACGAGACGAAGGAAGCGCTTAGAGCTAGGACAAATGAGGGCGCCATTACATTTGCTCTTGATCGCCATTGGTCAGCTTTGGCCGTCCATAACCCGGATTTATCTGTGACAAGAAAAGGGGAAACATTAATACAACGAAACGAAAACAATATCCATATGACTTATCGGAAAGGTTACCTTTAATAATAAAATAATTTTATTCATTTAACATTTTTCGGATAAAAATATGAAATATCTTTGTGTTATATACAAACTTCCTATTTCCATAATAATGTAAACAGCTTCGCGTCTTGTCATAGTTAAACATTACAGAATTGGGCGAGGGACCTTAGAGGGATTGGGTATCTTTGTCACAGATTCTTTAAAAAAATCATGGGTTTAGTTCATGCTGCAATCACAATAATACACCTCTAGGTCAGTCAGGAATCCGATGTCTTTTACAAGCCGATCGCCTGTCTGACTATCAAGATATTTATGATTGTAATTAGAAATGTTCCACCAAGAAATTACACTTTGTGATGGTGAACTAACCTCATGAGGCTTTTTATGGTGGGTGCAGTGAATAACAAGACACGTCGGTCTTAAAAACGTGTACCACTCCCGGTGATTCATAACACCTGTTACGAATGGTGTCAAATTTACCGTAAGAACTGACGGATAGCTGTCTTTAAGAAGAAGGAAAGAGAAAAGTTTTTTCGTATTGTTCCTTACCTGCGTCGGGTATCGTTTGTCTTGCTTCTGGTGGAATGGTGGTAACAATATCCTCTGTTCAAACAAATAAAAAGAAACAACATATTGCTCAATATTGTTTACTAGCAGTCGAATTCAAATTTAGTCGGCCATTAGGTCGAGTTGTTTTCATTTCAGAAAATCATAACGATGACATTTAATTTATTTAAAAAAAACAAATAAATACATTTAAATTAATAAAGAATTGCAAGCACTTCATTATGATTACTAAATCTCAGCCGTTTGAAGTTGCTCAAAACAAAACAAAAAATAGTATCGTTGCAGAAAAGGTTGAGTTCTGGGGAGAGGTGAAAAATAATTTGTGAGCGTAATCATTATGCAAGTATGGAAGAACATCAGAAAAAAATATTTCTCGAAAAGCATGGCTCTTCAAATGCCTTCATATTCTAAATATGACAAGTAACAGCTTAAAAATGAGGCCCGATTTTTAGTCCACATGTTTCTGAAGTCCCATATACATCTTTTTGTGTACAATGCTTGTTACTTTTACCAAGACTGGGCCAAATTTCTTGACTCCATTTTTATGACTCCACAACCTTACAGTACACACAAATACTTGTATGCTACATGATCAACTTTTTCTGATCGATTCCACCCCATTTCTTTTACAATTCAGTCGCATAAAAGAACTTGACTTTATCTTTAAGTGTCTAGTATAATTCATATTGAAATGAACATGGTGGGGATGATGTTCGAAACAATGTCCAGAGTTCTTTTAATATACCAAATATTCTAATCTGTATATGAACAAACTTAAAAGGGCAACATTATATGAACTATTAACAATTGTACAAAGAAATACAATATAAATACAACATCCTGCATGCAAGAGTATTTGAAGTCGGACTTTTCCTAAGTAAACGTATTACATGTTTTTCGGAAACTGCCTGGAAGTTACTTAAGATCACATTTCCTGCGATGAGCTATTGATGAAGTCCTTCATGGTAAATTGATAGTTAGCAAGACTATTTATAGAGAAACACTACAAGTTAATTGTGCAGACATTGATGGTGTTGGTCATATCGTAATCTGTCGGAAAAATGGGCCTACCGTTAAAGATTAATTATACTTATAAAGAGAAATATTTTAATGAGATAGGTGGTGCTTTCAAAGGAAGTCCATGGTCTCACCAAGTCTAGTTTTGAACTGGAAGTCCGCGCAGTCCCCTGTGCCGTACATGTTCCTGGGACAGATTTGACCTTCATATGTGCTGTCGTCTGAGAGGTCACGGAGGACGAAAGTTTGTTGGGCCGACCAGGCATCAGGGCGAGGGTAGATAGTGTCGGCTAAAGGTTGCTCGGGATAGAATCTAACTCGGCTTTTGCCTTCGACATCCTAAAAAGTTGAAGAAAAAAATAAATACATCATGATGCCTATTGTGACATCAGAATAGAAAAACGCTGAATCTATATGCACATTATGCGTCATTTTATCGTAAAGAAATTTTCCCTATAAGACTATCAGAAATAGCGATCGAAATGGCGATAGTCTTGGAGTGATGCGATGTTTGTTCCGGCGGCAATTGCTCAAGGCTTTATTTCGTCGACTTTTTATAGGTTTAGGGTAAGGGTTGCAATTGGGTTTTATTTTAGTTTTAGCTTTTGCCAGATTAGGTAGAGTGTCTGATTCAGGGTTGAAGTTAAGGATTAAATTAGTGTAGGACATTGACCGCAGAGCAATTGCCGCAGTAGCAAATGTCATCCAACCCAACATGGTGGCACGATATCGGAAATAGAAAATGGCCGGTATTTTTCATTTGCAGTATCACATCTTTCGCTGACACCAGAGCGAACGGGCTGTCCCCAAAAGAAAAAAAACCTTGCAGTATCTCGAAGAGCCTTCGAATGAGGGAACATTTATGGTGATGACTTTTTCTTATGGGGCGATTGTTGGAAACTGCAGATCATTACATAAGACCTGTTGGTTATAAACAAATACAAGCCCCTCTAGGTGATCAATAACGTCTTAATAACGTCTGTTATCAGGTGAAAACTCGGATGGTGTTGATTTCACCATTAGAACCCATAACTATGTCTCTTTAAAGTGTTACCTCTATCCATGTCTTCCTGTAGTAGATATCGTAAGCCTCAATCTCAATGGTGTCCTGAAGTGCCTCTTGAAGATTAGCTCCAGGGGTCCATCGTAATGTATAGATGTGACGCCGAGTGCCATATAAACTGCTAGTGACTTGTGGGGCCAGAGGGCGTCCTTTAGATGAGAAAGGGTATGTAATTTAAGAAGAAGTGTCATTAAGAAATTCTAATGGTTTAGAATAATAGTATGTTGGGGGCGTAGGCTATATATTTCAAGGCAATTTTCTTCCGAGACATCTCACGGTTTCGAGGAGATGTTAACAGCTGATATTGTTCTGTCTCATGTAAAGAGTGTGATTTTTTTCTCTCGTCTGATTAACGATTTAAAAGTCCATCAGTGTAAAATTATTATTTGTGTGTTGTATGTGTGTGTGCGTGTGTGGATGTGTGTGTGTGCTTCTTCTTCGTCATATTCTTCGTCTTCCTCCTCCTCCTCCTCCTCTTTCGCGTCTTCTTCATCATCATCCTCATTTCGGTTACAATACAGGATCTTCTCAGTAATTTTATGTTTGGTTTAGAGTTACAACTATAATTAAGCTGAGAGGTAGGCGTAAGTGTTGGTGTTATGGTTAGGGTTAAAGTTCATCGGAACTTATGCATGAGATCAATAAAATGTAGGACTATACCGGATGAAACAAAGCAACTTACCACTGACTTGAATAGTTGTGTTGGATGAACCGAGCCGGTTGTATGCCACGCACGTGTAGTTACCGTAGTCACGCCGCGGATCCAGGGATATAATGACGAGTCTGTGGGAAAAATTGCTACGTGATCGTTCTATCGGAGAAATCGATACTACACAAAATGGCGGAATGTTGATTGTTACCTAAAAATGATGCGACACATACATAAATGCAACTGACTGAGCATGGTTTTGTTAGTACATGGATACATTGAAAGCAAATGCATGCACGCAGACGTGTACACCAATAAGACAGACGAAAGGAAGAGAGAGAATTAAGTATTTTTATTCTACCATCATCCTTCTCCAAAATCATGATTTGTGGAGAGATGATTAAGAAAATTGTCATTTAAGTAATTAACGTTTATGCTGTCTCAATTGACAGAATCAATTACCACTATCATTATTCTGTTACAACAGTTTTTGAGTTTTTTTTAATTTAGGTAAAAGTCTTTTTTAGGATGATTTTTATTCAGAATCAGATGCATTCTGATATTCAAACTTAGACTATATTATAAGAATATTTAATGAAAAGCTACAATATTGAGTAATTTAGTGTGCTTGTGTGCATGATAGATTGTGAAGTGAAAAAAAGCCAGAGCACGGAGTATTATAAGAACAAATTGTATTATCCAATGAGAAATAAGAAATAAAAATTGGAAAAAAATAATAGGAACACCTATGTTCATTAGCAGGCTCGATGCATTGATAACAAATAAACATGTCGGCGTTTATATCACAAACATTATTTTCTTTTGTTTTTGTCATTCACGAAAGAACTAAATAATTCGTACAACGGTAAGGGAATTAAATGAAAAATTTATAGGGCACAAAAAGACGCAAAGCGACAAAGGATATCATTTTTTTTCTTCAAAAAAGGTCATTCGCTTGTCCATCATGCAGGCTGTCAATGCAAGGCATGAATACAAATAGGCCTCTCTATACACAGGAGTACGGGGTGGTGACGTAATGTTCTCCTGCTACTTGCCTAGTAAAGTTCTCATAACAAAGCAAAGGTATCCTGCTCGATTGTGTTAGTGGAAACGGGGACAGCGGAAGAAACGAGACCAAGGTGTTGGAGAAAGGGGTTAGTTACACTGAAACAGCAATAGAACTGTGTTAGTATCAAGACTATGTTTAGATACAAACAATGAGTTAGTACGTCAAACCATGCACAAAAATGACACATCAAATTGAAGTGGTGATCGTGAAGGAAAAGGGAACATGAAAAGTGGTGGTGGAATTAAATTCAGTTTCTTTTGATTTAGCTGGGGATATGTGAGTCCAAGAAGAATATAGAAACGGACGCATGAATAGTGATCGCAGAATAGATTTCAATCAATCAGAAATGCCTGACTGTAAAGACTGAAAATGAGGAAGAAAACAATGTGCGATATGGCTAGACCTCTCAGTTAGCAAAAGCAGATAAAGAAATCATTAACATTTGGCTAATTAAAATAAACATACCCTTTGTGTGTAACGCGCAGATCATCCTTTTCACCGTGGCTTTTAAATGTGATCCTTTAAAATTGAACGATATATCTTAACCTCACAGTATACTACACTTAAGTAACATATGGTTCATAATTAAAAGATCTTTTAAAATTCATTTGGCTTCATGAGTAATTTAGTTTAGTATAAAAAATACCCTAAACGATTTCAAATCCTCACACATTATTATTTCTGTTATCTCGCGTTTCGCCGTTCATACAAATGAATTTTTCTCAGGACGTCACAATACAACGTAAAATGGACCAGACAGTGAAATTGCACTGAAAGATATTATGTCCCTTTTACAGCCAACATCAAATTATGTTAAAAATTTGTAGGAATTATGATTATTTCATGTATGTCCTATCTGTGAAATTTAAACATGATAGCAGTATCCTAGTATTTGAATTATGCAAGGAAAATCGTTTACCTTCTACACTTCACTGTCAGACACTAATGAGTAACTGACTGACATCTTTTTCTCTGGTAATAACACAGTGAGCTGTAACACGTACATGACCCACTGCTTGTAATGGCCAAAACTCAATTGATAGAATCTTCGTGCAGCACAAAACGTACAACCATTCAGTAAAAGGGTCTGAGGTAAAAGGGTCTGAAAATCAGACTATTACTTTGGTAGTTGCAATCACTTATGTCGATTCGACAACTAATGGTCGTTATTTTCCCACAAAAGAGTCATTTTCAAGCCCTTTCGTTTTGAGGGAAGTCCTAAATCAGTAGTGTCTTTCAAATGCCTTTGAAATGTAACCTTTTCATTTGTTTAGCCTGCAAATGGGACATTCAAGTAACTCTAAAGGAACACGATCACAAAGAACTTTTAAGAAATCGACTTTCAATCTAAGATTAATACATTCCAGGAGGAGTCGCAAAAAGTTAATTAAAAGTATTAGCGATCATGGAGAGGGTGGTAGGCTAGTAGAACGGACAGCATATTACATGTTACTGTTCATACGAGGGGAGATACCTCTCCGTGCTAAGAAACGCGACAAGATTTTAATCTGCACGACAACGAAATGATTAACAAATCGCGTTTTAAAAGAGATTAAAAAAGTATCGTATGGACACAGCCCGCCGAAGTCTACCTGTTATCTGAACTCTGTGACGTGAGGGTCAGGTTTCGGTTGTCTTTCATCCAGTAAAACCTGGCTTTAGGTACGGCATTAACGTTGCACTGGAGCAGAAGATACTTCCCTTCACCCACGCGTATGTCTGGTGAAAGCGTCCTCACTTCTGGAGCATCTGTGGGGAAAAAGGCGGGAAATTAAGACGGACTGAGATTGAATAACTTTCATTGCTGTTAGAATTTTAGAAATCTCCTAATTATCCAAATGTAGATGACATATTCAAGGCATAATAAGTCATTAAGAATATTTTAGGTAAATTATACTAAATATTTTTCTCAGATGGTTGAAATAATAGGGGTAGATTTGAATTCGAAAAGAAAAAATTATATAAATAGTTGAGAAAAAAGGAGAAAATTGGCGAACCCATATTGTCTTATTAATCTTTGATAATTAGGCCTATCCTAATTTTTTCAATAACAAATTTCAATCTCTACTAGGTAATTGTTTGTAATATTGGAAACGAGTTAATAGCCTAAAACTTTTATTCAATGTATAACATATCTCAGCAATTTTTTTAAATTTTAATGCTTCGAAATAAAACCGGAAATGACGTACACTGAACGACGACATCTATGACCCTGCTGTCTGGTGGGTCACGACCTGAGACCCCATTCTCTGCGTCACATACATACTGACCACTCTGCTCGCGGGAGATATTCACTAGAGTTATGTTGTCACCTGTACAAAAAAAAAGAAAAAAGAAGGAACGTGTTAATGGAAATAATGATAATGAAAGTGATGATGATGATAGTATTAACCAAATAGTCCTAATGAATAATAATGATAACGATTATGATAATAAGGATAATAACAACACTGATTTCTATGATAATAGTAATAATAATAATAATAGCAACAATAATAACAATAATTCCAATGACTATAACACTAACAATTATAATGATTAACATAAATTTATAATGATAATTTTAATAATAATATAATAATAATAATGATAATAATAATAACAATAACAATGATAATAACTATCATGAATATGATGATAATTACAATAATTTCAATAATTAAAAAAACCATTGATAATAATAACAATAATATTAATGATAATCATAATCATCATAATGATAATAATGATGATAATAATATCAATATTTAATTTAAGATGAAAATCATAATTGATGGGATAATGCAGAATGCTACATTTATGTAACAGGTTTTTAAAACCACTGACCTTGACTTCCTTCCTTATTAAAACCAAATTTATCAAGACCTGTATATTAATCAAAATTACTCATATGTGATCCATTTACTAAATGTGATTCATTTGCTATGACTCTCTCTCTCTCTCTCCTTCTCTCTATATATCCCTCTCAAGTTCATTCTCCATATCCATTTCAGAATGCTGATGGGCTAATCTGTACTTGTGTACATCAGACGTGACTAAAATACGTCTGAAACATAATACGTTCCTCGTGGCCAATATGTATGCAACCCATGCCGGTTTCACTGTCAACGGTCTCCGGGCGCGTCACCTCTCCGGATAAAAACATGAATATCACACACGAGACAGTAATGTAAAATTATGTTTTATTGTTATCTTTTGATTTACTGTCATTTTACTATCCCTATAAGTTGCAGTGCATCGTACCATTCAAGAAAAGGAGCGGGTTAATTAAAAATAATTACTGAAGTCTCTAAATTGGCAACGCACAATGAAATCTATAATCACTATTTCCGTGTAAAAAAATCAAACAATTTTTTTACTGGGTTTCTATTTGTTGTTATCATTTCCATTCACATCCACTGTATTATCTTATATACATTTTCGATTTAAACTAAGAAAAATTGGATAATACAAATCATTGTTGCCAATTTGAGAAAAAATACTGATTGATTTCGATCTTTAGAAAGCTCCGAGCTGTTATATAGAACACTGTAAATCTTTTCTTTTTAGACTGCCAGTTTCATATTGCCTCACTGGTAAACTGCTTTATTGATGATATAAAAAGCATACGAAAGCTAACGAAATATTTTACTACCTTCAACACAACTCATCTTTCCCCTTTGTTTGCCAAATTGTATGTTATCTCACTGATAAAAACTCCTTCAGTAATGACTTAAGAGACGTGACAATGTTCACAAAATACTCTTTCATCTTAGACCCATAGCTGCAGCAGTGTTGTGTCAGTTTTAGTAACGATTAATTTTCATATTTTGATCCACAGTCCATTTATGTTGCAGTACATTGTGCCATTCATGAATAATAGTGATTGAAATCTCTAAATTGGCAACGCAGAGTAAAATTTATAATTATGAATATTTTTCGTGTTCATATCGGCCTTTTGTTGTAATCTTAATCATTGAAAGAGTGGAAATACATAACTGCTATGGGTTAACAGAAGTCGATCCTCGCTTTAAGGTTGCTAATTCCATATTTTCTCAATAATAATCGACTTCAACATTTTCATGAAAAGCATAAGAAAGCTCGCAATATATTATTTCACCTTTAAGAGAATTCATCTCTCTCTTTAAGGTTGCCAATTTTATGTTGTCTCACTGATAAACGGCTTTCCGCTGCTGTAAGCATGTCGTCGCGACAATACGCTTTATAACGCTCGTGGGGAGTGCGCACCGCCGTGATGGTGTCAACTAAAACCATCATTTATTCATAGTTTTTTGAGGAGGCACTTTGCCTCCGGTGCGTTCACATTGCTAATTCCTATCACTGATGTCTAAATGGGTATGTGGTGCACAGTGCAGTAGTATTTTACGGACGAAGCGTCCTAACGTTCTGCGGTGAAGAAGATAGTACGACGTTTGCTACTTCAACAATAGCTCCGCGTTAATTTCTTACGTTAACGGAGTTATTAAAGTGAATCCTGGGCCCAATGCTGTGAGTTACCGCCACTCACACACAAACACACACGCACGCACATGAACACACACACTCACCTACACGCACACACATCAAAAAAGATTGACGCTACTGGTTGGGTCACCAAGAAAACACCATGGCTCAGTTGCGCGTTAATATAAGTTACATGGTGGTGTGCAGTGCCAAGCGCTAAGGATTATATGCCACGAATCATTGGCAGTGTGAACGAATCTCTTAGTCAATGCTTTATCGTCAATTTATATTCAGAATCAGGTGTTCATAGGAAGCAGCTGTGTTTATGATGTGAAGAATAGAAGATACAATAGTACTCTCGCTTGTGTCGTTTATGACTTCAGTCTCCAACACAATCATTAGCAAGTGCTATAATGAGGGAACACTTTTCCCTCATCCGTCTTAACTTAATATGTGTTGCATACAGTACCTGTTAACGCTATGCGGGGCTATTATGTTAGGCTCAATAACGACACTCTGTCTTCATTGGAACATTTTATTAATGTTCCTTCTAGTTTAGGAAAGTTTCCAACGTGTTACAGATGAAGATACCGATAACGCATTATATTGAGAGAAATAAAGAACAAATATAATAGCATGCACGAACTAAAAAGATATCGTTATTAAACCATTGAAATTGATTGTAAAATATCTTTATCTACAGAGATTTTAATGTCGGATCCATGATTTTATATTTTTTTGTTAACCTCGTTGTTGTTGTTGTTGTAGTTGTAATAACAATGAAATGTTCTAGCACAATTTAGGTTAAAGACATTTTAAACATGATGACGATTACAAAATTGAAGAAAAAAAACTTATTCCTCTGATATTCTAGAATTTCTAAAGTACCCTCTCTCTCTCTCTCTCTCTCTCTCTCTAAGTGCCATATCGATTGACTTTGGCGATCATGCTGTTCCACAACCCTCGGTCTTCTGTATTAGTACCACTCCCAGTTCTTTCACTCCTCTCTCTTCCAACAATTTCTGCAGACTGTCCATCCAAAGTATCCTCCTTCCCCTACTCCTTCTTCCCACAATTTTCCCTGTCAAAGCAAGATTTTCTAGGCCTTCTTTACGTGTAATGTAACCCATGAACTTCAACTGCCTAATCAACATCTCACGTATCATTTTCCTTTGCACTCCAGCTCGTGTAAGAATTTCCTCATTACTAACTCTGTCAGTCCAGGGGATTTTCATCATTCTTCTTAAGAACCACATTTCGCAACTTTCCAAACGCTTTTTTAGTATCAGAGGCTAAAGTCCCCGTTTCACTACCATACATAAGTACTGGGTATATGTAACAATTCAATACTCTTATTCTGGTCCTCATACTCATTGTTCGATTTGTCAGAATTTTGCCTAGGTACCCTAGGCTGGCAAAAAACGGATGGAGAGAGTTGGCATTAAATTTGTGGTATCCCAAGTGTGACATTGTAATCCATGTATTATATGCCCTATACGAGGCGTTATTTGCTGTAATTCGTAGAAAACAATAACTGTTTTTTTTTTCTCAACCTCCTTAACTCTGCCCTCTTTTCTCCTTTTCCTTACATCAAGTACATTAAAGAAGTTCAAGACCGTCACCAAGGATTTAAATTTTGCAGATTGAAAATAATCCCCGAGCTTTAACCATCCATTATAGGTAATTGAAAAGGGATTCAAAACGATGAAATAGCCACCTCAAATTGTTATTACACTAACTACAAGCTCTCATGAAATATTCATAAGTTTCCTGTTAAGGTTTACGGTTTAGCAAGTGGTTTTGTTTTGTCCCTTACAAACCTGGAAAATGTATTATTCTTCGTGAATAACTGCGGTATGAAACTAGATAGGTTCGTTCGCAGCCATACGAAAATATATTACATCTGTAAAACACGTGTGGTCCCTCGGTTGGTGTTTCTATAGTGCTATCAGATCGGGCCATCGAGGATTCCATTGGCTTAGTGGTTCTTGCATACATTTTCTACTTGTGCCTCTCTCGAAGCATGGATCTACTGCTCAGAGTAAGTTATAATGGAGACTTTTTTGTTGATGGCGGAGGTTAAGAAATCCCCCCCCCCCCCTCTAGAACCGTTAATGTCCCCCCCCCCCCCCCCCCCCCCCCGTTGAAAAATCAACGTAACCTATTTTATGTATTGGTTAGTACATCTTACAGTAGTGCAGTAGTAATAATAAAAATATAATATAATGTAATATTATCGAATATTTAGGAGCGCTAAAAAACAATAAGTACCATAGCGCTTACAAATACAAATATATGAAAAGAGGACAAAAATATACAGTACAGGAAGTACATCACATAGATCATTGGGGGAAAAGGTAAGTTTGGGGGATCTTTTGAAGGTGGCAAGACAGGTAATTTCCCTTATGGAAAGAGGGATGATGTTTCAAGTCTTTGATGCATCTACTGCAAAACGTTTTTTTTTCAGCTGCTGAGAGTCTAGATCTGGGAATGACAAGTTTACATGTGTCGGTTGCTGAACGAAGATTACGAGTTGGTGTATATATTTCTGGAGGGTGTCATAAAGATATTAGTAGACTTTATTGAACAACTTATTTAGCACTAGGCTAATCTGCCACAATGTTCATTAAGATGTCAAATGGAATTGATAATATATATAATATGCATTAGTATAATATACTTATTTTTGTGTTTAGGCCTATGTTTTAACATTATGTTCGTTGATTTGCCTATCTGTATAAATTAGATTCAATTGATAAGCAGAGAGGATCGCTGATGATGTTCACTAAATATAACCCTATTCTTTAATACTTACTCGTTATCTAATCACCAAAAAGAAAAAGTATGAACATGACAATAAGGGAGTTTACAGAAGGCACATGGTACAAATGACCCCAATTATCCACAGATCTTTTACACATGGAGAAGTTCAACTTTGAGCATCTAGATGTGCTTCATGAATACCTTTTGTTTGACCTCTTGAAAAGAATACTTCCACCTGCGTATCATAGAATGTACCGTTGGTGCATAAATGAATAATGTTACATGACTTTCATGAGCGCATATCCAGTATTCATCTCTGTGGGTTTACCATTTTGGTACAAATGACCTTTATCTGCCCATGCGCAGATTGTATCTATAAACTCCCTTATTTTAACAACCTTGAGTGATCCTTACGAAGACCAAACGTCTTTTTTCAAAAACGCCCTATGAATTCTAATAAGAATTGCTTGTGCAAACACGTATGTGATTTACCGTGTCTGTTCCAATAGTAAATTACAATAGGAATTATTTAGTTCAAACAAAGGCATGACTTGAAAATCAATAACCGCTGGGCCCGCTCTATTGTAGACATTTAGCTCTAGCTTGGCTAATGCACGCCTAAACAATCAATCGATGTCTGACGAATCTAAAGTTCCTTAACACCTTTTTCGCAATATGTAATAATAATAACCCACTTTGTTTCTAACTTGGTATTTCATCTGTTCACATATAAAGTTTAATTTCCACAATATCTTGATTCTAGTTTTTTATATTTCATTTATATTGTATGGGAGTATATATCGATTAAATTGCAGCCTTGAAGAACAATGAATTGAAATTTAAGTTCATCAGGACTTTAGTGGAAAAGTAATACATGTTTTTTGTGCATCAAAATTTGTTTTACACTTCATATTTAATCATGCTATGATAAACGTTTCCCAGAATATTATCCAGACACTAACAAAACGTAAAAACATATAAAGTGTCTGCATCACAATAAACTACAAATTTGAACCTGAACTCAAACACACACACACACACACACACACACATACCTGAAGGTATTTTTTCTTTGAAAAAAATGCCAAGCCGCATTTTCTGTAACCACACAACCAGTTGTGTTATATATATATATATATATATATATATATATATGAATATTTGTTTTATATTTTATGAAGGAATATAAATAAATGATTATATTACGATACGCCGGCCTCTTTGCAAATATCCCAAAGGGCTAGGGAACGGAGAATTATATTTACGAGAGCCAACAACCATCAAAACACTTTTAAAGGATTCATAAACTAGTACATATACATGTATATCTTAAACTCCTTTGAAACTTAATGAAGGTTTGCTAGACAGTTTCACAGAAAGAAAGAAGATCGGTTACGGTGGTTCATTGAAGGAAGAATTGCCTTTCTCATTTCTTTGATTTCACTTTGAGAAATATTACCATGCTCAGCTATATACGTTCTTATTTAGACTTACAATCTAACTAGTACCCAGGCTGCTACTATATTTACTACTACTACTACTACTACTACTACTACTACTACAACTACTACTAATACTACCTCTTCTACTACTACTGCTCCTACTACGTGTACTACTACCCATGCTACTGTTGCTACAACTATTGCTGGTACTACTTCTACTACTACTACTACTACTACTTCTACTACTACTACTACTAGTCTACTACTACTACTACTAATTCTAAGAATACTACTAAAATACTATTACACCTTCTACATTCAAGACGAATAACTAATATTACTCTTGCCGTGGTGTTAATTTTTTATATTTTTGTTTAGAGATGATGCCATATTCTAACTTTAATTTTTTTTCCTTGAACTTGCCTACTTCGTGTTGTTGCAATATGCAAAGCTGTCATCAGACCCGCGCATCATTTAAGCCACGGGATCTATTATTCAAGCCGCCTCTGAAAGATCATCTATTATCAGGGATTGAGCACCATCTTAGCGCAATGCCCAACTAATCATTAGATGCCACCCACTTCACACGCGGGCACTTCACATAGACAAATCACTATGTGATTTTTTAACCCCCTTTCATCTTTCGTCATCCCTTCGTGTTATATTATTATCTTCTTATACGATGAGGCTGTAATTCGAAGGGGTTGAATTCATAAACGAGCTTGCCGTGAAGGAATTGCACTGGTGAAAAAAGGATTACATGTCGTTTTCTTAAAAGTTCATCATTCCAAAGACTCGTTATTCTGAAGATTCGTTACTCCGAAAATAAAATGTTTCATAATTACGATGAATTCTAACATGTGCATAAACAGTCCGAAAATGACACAAAGATTTGTGTTGTGTGTTTTTTCGGAATCACAAACATTTGAAGCAAGAAATTCCTATTTTTTATATTTCGGAATTAGGATCACTATTTCATCTTTCGTATTCACCATATCAGCGTGCATTTGCGCTACGGCATGGAGCTATAAGGTCGTTAACTATGTTTAAAATGATATTAGTAACGCCTTTCTGGTTCCAAAGGATATGATATTGGCGCCGCGTGGATGTAGAAGGACATGCTGTATTTGCACTTCCAGAGAAAATAAATACGCCCCATGGAATCCCATAAGAGGTTGCTCGTAGAGGTGTTGTGGTCTAGTGGATAAGTCCACGGTCTTGTGGATCACAAGGTACGGGATTCGAATTCCAGCCCAACACTAAATGGTCTTTGGTAAGACATTCACACTCTCCACCCAGGGATAAATTAGTACCTTAACAAAGTTGGTACCTTAAAGGCCCACTGCACTACTTGTAGCTACTTGCGCCCTCTATATAACAAACCATGCCTAATCGGTGACCATTGGTCCCCCATGATCCTCTTTTTCTTATGTTAACTGAGAGCTGAGTTGATGAGATAACCACCTGTCCAGTGACCTTGCAGGGCAGTCTAATCCCTCCTGTAAACTATGGCAGATACGCCTTAACAAAGTTCAGAAAAGCTTCTCTTCAAGTTTATACCAATCTATACGGAAGAAATTTTCACTTGTAACACTCATTTTCTGCATATATTAATGGCAGAAATCGGACAACTTGCGGTTAAAAACGTAACTTTGATTACAGCTAGTATACTTTTCGTTTTATATAAAACAAAAATCTCTCTGCATGTCCGCAAACCCTATTTCCCCTCCGTTTTCATCTAAACACAAATGTAGTACATCTTATTTAATTTACATTTGTTTTATTACTTCAATGTTTCAAAATAAAGCATGTCTCGAATATTATTAACCAGGGCCTCTCTTATGTGACATTGTCTGGTGGGAATTTTTCTTGGAACAGGGGGTGTTTTAGAAAGACTAAGATTGACTTTAAGTTGGACTTAACCATGGCAGGCTGTTCGTGCCACTGTTCGCTTTCACCATTTACTGGCAATGGTCTTCCAATGGATGTACAAATCATGATCACACATCTACATAATTTAGCTTATTTGATAGTTCATTATTGAAGAGAAAAAAATATCTAAAGATCATAATTGAGAGACCAATGTTGAGAGCAACCAGTGCCATGTATGGCCTGTCATATTTAAGTCGAACTTAAAGTCTATCTTAGTCTTTGCAAAACACCCACTCCCTCTGGTTTGGTTTATGAATGAATGATTACGAACAAGTGAAAGTTTAATTACCAATAATTAACTGATAAGCTAGGGTGACCACGCGCTCATATCGATGAGTCTCTATGAATCAGTATAGATAATTACTGGACACTGGTTTTGCCTCAACCTTTGAATTAAAAATGATCTGAAAGATCGGAAGATGTCTTTGCGTTTGATATCAGCACATTGATCGATTGGAACTCTTCAGAATAAGTTAGGTGTTGACCTTTTCCTAAATTCGATGTTTTAAAGAAGAATTTAAAACAGAGTCGAATCTACAAGCCCTCACTTTGATTATGCTGTGACCATGCACAGACTCTACTTACAAATACCCAAAAGAATCCTTTCGCTGAAATGGCTTCAACGAATTAACTGATCTACAATGATAATTCTTCCAATGACATTCATTCGGACAATTAACAGTGAGGTATAATTAATATCATGTAATTAAAACAAATTAAATGGACATACTTTGCATCGTCTCTTCGAACATTTTGAAATGGACTTTCAATTCGACATGATTAAGTGAATGAATTGAGAACTACTGGACATGTGAATCGTAAATTGAATGGGATATGCTTGGAGTTAGACCTTCTCAAAGTACCTCAAAGTAAACCAAAATACTTCTGAAACATATACTGTTCCACAATGGTTTTAGATGTTCTAGAATCTAGACCCAACTGCTCCCAAAATAATGATATATGCTCTGTGTCTCGTTTTGCTAACTAACTGCTCTATCTCAGTACTGGACTACATATTGATACAAGGGACTTTGACCGTTGAGGGGGAAGGGGGAAAGAGAGAGTAAGACAAAGGAGGGGGCAGTCGGAGGGGAAAGAGGGATGGAGCTATAGACAGAAAGAAAGTGAGGGAGACATACATAGATTATTATACTCACTGACTCCTTACGTTGCTGGACTATAGGTAAAATGGGGCTTTGTGAGAGGTAAGGGAGAGGGAATAAGACAATTAAAGGGGAAAAGAGAAAGATAGAAATAGGGGGAAAGAGAGAGAGAGAGAGAAAGAGAGAGAGAGCGCGCGATATACAGAAAGAAAGTGAGAGAGACAGACAGCGATTATCATACTCCCTGAATGCTATAACCAAGCGCTGAACTTTAGTTTAAGGGGGAGGATGTAAGAGTGAGAAGGGGAAGGGGAGAGGGAATTAGTCAATTAAAGGGGCAAAAATACAGAGAGAGAGAGAGAGAGAGAGACAGAAAAAAGTGAGTCAGAGAGAGAGAGATAGACAGAAAAAAGTGAGTCAGAGAGAGAGAGAGAGATAGACAGAAAGTAAGTGAGTAAGAGAGAGAGAGACAGAGAGAGACAGAGAGAGACAGAGAGAGAGACAGACAGACAACGGATATCATACTCACTGACTGCTATAATCAGGTGCTGGGCTCTGGATGGTCGGGTGGGTCTATCTTTCTTCCACCACGTCACAATCGGAGAAGGGGAACCATCTACGAGGCAGGTCAGTGTGGCGTTCGATGTCTCGTTGAAGTAGACGCGGTTGGGTTCGGCGGCACTCCAGTTCGGCTCGTCGTCCGGGAGGACTCTCCTCACCGAAGCCTGGTCTGCAAAACAAGACCATTTCTTTTCAAATAAACATGTTTTTTCTTCCTTTCCTGTTTTTACGTACCAACGTCGTTCGTTCGTACAAAGAATATCAAGGAGTACATCATCTAAATACCAACAAAATACTTAAGTAAAACATTTTTGGTATAGGTACATAATGGCATCGTTGTTAAAGTAACATCTATTTTCCTTCATTTCTTCATTGTCATATCTACAAAATACTCAAGTAGTTATTCTTTACATATTTGATGGCATCATCGTCAAAGTCAAATCTATTTCTTTCATTTCTTTCATTGTACATATCGCCGAAATGCACAACTTCAAATTGCACACATATTGACGTGAGATACGAAATTGATAACAGCACGATAAAGAAGGCGTAAATCGTAAAGGTTTGTGTCGGGTGCACCTTAATAGGCCTTCCCCAAAGTCCAGACTGATTTATATATTATTGTGCTTTAAAACTCTACCTGCAATGTTCATGAATGCGGTTCCTTCAAGAAATGCAGTAAAACATGTATACCGAGACCGTCAATGGAGATAATAAAAGCGGTCTTTATAGGCAGGTGGTCTTTATATATATAGATACAGGTTTCATCAGTAGGTCTACATATTTCAATGAGAAATCTTGTTAAAGGGAAGCAGAAATGTGTCTTTTAGACAAATGGCCTTTCTATACAGGTGGTTGCTATAGCAGGTTTCCTTGTCGGTTGAATGATATGTGTTTTCCTTAAATAGTTACGATATCTTAAATATTAAATCTTAAATCTTCGAAGAAATTCATTGTCGTCACTAATACAATATATTAACAAATATGGTTAGAAAACTCTGTTGACTTCTCTTTTCATTTATGAAGTTGTAGACATAAGGGAAAGGGGACTATCGAAAGCGGCGTTCGCAATACATTACGTATGTACGAAATAACCAATGGACTCATCTCTTATGTGTAAAGGGAGAATGCAGGAAAAGAAAAAGTAATTATTCAGAAAGGGAGGGGAGATCGAAAGACGGAATAAAATATATAAAAGAGAGAAAAGAAGTGATAAGCATAATAATGGGAATGTCATTTTGGGAGACAAGTTTCGAAATTGTCGAAAAGAGTGGCTGGTAAAATAAGGCAGTCTTATCCTTATTCTTTAAAGCATAATATAAACATTCTTATTCCTTAAAGCACAAGATAAAAATTGAACAACATTTTGGGGCCTTGGCCTAGATATTGTTTTGTCAACAACCACATCGTCAATCTGGCTGGGGCTGTATAAACCATTCCCTATCCACAAGGCTTCTCTCCTATTTATTGTATCTTCCTTTGATGAAAGCGCTCCGGTTAATGTATCATTAACGGCCCACGTGGTTGGTGAATAATGTGCATTCCCTTGATGGAAGGTTAAGTACATGACGTGACAGCAACACCTCCAGGCAGCTAGGATGGATATCTTAACCCGGCTGGAAGCAAAACAGCATCAAAATCTGTCATTAGTTATGTGGCCTGAATTCAAATTAGGTTTAGATTTCTGGGGGGGAAACGGTCATGTCGTCTTAAACTATGATTAGATTACAACTAATGTTCACAATTAACCTATTTCGGGACAGGATTTATTTTAGGGCTAGATTGATCACAAATTATTCTTCAAATTGGCAACGTTAATATTTGTCTTTCATTGCTAAATGTATGAAATGAAATGTAGTGTGTCAGGAAACAATATACATGGGCGAGAAAGTTGTTGGAAAGTTGAAAAAATAGTAATTTTTAATCGGGGAAAATGCTTTTGAATCTCTCATCGTGTTGCCAACTAAAGGACTTTAAAATCATTTTTTCCCCTCAAAATTCCTGGCACCAAACGCATTAAAAGATGATGGTGGTACTTTTCAGTATTTATATGGCGCCATCATGTTGTTTAATAAAATAAGAAGAAACAAAAATTCAAAAGCATAGACTCTTCGAAGAAGAAGCTGAAGATTCGCTAAAATCAAGTATTTCATGGATTCACCTAGAGATAAATCCCAATTTGAATACTCCACTAAATTTTGGTTAGAAAAGTAAAATTGGTTAAAATAGAAATATGAAGAAAATAGCTGACATGAGATGTATATCTTGTACCCTAAACCAATGCATTTCAAACGTTTTTCTTCTTTACAACACAATTCTCATCTTTAAGAACACCGGATGTCATCACCTACATTAATACAGGAATATCTTTAATCTGTTTGGATAAATTATGATAACGATTTATAATCATGCAGGGTTCAACGTTGAATACAACTAATCAAATCTTAGATGACAAAAGACATTCGTCCTTCGACAACCATTGTTTCTTCATATTAGAAAAACCAATCATTCTATTCTCTACGCACCTTGAGATCCCCTATTAAACAAGGAGTTATGGAATTCCTATTGTACTATGATACGCCGCGTTAGGTTTAATCTGAGTAAGGAAGATGATTCACAATGATGTGTATCCACAGGAACGTCACGCATTGTTTTTTTTTTTGTGTGTGGAGACATCAAAGAAGAGAAGTGCAATTAAAAGGCAACCGACAGGAAATTTACACGTGTAAATTTCACGCTTGCAAAAAGGGAGCATTTGATGTACTCATCGTAAAGTCATCTATTGCAGAGTTGGTGAACTTGGCGTATATTATTCTGTTTTTTTGCAGAGTAGTATCCGCCATATTATAACAAACTAGAACCGGGTTGGCCAAACTCTGTGTATTGATGGCTCTGGTTTATAGTGCATTTAAGTGATGCAGGAAAAAAGGGGAAACCTTGTTTGATTACCGCTCTTCCCTCACGTAATAGGATGTTCGTTCTCTTTCAAATGACCCTGATGATGAGCCTCATAATAACTGGACTTTAAGCGTATTGAGAGGGTTCCACTTCCGATAATAGAATTATTAACTTCAACCCTTATCCTGACTATCTAACTCTAAACCTAACCTAAAACATAATTGCAACCCAAATACTAACCCTATAACCCTAAACCTAATCTAACACCCAATTCAAACCCGAATCCTGACCCTTTAACCATGAACCTAACCTAAAACCCAATTGCAACCCGAATCCGAATCCGAATACTATATATTTGACGAATAAAGTCCGAAGCGAACAGTCGAACGAGCAAATTTAGGGTCACCCAATGAGAGAGATTTTTAACATGAATACACTTACGAGTTCAAAGGTCATTTCTTTTATTTCCAAATAGTTCCCTCCTGCATACAAACTCTACGGAAGGGATCTGTTTCGGCGCGACTATCAACTTCCGGTGATAAAACTATCTCTACTCTATGAGCTATTGCTCGACCCACCCCGCCATTGTTTCCCTTTTTATTTCCCTTCAGCTGCTTGTAGTCGTGAACGACCTAGGACTAAACTGTACATTCCATCAAATGCAAAATACGTGTTATCTCTTCAGGAATACAGGTGCATCAGATTTTAAAAAATTACGATGGTATTCTCTTCATTTTGTCGCTCTTTGTGTGCTTAGAGGCAGAAGGGCGCTAACTCATAAACTTTGACATAAAGTCAAAGTCCTCCTGGCTCTGAAAAGACTTTGTGGAGTTAAATTTGTAACGGGGGGGGGGTGATATCTTTCGGTTCGTGCAAAGTTCATCCCCTCATGTAAAGATTCGTTGGTATTTCTTTGCCGGAATGGATTAAAGTCATAATATTAAACACTGGTTTAATATAAATTATTACAATTATCCCTGCAATTTGCTTTTACCAAATCATGAATATTATAGAGATCAAAATGTGATGTGATATGAGAACGAAAATACTAAAAATTGCATGCATATTGATAAAGTTCAAAGGGTTTTCGTCCGATTCAAAAAATTAATGAGACGCGGTACGCCGTGCATGCATCATGTGTATAGGCCAACATAAAATACACCAACATATTTTGTATTTAGGACACCCAATTTCGTTTTGAGGCTTTGTATTTTTATCAGCAATAATCACTATGATACTTAACATTTCTTTTCAGCAGTAATCCCAGACAATATGAAAGAATATTTTTGTCCTAGCATTTAGTACTGCATTATGCAAAATAGACATTTATTTTCAACTGCATGTACTATATCTAATGATTGGTTAGCGTACAGCTATTTTATACCAATGCCTTTAGTTAATTTTATTGCAAACAAGATAGCTCATACTTTCCATGGTTTCCATGGCAATATAATTGTGAATTGCCCTTGAGTTGATTCTTGAATGTCTTTCGATCACGTCTAAAGTTTTCTCTTTGGATTGATTAAAACCTTGCAAAAAGTTGCAGGGGTTTTAATTCTTTGAAATTTGTAGTGCATCTTCTGCATCTTCAAAACAAATTGCGGCAAAAAAATGCCTAAAATGAGGAAACAACCGGGGAAATTCCAACGTTAATCAACATTCATAATTAGCACACGACACTCACATCAAGTTAAAGATTTTTTTTAAATGGTACTGGTGAAAAAGTCGGAGCATCATTTCGTATGCATACGACGGGTCTAGCACTTCCATTTGGCTGACGAAAAGCATTTACATTTCTCTCTTTTTTTTCTTGGAAAATTTAATCGGATATTCATGACAGATTGTGGTGGGGGCAAAATTCATAAACGAGAGGGGACTAGTAAAGGTTAAGCCTAGCTTTAATCAACATTTATAATGACTCCAGAACATTAACCTCACATCACGTTGAAGCAGTAGCGGTTCATGGTTCCCCCCCCCCCCCCGCCCCCCGACAAAAAAATACCCTTTTTTAGAACTGCGCCTGTCTTTTACAAAGACCTCCAGTAGATGGTACTGGTGGAAGGAAAAAAGTAGGAACGACTTTTGGCATGCATACTAAGAGAATAGCACTTTTCTGTGTTAATCTGCCTCACAGCTTTTAGACATTGATCGACCATTTCCAACACGCCGTGGCGTCAAATTGGTCCCTGGTGTGCAGTTTGGGCGAACTCTATTAAAATTCCACTCAACGACACACAGCTTAGTAAAGCTGTACGCACCAGTCACACTGCCCGGATCGAACAATGAATTACATTACCCTGATTGGCTGAGAATTGGACGGTAGGAATTGGGTTTGGTATCGATTTATCGGTGTGACTGAGGTGCTATGTCCTGTAATCATGAGTAGCCCAGTCGCACGAATGAGACAGACACCTGGGCCCTGTTTCATCAAACTTGTTTTCAATTTTAAAAAATGCTAAATTTATGTGACAAATTTGCTCTCAGCCAATCAAAGGCCACGATTTCAGTAGCTTATAACAGTTATTAGAACTTGTTATTTATAACAGGGATTTATAAAAAGAGGGTCCAGAGCGGACAAGGAAAGTACATTACCCTGAGTGTCCAAGAATCGAAAATTTGAAGTCGGTTTAGCGGTGTGGCTGAGGTAACATCTTGTAACCCTTAAGCCAAAGGCTACTAATTCAAAACTGCCGCTATCGTTTGGGTGTAGTATCAACCAAATATTTCCTTGAATTTACTACATGTGTACAATAAAACCTGCTAAAGTTACCAACTGTCAAAGAAGGTCACTTTTCTATAACGATCACATTTTTCACTTGAACAGTCGGTGTTTCTCATTGAAACATACAAATTAAAATCATTTCGTGTTACGAATCGGACACTACAGATAACAACAGCCTATCCAAACCATACAAAATAATGATTTCGTAAATATAAGAATAAATATAAATAAACAAACAATACAGATATTGAACATGAGGGTATGAATTATAAAAAAAAAGTATTAAAAAAAAAGATACGAAAGATAACAATAAGTAAGATAGCGGGAAAGGAGAAAAGAAAATAACGCAGCAAAAAAGTATGATTGTATTTTTTCATTTTACATTTCAGACATGATAAATAATTGTACATGCCATCCAAGGCACCGTCTAGTGAAGAGGCGTGATTGATCCAAATCAATCGCCAGTTCTCCAATCAATATGTTGCAGTCTTCTATCTCTATTTAAATAGTTGCGATTGATATCAATCGTAAATAAGTTAGGATTAACATATTGCTCCGATTGTCTCATTTTCGCTCGCGTGAACATTTCCAGCACAAAACACTGACCTCTACCTCCTGGACGGATCATCGCCCATTCCCATTCACTATACGTTACGTACTAAAAGGCTGTATTGCCTGACCGTTCATGAATATTCATGTTTTTGCTAAACTCGGCAAAATGTTTGCTTTTACTAAATGGAAAAATTACGGTGGGGAGTTGGATGAAATGGACATAATGAACATAACAGAAGTGATAATTGATAATTCATGCTTCTTATCCTTCGTGTGCTTGACCTATAATCTTAAAATCACTTGGCAGACTGAGTCCAAAGTTCGACTTGTTTCACATGTGTATTATAGGCAATGGCGAGCTTGCAACCTATTTTGAAAAATTACGGTGGGTGAACTTTCAAAAGTCAATGAGACATGAGGGCTCCAATGAAAGAGCTAGTGATAACGTACGTCGGGGTGAATGTGCTTTTCGTTTAAACAAAAAATAATTTTTTAACAATTAAAAAAAAAAACGTCCATAGGCTAACATGTATGGCTGCTGACTCTGACGATAGGGGCGTTGTGAAATGAGACTAAACGGAGCTATATGTATCAATTCTTTATAAGATGGATTCCAAACAAAAGAATAGAATGAAACAAATCAAAAGACACCAAAACAAATAATCTAAAATAACATATGATAGTTACTTACATGACACCAGCAGTGTAAAGTTCAACTCCGTAGGTGGGTGCGATTGAATGGTACACGTATAGATGTCCTCGTCTGACCTTTGAACGTTTGGCAGTCGAAGGTCAAAGGTCGAATTCACAAAGTCGCCATCTTTGATGTACTGTCGTGACTGGTCCATGATCTCTTGGCCCACGGAGATAAGTGATCCTGGAGAATAACCATGAGAAGACGTTTAAATCAGTGGCTCGTACATATTTAAATGATCGTATTCTACTTAAATTCTACTCAAACCCGTCGCTGAGTTTAGGCATTTGTTAAAAATCGGATTTAACAAAGGGGGTTGGTCTGAGGTCGGCGTTTTCCCTTGTAAATGTGATATTAGAGCCTGAGTTTGGTTAAACTAAAGTAGAACACGGGCAAATACGATTTAACCCGGTTTAACTTAATAAACAGATGTATGGAGCACCAAGTGTTCTGTAGATTGTATAACCAAAATGAATCCAATCATGAAATGAAACGGATTATTTTTGTCATGTAGAAATAATTGTTTCATAATTTTAATAGGCATACAATTAAGGGAAATTTCTGTAACAGGGGATGGACAGGAGTCTAACTCTACAACAATTTCTTATTGTGAAAATTTCCCCATTGCTGCAATATATTTTAATCCACTGCAGACATTATTGTTCCATGTGATTTTTTCTTTCACTGGCAGGTCAAAGTTTCATTATGCAAAGCATGAGATAGTTGTCGAGACACAGAAAGCCAAGGGACCCTGCCCTCCTTTCAAAAACAGACAAAACCATATCTGTGGCGAGATGTAATTTCACCAACGAGCACGTAATTCTGCAATAAATACATCTTTATTAAACAATTTAATACGATTAAAACGCGGTAAGTGGAGTAAAGATGCGCGATGGAGGTCCACTCTCTAGGGTGCATTTTATATTCTGTAAAGCCGACTCTATTTCATGTCGTGCTTCCCTCGCGCTAATGAATATTTCCACAATAATTTACTCGAGACATGAAACTCATTGTGTTTCATTCTTTATCTGTGTGCGTTTTAGGAGGTGGGTGAGTAGGCATTTGTGCGTGTTGTGCGTGTTGTGCGTGTAGGTACAACCAACAGAGCGAACCTTCCCTCCATTTTGAATAAGAATACTCCAAAAACGTATTATGATGTTATAGAGATCTTTTGTATATAGTAAGTGTATAAAATGACATCATAAAGATAATGTGAGTATTAGTTATTATAGAAAATTAACAATGATAATGATAATACATTGGATGTCAATAACAATAATAGAAATAATGATGAAGATGATGATAAGTTACAATGTTGATGATGATGATAATAATAATAATAATAATCATAATTATTATAATATAATAAATATAATTATAATAAAAGTAGTAATATTAACGTTAATTATATTAAAATGATATATAAATAATGCATAATAATATAATGATACTCACTTCTTCCTTTATTAGTTTTATACCAGATGACGTGATTATCCCCCAGGTCGGAAACACGACATTTAAAATGGGCGTGGCCCCCTTCATTGACCCGAATCAAGACCTGCACGTTGTGAGTGATGAAGTACGGCATTCCGGGAGCTTCAAAAAACAAAAACAACTAATAATTGATTTTGACCGCCAAAGCATTATGGATATCAATAATTTGTGCCCCAAGGGTGTCACTTTCGCCGAGATTTGTGTGCTAAAGAAGTAAAGGAATTATCTATAATTATTATTACAACTCGTATGGCGTTATTTTCTTTCTGAATCTTTCACAGCCATCAAGAAAGTTTCATCGCTATAATGGTAATTAAAGACACCAAAAAAGTCGGCTTAGCTTTATCAGACTGGTTGTGGGTTCGTGTCTCTTTCATTAAGATTTATGGGATCAAATTAGAAGGGGAAAATGATTATTATTGTTATATATCACTTTCCATTATAGTTTCTCTCAAGTTTTCGAATCCCATCAGAAATATCTCGTTTCCGTACATGACGAAAGATAATTAAGAGGTCCGATTAGTCTGCTTAGCTTTATCAGACTAATTTGTTAGTTGAATAAACCCATTCATGCTGCTACTGAAAAATCAACATGGAATTCTTCGTAATGTCCTTTTGGGAAATCCTGTAATAATATGATCACCAAAATCATTACACTAGTTTATAAGCGATTACATAATGCATATAGTAAATTCAGCACAAAGTATGGTGAATATGTATTTTATGAAAAGAACCATCATTAAATTATATTCACAAAGAGATTTCATAAAAGAAAACTATTTACTATTATTCATCTTTGGTCGTTATTTCCTTGCAAATGCAACCTTCTGATCTAATTTTCCCGCGGTCTTTATTCGACTTGTTATATTTCTGTAACTTATTTCTCATACTTACTTACTGGTACTTAGTAGATTTTAATGATTATTTTTATGGCAAAGAAAAAGTTAAAGCAACTGCAAATGAACAGCAAATCACATGCTTCTAAAATCTATATAAACATGCACATGCGTATGTCAAAATGCAAAATGTATTTTTTACTGAAATCGGTATCAAACAATTATGCAATTTTCATTTTGAACTATGCAAAATGTTTGTTGTACTCACATGCAATTGCTGGTAAATTATTTAAGAAATACACATTTTGCTGTTGTGATAAATTCAACGGATAGCGAATGAAGTGATTATTCGTAAAACAATAAATCTTTTTTTTTTGCCAAAACGGCTTCTTATAATAGGTCTAGGAAATATTACTTGCTTGCTCAGTGAAAATATGTGTTCTAACATTTTGCCTAACAGTACTTTCAAAAAATTTCCGAAATAATACTTATATAATCCTTAAAATTTACATGCAAGTACTTTTTGAATAACTGTTTTCTTAATTTTTAATCAGTTCATTCCCTAGATTTTCTTCTCAATCTGAAAGAAACATTAAGTTATATGAAGTTCAAAAGGTTAAAGTTCACTCGCTGATCCATTCTTGCCATGCCATTCAATGTATGCATATCAGTTCACTTCAATCACTCACTTCTATTCACACTCACGCTCAACTCTACGATTCCATTCTAACTCCTTTCAATTTATTTCCATCTTACCCGAAACTGCTCTAAAAATAGGGGCTGGAAGGTTTTCGGAACAGATAATGGGTAACAGTGCAAAGGAATGTGTGATAAAAATTAATACAAATGAATCAAATTTACAAAATGAATTAATGCATTTTGATGGGATGCTTTGAAATATCACTCCACAAACAACGAAAATCAATTACATGCATTAAGCACTGCAATCCTCATGCTCAACCCAACGTAACAAATAACGACAAATTTAAAAGAATAAGCGAAATGAGATAATGAATCTGACATAAATGTTGAATCCGGAGGCTAGACAATAAGTTTTCACCAAAAACACTATACATTTACAGAATAAAGTACACAAATCTTACATGTGAAATTTTCCAATTGAACATTAAAAACTTTTTTCATATTAACTGTTCTGTGCAGTTTTTCTTGTGTGTACAAACACTGCATCAAATGGACCAGAACAAAAATATGGGCTGCCTACACAATGTAGCTCTGCAATCATCTTCTTATTCATCTAAGGTTATCCATTGCAGGATGAGTCAGCTGCAAGTTAAAGCATTTGTTTACGCTAACCTACAGAGTGGCTAGTCTCGGGATTGGGCACCCATTTAGCTGCTGAATACTGGTCACAGTACATGATAGCTTAAGTAGACGGAAAAAACATATCTTAAGTAAATGTAACAGTCCAACTTAAGTTAATATGAACACCCACCTTAAGTAGATAAAAAGCACATCTCAACTAGATTTAAGGATATATTTTAAGTGGATGTTAAGGTCATCTCAGGTAGCTGTGAAATCATACCTTAAGTAAATTTGAAACCGTATCCTAAGTAGATGTGAACGCATAAGTGAAGTACATGTTAACTTATTTTTTACTTAATGAGATGTGTAATTAAATCTTAAAGAGAAGTGGAAATCTATCTTAAGTAGATGGGAAAGCACATATTATGGAGATGCAAAAATTTCTTAAATAGACGTGAAATTGTCTTAAGAAGAAGTGAAAGTCTTTCTTAAGTAGATATAGAAGATATCTTAAGAAGATGTAAAGTATCTTAATGATATGTAAAAGTGACTGAATGAGATGTAAAAGCATATCTTAGGTAGATGTAAAAGTATCGTAATGAGATGTAAAAGCATATCTTTAGTAGATGTAAAAGTATCTTAATAAGATGTAAAAGCATATATTAAGCAGATGTGAAAGATATAATAAGTAGATGTAAAATTATCTCAATGAAATATGAAATTACGTCTTAAATAGATGGGAAAGTGTATATTAAGTAGGCGTGAAGTATATCAAAGTAGATGTGAAAACATACCTTAACAAACTTTGAATGCGTATCTTAAATTGATGTGGAAGTATATCTTAAATTGATGTGGAAGTATATCTTAATTATATGTGAAAGCATTCCCTAAGTAAATGAGAAAGCATATCTTCAGTAATAAAAAAAAGTAGATGTCCTTGGCACTGGAACAGGTTTCATTTATTCTTAAAATCGGCATCACGCTGAGGCCTTAGGGTGAATCTTTCTATCGAATGTGGTTTGTTCATCAAGTACCATTACGATGTAAAAGCATCAAAGTAAGGTTTATTGTATAACCAGACAGGATAATAGAAATAATTATGTCCGAGACAAGAAGAAAGAAATGCTTGTTTAAGAAAAATGCACGTAAACTCGCAAGCTGAAAAGAAGAAATACTTGAAACATTGAAAAGTGCAAAAAATATTAAAAAATTACCTGCTTTGTAAAAAAAAAAAATTGTTGCCTATGCCTAATCATTGGTCAGACTACCAATTTGTAAGGAAATATCTTTGAAAATCTTAATATTTCCTTTTAATTCTATTTTACTTGTTTTACTCTCATTGGAAATATCAGCTCTTGCAAAGTTCTGTCTTGAATGCTTCGGCTTCCAAAATTATCTAAATTTAATGTAACCATATATGCATTATTTCCTAAGGCACCTAAATTCGACTCTGTGACTGTAAATTAAGTAGAATGTTCACAATTCATTAAGCCGCTTAGATCATCAATGTTGGTATAACACTAGCGTTTCCGAAGTTCTCATTCCATTAGTAAGCACTAACTAGCATTCAACCTACCTCGATATATATGTACTCATTAAAGAAAGAAAGAAAGTCTGTTGCATAGGTAAAAGCGTAAGACATTTTGATAAATGTTCTACTTACAACGTGGTCTAGACGTAATTCCAAGCTGCCATGCACTGAAGTTTAATTCTCGATACAATTTGTGAAGAAATGGTGTACTAAAGGCTTAGAAATATATGAAGAACGTAAAATAAAATAAACTCTAAACTGGCAAATGAAACGAATTTTTGTAAACAAGCGACCACGTTTGTATATATTACTTAATCATCTTTTCTTGTCTTCGTTAGACTGAAACATCTAAAATTCTAATTATTTTAAGTGAGCCTTGTCAAATTTGTATATTTTGGAGAATTGCTATCAACCTAAATAGGAACCGATATAACCCAAATTTAGATAAAAGTGAATATAAAGATTTCATTCTTAAAATTATTCATATAATTAAGTCCACTTCCTCACATGAACAAATTAAGACAAATGTATGAGTACTTACACTATCAAATAATAGAAAACGTAATTTATATTTTGATCGTATTCAAAACAATCAAACAAACAAAACAAAAACAAAACAAAGAATGCAATACAAATGTAATACAACTGCTTTTACCTTTTCGTGCACTATATAATGTACGCACTGTTTTGATTAATGAACCAAAAACAGAACGTAACACAATGTGGGAGTTCATTTCCTTGTTGAGATAACAATAAGAGGAATTCATTCGAGCTTTAAATATTTTCATGTAGCTTACTATTTTGATCTGAATAAGCCTTACTGACGTAACATAAGCTGCAACGGCCATGACAACCCCTCTCCCACCCCCTTCCCTGGTACGTAATGGCTAATCAATATGTAATGTCTAATCAATATGTATCGTTTATCCTTGAGTGCCTAAACTACCTAATGACTTATGAATTGTTTGACACTCTCTCCCAGCCCTTCCAAGGTCATGATAAGAGGGAGTCAAGGTCCTTTTATGATTAAACAGGAGGCAGATGGATTAATTGTAATCGGTCTCCAACCCTTCATGATATTTTGAATACAACAATAAGGGAAATTCTGAATGTAGTAAAGTGGCCCCGTGACGGATTCAGGGGGCACAGGGGCAGGTGCCCCCGAATTTTATTATATTTTGCTAGTGATTAATCACAGACTTGGTTCAATGAGCTATTCCTCATACATCATTTGAACGGAAATTCATATCATACCCGCTCACAAGATAAATAATGTTACACATATTTTCGATAAAATTTTACATATATTGCAAAGTTTAAAAGATATTTCCACTATCCCCCCTCCCCCTCTCATCGGTACTCGGATCCGCCACAAACACAAATATATTGCATTGAATTTGACGATTCTTTATTCCTTGTCAGAATGGATTATAGCATCAGTTTATACTAAAGTTACTGCTGTAAAACAGAAATCTTTCGTTCGACACTGATATATAGAAACGGTGACCTGTAGTAACAATTAGTTTGCAAATACAAAGCACACATAAATAGACGTAGGTTAGTCAAGCCCAATATCATTAACATCATTAGTTTTGTTACACGTACTATATCTTAAATGTCAATATTTAATAATACAGTGTAACTGCAGTAAAAACCTTGGGGTTCAACGGTTGAATGAAACATGCAGGGTCTCTATCTGTTCGAATGTAGTTCAATGTCGCATACGGACAGCTAATTGCAATATGCCATATCAACGAGTTAAACAGTGTAGACACATCATAATTATAGTAAAATGTATACATTGCTGTTATCATTAGGTATCACCGTGTAAATTGAATCGCTTTGAATATACACAATCTTTGTTATTATTAGGAGTCTAAAACCATGTAAATTGGGCGTCAGCTTTCTTATATTCATTAGCAAATATAATTCGGCACCGAACCGTCAATCGAATTCGGTTGAAAATTGTACACTTTTGTTCCCAAGAACAGCTCAATAAGAAGACAACATTATAATGGAATGTATACATTACTATTATCATTATATTATGTATCAGCGTGTAAATTGAATCGCTTTGAATATCCACAATCTGTGTTAATATTAGAAGTCTAAACCATGTAGGTTGGGAGTCAGCTTTCTTATATGCATTAACATATATAGTTCGGCGCCGAACCATCACTTACCAAATTTGGTTGAAAATTGCACACTTTTATTTCCAAGAACAGCTCAAAAATAAGAAAAAAAGTCTTAGTTCTTTTTCTTGACAGAGGTGACGGGATTAATTACTGCACCTAATCAAACTGAAATTATTTATATAAGGTATGTTAAGCGAGAGTGCAAAGACCGTCAAAGTTTATAACCTGATTGCTCATCTATTATTGACGTTTCTCTAAGGGCAACATCCAACAACGGTGGAGGAAATAAATGGCGAAAATGTTTGCGACCATAGGGAAATCATTCAAGACCATCAACTGGCACTGTATGTCATGAGGTGGTGCCTTTTGGAAATATTTCTCAATAATACACTGATTGCGAAGTAAAGCCAATTGAGGATGATGGAGTTCATTAAGTCTGTGTAGTGGTAAGACGGTTATAGCATGAATAAATATAATGCAAACTATAATATAGCTAAAGGTTTTTCACCATTTTTTATTTGGTTTGTTTTCCACAAACAATTTGCTCGATGAGAGAAAAAGTCTTAAACCAGTTTCCTTAACAAATGTAGTATTAGGATTTAGAATCAAATCACACATGAGTTGTCTCTTCGCCTGTTTTGTTTCATTATCTAAATACTGAAATATATTATTATTTCATATCAGTATATAAATATATGACCAACTGGGCGTGGGGCCATTTTTTAAATACTGCGGACCACTGCACCGTATGACCAAGGATTAAAATATTAATTGTATGCGCCCCATTGAACATGTTGGTGGTACGGTATAGATATTGGCTTATGTTTCACTGACCAATTAGCCGTGTTTCCGATGGGAATTACAACTAGAGCGCTATATGCGTTTTCAAATTATCTTCCTTATTTGCTTATTTATTCCTAATATAACAGCTCTGTGAAGACAATACATGAATGTTCACATTTTACGATATGGAAATCTATCTCCAGTTTTGTTGAATGGCAAAAGTGTGTTTGCATGGTCTGCTTGGTTAACAAAAAAATTTGATTAGCATTAAAAACCTCTTTGAGTAGTACATAGCAAACAATGAACAGAAACAAAATTCTGCTCTCGCTGTTACAAAGAAGAGGTGTAGTTACCAAAACTAGTTTTTAAATACCAAACAATTAAAAAAAAATGATTACTGAATTTCTATAACAATTATACAATTCTTTAATCGAGCAAGCAGTTGAAAACACATGCATAAATACTGGAATTTCTCGAACAGGAATTCTATTTCTAGGCGATCGGAAAACATAATATGATATCAAACAAAATACTGCTAACGTGCTATTCTTTATACTATATAATATCTTTCTACTGTGCAATTTCAATATGATTATGAACATCATCAAGCGACAGCAAACTAAGCGGTTATTGCTAGGCCTTCATGAATATTATTAAACCAAAACAACAACCGATTCAAACAACCACTATTTAACGATTCATTAGTAATACAAATGCAGCCACAAATTAAGTAACGTGTGTCATGTACGTGAGTTTCCTGCAGTTTTAAACACTGCACTAAAAAATTTGTCATATTGAGAAAATAGAAATTTGCAATTTCTTCTTAAGTATTTTGAAGGGTTTTTATTAACCTGGGTCGTTTTAGAAGTTATTGAGCACTTTCTGCTGAAGTTGTTTGTTTACGATGACAATTACAAATTTACTCAGTACTTATCTAGTAGTCTTCTTTTCTTAAAAAAAATATGTTTAAATTCGTTCATCGCATAAAAAAAGTCCATTGTTATAATACACAGAGAGTGATAGAATATCTTGATTAGGAAGTAACCCCAAGTTTTTTTTTATTAGAAATAAACTATTTTCGAACAACTGGGTAGGACTCCTTGTTCCTCTCCTTTAGGAGGAACTAATTTGCTTTTTGCTAGAGAAGACTGCCGGTTGATACAGATCCATTTCGTGTTATTTCATTTCTTTTGCTTTTTACTATTTTCAGAATACATCTTGGTATGTTCATATTTCAAAACATTAAAATAAAAAAAAATGAATCAAATCATGTTTCAAGGAGTCTAATTCATGAGGAGAAAATTACAAAAAAACGTGACGTATTCAATTCGGACCATTTTTGGAAAAAAAAAAACCTTGAAAGAACAAGAACTTCTACTTGATACTTTCAGTGGCATTCTTAAGTGGTATCCTCATAACACCTAAGCCAGTATTTTAGTCTGCATTTTTACATGGAACCGTGTTGCATTTGAAGTTGGGGTAGTTGGTATTCGTGGGTGGGGTCGTTTAAGTTTTTTTTTACTTACCCGGTGGTGTAGTTTTCGGGGCCATTGTACAATTTCTGTACATTGACCCCGGGAACTGGGTGTCCGAAGAGGCCACCTCTTGGGCACATTTGCTGTTGCTAATTGGCTCTGTAAAAGCCGTGGATCCGATGATAATCCTCCCTTGGAACAGCTCTGGATTTGGTGCATTTATTTGGCGGGGGAAACGTAGGGAAGGTCGATAGGGAACTGGTATAGGATCGCGGAACGGAGCAAAAGGGGGTAAGTGAGGGTATTCCGGAGCAAAAAGGGTAAGTGAGGGGTATATGCCGGATCAAAAGGGTAGGTAAATGGGTATTCCGGAGCGAAAGGGTAGGTGAAGGGGATATTCCGGAGCGAAGGGGGTGTAAAGGGGGAGGGGGTATTCCAGAGCGAAAAGGGTAAGTGAAGTGGGGTTTTCCATAGTGACGGGGGTAAGTGAATAGAGGTATTCCGGATCGAAAGGGGTAAGTGAAGGGAGATATTCCGGAGCAAAAATAGTATTTGAGGGTGGTATTCCGGAGCGATAAGGGTAAATGAAGGGGCAAGATTGATTAGAAACGGGGGTTGGTGTCGATGCGTCGGTGGGATGCAGGGGTGATTTGGGGGTATTTTAAGAAGAGAAATGGGTCGATAAGCAGATTTCACAACATTGTGTTGACAAACATAAATCGGTAAAGAGAAGTTGATGGATGGCGAGAATAGACTCGTGGGAGATTTAGGTGGGGGAAGCGAGTCATGAGAAATGGTTCAGAGATCAATCGAGTTTTGGAAGGTTCGTTGTTGGGTTTGTAAACGTGTTTGGAAAACCATAGGGAGAACAGATGAAAATTGAGTTTTAGGTTTAATCGAGGGTTTTCATCATGGAATACGGGTTGTTCAAAATAGCGATTTAAAGATAGTTTAGGCAGTGTAAATTGGTTCAAGGGGAGTGATGGTTAGTAGTCGGCGTTGTGGGTATCGGAAAAGGATAGGAGGAGAGACACAACGGAATAGGTTTAAGGGTCACACAAAGGGTTTAGAAGTAAGAGGTTCGGGGGATTCCAAGAACAGCAAGTAGTCGGCAGAACATTGGTTTACAGGAAGTTGGTAAAAGTTATTTGTTATTTGTCGTAGAGTTTGTGGGTTTTGGAGATACAGCGAAGATACATGAACAATAAGACGATGTCAGCAGGTTTTACAGAGCAAAAAGAATTGAAGAGTATTTCAATTTATAAGGGTAAGCGAATTTTAAGGGAAACACATTAACAAAATGGATAAAGAGTTAATCAGGTTTGACAGGATTAGTTGGGGTCAATAAGGACAAGTTGATAAGTGAGATTCGGTAAAAATACATGAATAAAATGATTTAACAGGTTATTGGGTTTAATGCAGTTAGTAGATGGGTTTGTAGGAGTTAGTAGGTTCAAAGGTCGGGGAGCATGCGCAACATCACATCACGTGATGAGGGTACAAACACAATGGATAAACACGTGGTGAATACAACGGGGTGGCGTGTATTCGGGTGAACGGAATGGAGAAAAGATAAATTCTCATTAGTTGAATGTGTCACGGCATAAATATCCCTTTGTTTCAAAATAATGTATTGTAAATTGTTATTCCGTGCGCTATATCAATATGATTATGAGTGGTAAGTTATAATTATGTAAGATTCATCAACATTGATTTAAGAAATACCTCATTTTATCTCGAAGTTTAGGAAAGGATGTAAAATGTGTAATCTTAATTAAGCTACGAAACGATGTCTATAATAAGGGTATTGGTCGACAAAATTAAATGTCATTTTTTAAATATATGTATTTTGGTTTTAATTGTCCAGTTTGATACTTACGAAATAAAAAAAAATGGGTTGATAACTTTAAATGCACAAAGTAACGATTTAATTCCATCACAATTATTAATAATTCCCATTAAGTGGCATAAATACAATTGTAAAAAAAGTTAGAAATTGGATTGACCGAATCCCATAAATAATTATCAAGATACACATGAAATGCAAGCTAAAGTCAACATGTTGCTCTACAAGGTAAACATTCATACTCTATCATGTAGTTGAATTGATCACCTTAGCCAATATATTGTTTTCTAATACATTACCATTGAAAATGGGAACCTATAAATACCAAACGCCGATAATACCAAACAACAACAACATCACCTCTTAGAACAACTTGTAAATAAACAGATATTAGAAAACATCAATGTCAACATGTTGGTTTACAGACGGGACGACATCATATAATTCTAATCTTATTATTCCACATAAAAGCTTTTAAAGAAGACAAATCAATTCGTTGCTCTAATGAGGCAGAATTATTAAGCTCATCATTTGCTGGTTCGTTTGCTAAAGGCGCAGTGATTTATTTTAGTAAACCCTTTCTAGTCTGGCAACGTCCCGCATGGCGCCTGAAATATGACCTTTGGAAACCAAGCTCCCCTTTTCAATTATTTACACTCTTTAACTTGGGGTTTCTCCTCAGTTTTGTCCCCTTTGAGCGAGAATTCCATGTGTGATACACAATGTGGGATAGGTCATCGCTATGAGATCCCTAACCTCTATTTATATTACCATAAATTAGATTTAATTACTTCTGAGGGACAAGAAAAAATGGTTTGGAGAAATAATGCCGTTTCATGGAAATTTACTTGCATTAAGGGAGTTTTCGCTTTTTGGAATAGGTAGAAATATGTGTTTTTAATGCATTCCAGGATTTGCACTTTTCTTCTCCTTTCGGCGTTTTCCTGAAACGTTATTACTTCGGAGGGACAAGAAAAACTGGTTCGGGGAAATAATGCCGTTTTGTGGAAATTTAATTCCATTAAGGGAGTTGTCACTTTTGGAATAGATAGAATTTTTTTTTAAAATAAATTTGAGGATTTTGCACATTTTTTCTCCTTTCGGCGTTTTCCCGAAAAGTTATTTAAAAGATTAACTTTTGTGAATCAAACTAAAAAGTTAATCAGTTATCAATATTCAAGCCTGTTATTACTGACTTATTAATTTCTGTATTAAATAATTCACTCAATCATCTATTTAATTAAATCTAATTTATTTATGTATTTGTCTATTCAGTTATGTATGCATTAATGATTCATCTATTAGCTCATCTATCGACGCTTATCATCATTATCATATTATTCTTCATAGGGTCTAATATAGCCGGCTATGTGACCAATCGGAAGCCTATAAATCTTTCAAGTAACTACCAGTAATTAAACTGAAAATGGTAATTTTTCAACAATAAAAATGGGTTGTGTTCAGAGGATCAAAAGTTACGACTGTCTTAAACAAAATTCTATGAATAATATGATTTCATAATTCTCAACTAATACTCTACCCTTGTAGTCAATGGAATTCGAATGACAAAATGGCGCATATTTCGAATTGATCTGTCATACGTACATATCTCTAAAAGAACAAGTACACCAGTGGAATAAATGAAATTACAACAAATTGCTGCGGCCATCATTCATAACTTTCCTATAATTTCGGTCGTTATGTAGCAATTTGTGGTGTCCTTGACATTTTTTGATTTAATTGATATTAGCAGACTAGAAGTAGCCGCATTTTGTTTCCCTGAAAAATAATCACAAAATTATAATATAATATTTGTCAAGGTAGTTCAAGGAAGGGAAAAATTTAGGAGAGGAATCATGTATAACGTCATACCTTAATCGTTTAAATGAGAAAAATGGAAATGAAAGAAATTTTTCTTAAACAGATTATAATTCCAGAAGTTCTTTTTTTAAATCAAAGTTTCGAGTCAAGACTAGCTCTGTATAGATATAAGTAGGAAAATTTGAGAAATTGACAATTTTTAAGGATTTGTTAGCTTCGCTTTTGGGAAATTGTCTGCAAAGATTGCCATACTTGTCTTCCAAAGAAGAACAAATCTGCAGGAAATGTTAAGATCTGCAAAGTACTTGGGGTTCTTTTTTTTTTATATCAAAGTACCCCTACCCCTCACAATGAGTGATCGCCTCTAGGACGCGTGAACGATGAAGGAAAAGATCCCCTGCCACTGTGACAGTTTCGACTCAGGAATAGCCCGCCCGTGGTTAACGCGTAAAGGAGCGTATGAATTGTTAACGAACCGCGGAGCTCGAAGAGCTACCACAAGGATGCGAGGAGCGAAGGGCGTCTTTAAGAGCCAGAAGGGGGTATGTGGGTAAATAACAAAAGCGCGGGTTCTAGAAGAATGATTTTGAGCGGCTTTGGAAGCTTGGGGGTTTGGGGCTCTTGTCCTTATTTGTTAAAATGTGCCGTGTGTCTTTCTTTTCTGGGGGCGGGGGTTGTGCTTGAGGGCCACTCCTTACCTCTCTTAACTGGCTACGGATGAGTGATGTTTTTAGAGATAATTGAAGTCATTCTATTTATGATTTTGTGCTGTATTAAAGAACGAAGTGTCCTTTTAAGACTCCAACTTTGGTGAGTATTGAACATTTTGGTTGTTCACAGGAAGAGGCAACGACTGGATTCTCAGCGCATGCGCAAAGAGGAGGTTAGTAAGGATTTGGGGAATTTTCACGAGCCACAGTCTATAGCCTGGTAGGACTAGAAGGAATGAATACGAAACATTGCTTGACGTAATATATCGCACTCTGGCCACAGAGGGAATTACAAAGAGTACAAACCACATCCCTAACATGAAACAGTTTCTAACATTTTCCATAGTGTTAATCGTGTGAACACACTGTGTATTGGTCATTTCGGTGTACCTCACTATGGCCATTTGAACCATGACTGTGTGAACCGACCACAGTTCGGAAGGAAAGAAAAAATTTCAAACATTCTCATGGTTTTTACTGTATATTTTATTTGATATACTCTAATAGGGTGTTTGTCATAATTTTGATCTCATTATATCTGGAGTGTAGTATTTTTAACAGATGTTATGACTTTATCATATTTGGATAGGAATACCAAACATTTACTTTAATTGCATTCTATTCAACCTCGTGTCCGTCTTTTGTTGGGTTGAATAAAGATCATTCTAGGGCATGGCAGACGACAGTTAAAAACAACCTACAGATGGGAACGGAGGTGAACAAAACATGACGTCACTGAGTGGATTATCGCTCCCTCTACACGTGCGATGTTTTACCAAGGGATATCATACGGTCTATCTAGGCAGGTAACATTGTATACCTCAGGAGATAAAGTGAGTCTCGGCAGACGCTTAAAAATGGCAGAACGGTATAAATATAGCCGACCTTACACATTTTCCATTAAATTTTAATTCATTCCAAAAAGGTGCCAACACTAAATTAGCATTTCTTTCCCCCTTTGCCAAACATACTTACAGCCCTGCATACTTATGACTACTATGTTATCCACACATCGGTAATCGCACACAAAAATATGCATTTTAAAGCAATTCTTATAAGATACTTTAAAATCAAGCTTGTCATTGATAAGGACAACCTTGGAACTGTCTATTAAATTATTAGTCACAAAAAGTATGAGATAATATTACCATTTTTTTGGCACATTGCCAACGTGATTATGAATAATATGTAAATTTGCACGTCGGGCATGTATGATACTTGCTTAATGTATATCTACAGCGAGTCCTAAAAGATGCTTTAAACAAATACCAAATATTCATGACTATAGCCAGCCTTGGAATTCTCTATTAATTGTTTTATTCACAAACACAAAGACAAGCATCTTTGGCGTACGGCCAAACGCAATTCTTATTACCATAGTTTCGGGCGTCGAACACATTAGTTTTTGCTACGAAAAGCTTTTATTTTCACGGCAAAATCCATGGAAATGCAAAATATGATGAAAGTGTTATGATTAATTTTCTTTCAATTTATCCACTTTCAGAACTCAACTAAACACATAGCTATTTCAGATTGCTTACAATTAGTCACTGCTGTTTTGTCTTTCTCAGTTACAATCATGACCAGACATTTTTGGTAGTTTTTCAGTCTCATCAGCGCCTTTGATTAGACAACTAGATTTTGGCGCTTTATAAATTCTTGAATTTGATTTGATTTGGATTTCTAATTTGGTATACAAAATCCGGTATATCATTAAAGGGTTAAGTAGTCTTTCTAAGTAGAGTTATCTTATTTCAAAGTCTCACATGCCCATAGCTCTTCCTGTATAAATATATCGTCATGTGTTTCAATTTCAAACCTGTATACTGATCCATCAGCAGTATACAACATGTTTATACAATGTTACTCGAATACGTTTACTACACTGCAAATTCGTTGCGTAACGACTCCACACAACAGTTGGGTGGGTTCATTCCTTACACAGGGGTTGTGTTAAGTCGTGTCAAATTAAGCCCTTGTGTAATTTGTTTACACCACCTAACACAACCCCTGTGTAAGGAGTGAACCACTCAACTGCTGTGTAAAGTCGTTACAAATCGAATTTGCAGTGTAGTGGTTAAAAAGACGATATTCTACAAATATGATGATTTATTGATTAGGTGGTCGGTAAATTGTGATCTGTTATCCAGGAAACGGCATTCCGTTGCTTACAATGAAAATATTTGATGGCGCTTTAGTCATATTTAAAGCTAAGTGCATGCAGTTGGTGACGTATATTGGCTTGTTCAACCAGAAGGCCTATGACTATTATAATATTTAGTAAGGTGAAGGACAAGAGAAACGAGGAAGTCAAAGGTAGACTGTCTTTAGCGGTCTCAAATGTTACGAATGCATGTAAACGCAACAAATATCCTTTCGGACCAATAATTTTAAATTTGAATTTGAATTTGAATTTGAAGAATAATTTAAACCGAACATTGTTTGACATCACAATTGTCTTTCCTTTATATTTGATCTCATCAAAGCTCTAGTATATGGCTATGAACTCGAGATAATAATTAAAGATAGGAGCCGTAGATGTAGTCGGTAACGTATGGACAAAATAGCTTGGATTGGCAGAAATTCCTTTTTCTTCCTATGGTAGAAATATGTTGTTGCCTCTATATGGACTGCTGTGTGTTCGTGTGTGCGTACTATGGGTGTGCGTGCGTGCGTGTGTATACGTTATGTGTATTAAGTTTTCTTCTTCATTAAAAGGGAGTTATTAATTACTTCAAAATAAACACCAATACTGAATTCTGATTCGATGATTAAATTTTGATAACTACGGAAGTGTTCTGAAATTGTGATATCCTGAAAGGGGCAATCTTTGATCAGCCTTTTTGAATGTTGGCTCTATCGAGCAATTACATACTCACTAATATATAACATAATTTTTGTATCAAGATTCTAAAAGAACATTAATCAGAAGAAGAAATTGTAACCCATGTGATTCTCATACCAAAAGTCTTACTTTTAAAATATGAAACTGAACCCAAAATTAAAATTAAACTCAATCTGCATTTCCTTAATTTTCCTGGCTTTCAGTTGGCAACTAAAACCGAAGATAAATTCCATAAGTCAGTATCGGACTAAACTTGAAACAATTGCCCAATCTGTACTTCACACTTAGCATTCATTCTTTTTCAATACAATCTAGTGTATCTGAATGATAATGGCTATCCTTCAGCATTGTATTATCCACGTTTGATTTAAAGAGAAGGTTGAGTTCTGGGGGGGGGGGGGTGAAAAATAATTTGTGAGCGTTATCATTTTTATTGTGTAAGTGTGGGAGAACATCAGAGAAAAAAATGATCCCTGAAAAGTATGACTCTTCAAATGCCTTCACATTCTTAATATGACAAGTAACATCTTTAAAATCATGCCCGATTGTTATGCCACATGTTTGTGTAGTCCCATATACATCTTTTTGTGTACAGTGCTTGTTACTTTACCAAGACTGGGCAAAATTTCTTATTATTTTAATGACTCCAGAACCTTTTAGTATACACCAATTCATACATGCTAGATGATCAACTTTTTCTGATCGATTTCACACCGTTTCTTTCACAATGCAATCGCATGACCAGAACCCAACCTAATCTTTAAAACTACTTTCTTTGAGGCTTATAGGCAGACATTTAATTCGTACGATCTCATATACATAATCCTTCTGGATCCCTGGAACATCTACAGTTGCAGTAAGCTACTCCGGAGTAACGGGTAGGCCGATCTTGCGTCCGCGTGTACAGTGTGAGTCACACAAAACAGAAACCCAGTTTCAACCCAGAAAATCATTGCACGTAAAGATTAATTCAAATATATCCACATTATAGCATAAATTGTTTACTAGAATTTGTATCCTTGATCAATAAAAAATCTGGCCCAGGAAAGGTGCACAGTATTAATCATCCTGCCTCTGCCACAGTATTTCAAAAAAATGAAATGAATGATTTAATCGAACAGTCTCCCTACCATTATAAATGCAATCGTACATGTTAAGAGTAACTCCTGAACGCCATTCATTCCAAACTTAGACAAAGGCGATTTGGCATGCAGTCTGAAAGTGGCAGTGCTCAGTTATCCACAATAGCATTTTAAAGATCAACCGTACAAAATTAAAGATGACATCATCAGCTATCATAATCGCATTATCTTTTTTAAACAATAAGGCTTCTAAGATATTGGGGCTAGGATACCGTTTCCCTTTTTATTGCCTCACACTGTACAAGGGAATAGATGGGTCAGAAATGAAGATATATGTAACGACACATTTCGCTGAATATTTCATCGGTTGAAATACATGTGCGGGATATTGATGCGAAATGATGGCGGCGGTAACGAGCTGATTATTCGACCTGATGTATCATCTAATTTGAAAACAATGTACATACATTGTAGCAGGGGAGAATGTGATGGGTGTCCCATCAGAACATTGTTATTGTAACAATCGGTTATTGTCGCAGTGCTCCGATTGCTAAACACTAAAAGTTAAGACAATGACAGCTATTTGTTAGTATTAACTGCACCGCAACAGCATACAAGTACGAAAAATTACCTTATGAATTGAGGCCATATATTAAGGACCACGCCCTTTTGAACTTCATAAATTAAATAGATTATTTCGGATTTTTATTTCAACAACAACTCAGGTACAAGATACCGAAACGGTGACCCTAAATTGCTCCTGCGACAATAGTTCTGGCTTTGTGGAGTAAGGTTTAGGGTTAGGGTTGCATTAGGTTCTTAGGTTGGGATTAGGTTTAGGATTAGGGTTGGGTTTAGTGCTAGGTCCAGGGTTAAAGTTAGGAATTCAGTTTGAGTGTATACTGAGCAATTATTTTCGCAGGAGCAAGACTCGTATAACTATCGATTTTTTTTAAAGCCCTATACTATCAGACATTTTGAACGTCTCTTTCATGGGTTAATGGCCGACTTCCTTTTGGAGAGGAAATCCACTCTTGACAAAGTAATTTACACCACCACCTTACGAGTGGATTTCAATATTACGATGGAGTAGATTTAACTCGGAAATGAACTTCGACCCCTTAAAGAGTGGATTCTACTCATCTCCATAGAGAGCAGTGGACAAACCAAACCCACACTAAGTCGGAGTTATCATAAATGAAAAATTCACAACCCCCCCAAAAAAAAATCGACTGCTAAAAGAGTGGATTCCACTCATCTGCACTCAGACTTTAAGAGATTGGATTAGTGGACTAACCCGACTCTTTAAGACGGGGTTTAAACCCGGTTAAACCCAGGGCCCTGTCTTTAAGAGTTGATATCTATCGCAACTTATTTGCGATCGATATCAATCGTAACTATGTACATAAGCGATAGAAGACGCGATTGATTGGAGGACTTGCGATTGATTTGGATCAATCGCAATTGTCTATAAGACGAGGCCCAGATGTATACCCGGATGTATATCAATCTCATTTTATGAATACTGGTCTTGCGGTGATGTATAATGTAGGGGCTGATGATGGAGGGCAACGCCAAAGTCTCCAAAAAATTACGGTTCAAATTTTCAAATTAAAAATCAGAATATTATTGACATGTTAATAAATATCTTAAAAATTAAATCACCATCTATAGAGCATTTTCAAATTCAAAATTAGAATATTATTGACTTGTTAATCAATATCTTCAAAATATATGGTACACTCTAAGAACTATGATGTTAAATCACCATCTAAAAGGGCCGAGGAATTACCAATTTCTCAAAAATATCAGACTATCAATTTAAGCATGCTTAACATTTATATTGTTAGATCCAGCATATTCAAAGTTTTAATCCACCATTTGTAGAAGAAAAACGTGGTCATTCCTCGGCCTTTTCAAATGGTCATTTAACTTTTCAGTTTTTAGAGTGTACATGATATAAAATGACACAACAGTGAAGTTTCCTGTCAACCATTTTACTCAGAATTGGGTACGGTAAATGTGTATTATATTAAGTAATAAACATTGGATGTTGACATTTCATTTGACACCAATATCGTGTGACCGGATGTGGTCTGAGTTCATGTTTCATAATGTTACCTGTTTCAGGGTTCATGTTCAGTTTTGCTTAGAATTGCAAGTACGTCATTACTTGATCATGTAGATGAGATTGTTATTATATTGTTTATATACGTACCTCCCACCGTCTCATATATGATGAGACACAGGCACAGATATACCCAGTCAAAGACCCAAACATTCATTTTGATCGTTCCCGGGTAGGATGAGAGAGAGAAAGAAATCCTTAAATTTCTGATGAAGACCTGAAATGAAAGAATGAGAAAAGAAGTTATGGTAAAATGAATGCATACAGTTATATCACTAAGTACGTATTCAAAATGGCGTCATGAGCAACTACATGGATGACATTATAAACCCAAACATCCTTCTATTAAAACACCTTTTTTTCATATTACCGACCCTCTTTTCCTATTCTTTTCTTCAAATCGACACTTCTTCTACTTCTAATTTCATACTTTTAATTTTCTTGTTCTTCTTCTAATTCAATCCTTATTTTCATCGTTTTCTCCTCTTTTCCGTCATCATCTTTCTTCTTCTTTTTCTTCATCCTCTCGTTCTTGTTCTTCTTGTTCTTTTTCTTATTGTATTTCTTCTTCCTACTATTCTCCTCCTCCCAGTGTTTACTCTCCACCTTCTCTCCCCCCCCCCCCCCTCTCTCTCTCTCTCCCCCCTCTCTCTCTCTCTCTCTCTCTCTCCCCTCTCTCTCTCTCTCTCTCTCTCTCTCACTCTTCTTCTCTCTCGTTTCTCATCTCCTTCTCTCTATCTGTCCCACTCTTCCCCATATTTCTGTCTGGGTTTCAACCAAAATTAAACAAACGATTGCATCGTACAAACGGATATGTATAACATGAATATATGTTAATATTTGTATGCATTATATAAAAGGCGAAAACCCAGTATCTTTTGTCAAATATAATTATACGAAAAAATACCTACAGCCATCATGTTCTTAGTCGTCAAAATATGTAGAAACATCTATTCGACAAATGCCCCTAGGTATTAAAATGATTGATCATGGGCTACCAAGCTCTTTCCATCCATCTCCATTTAATAGCCCCTATTTTTTCTCTCTGGTGGAAAGCTTTTGGCGAGGTATACAAAATATTCAGTATTTGTAATCAACCAAAAAGAATCACGAACATTTCAAAATACTAATAATATATTACCACACTAGCGCATATACAATATATATATATAGCGCATGTACAAACAAATACCTATTTGTCGTAATGAAGGAAGGAAAGAAAAGAATAGAGGAGAATGAGATATGCTCAGCACACTTCCTTAAGTCATTCGTTTAAAACAAGATTTCCACTAAGAAAATCCAGACTAGGCTATTTAGCACTTCGTTTGCTAACAAAGTAAGTCAAAATGAAAGACAAATTGCATTATCGCAGATGGTTTTTCCTCGAGACATTACTCCCTAATTTAGTTTCATGATTAACAGTCTTTGAGCTTCACAGTAATTAATCGTAAGTGATTTTCATAACAGCAATTTTGAATTTGGATAAATCCGCAACAAATATTCACTCAGCTAAGTTATCTATCTTGCGTTATGCTTTATCGGTTTCATAAGTAATATTTGGCGTTGATATATTTCATAATTATAAATAGCAGGAATTAATTATTCTTAAGATACTAATCTTTAAATTCTAATAAAAAGTCTGTAATTGGTAGTTCCTCTATATCATTATAAAATCAGAAAAATAACTAGACATCGTTAGGATTAACAGAAAAAGTACTAAGGTTAAATCGATTTTTCTTTCACATTTTGACCTTCAATATTGTACTAAATGCAATATAAACTTCCTACAGAAGAACCGAAGGTGGTTTATTTAAGTTGAGCATTGCAATGAGGAGAAGAGTAAGATAATTAAGTGAGTTGAAAGTATAAAGAGTAGGCGCGATAACTCAGTCGGTAGAGCAGTGGTCTCGTAATCCGGTGACTCGGGTTCGAAACCAAGGCGATGCGCTAGTGCCCTTTGGTAAGGCATTAATCCTCATTACCAGATCCCTCGGAGAGGACCTGAAGCCGTCGGTCGTCTGTTCGCTTACTTACAAGCATTTCTGCTTTCTTAGCAGTCAGATAAGATAACCACCACCATTCATTCAATATACAACAATCGTTAAAAGCATATCAATCTTTATGTTAATCAAAAGAACAAAACAGTGTTAAAAAAGTACTTACTTGAAAGTAACGATAGGACTATTGTTTTGTGAAATCCTCCAAATTTGTTTCGCCTCCAAAAAAAAGGTCTGCCTCCAAAAAAGGGTAATCACAAGCCGACAGAAAAACTGAAAATTCTTCCTTCATCAAATACGTTGATTCAAGTGCAAGCGATACATGAAATAATTATGTTTTCTCCTCATACACCGCTGCTTACAAAATGGTTTTGTTCCTCTGAAAATTTTCCCGCCTTGCGTAGCGATGTCGTCTGCTAGTTCCTGTAGTGACGAACGTGCGTACACTGTTGATGCGGCCGCACGGGGAAAGTTTGTCGCGCCAGAAGCGGATTGGCATTCATACCCTGTACGCCGCCGCTGTTACGAGCTACAGTGCACACAGAACTGCAACATGTATGGGAAAACGTGTGGACATGCATTTGACAATTTTCTTTCTGATGGCGTATTAGAAATATGAAGGGCACGGGTGTAGGATAAAGAGAAAATGCTTTCTACGCCCTCTCTAGACTAAGATGTACAGTTTATATACTACCTCTTCAATTACTTCCCATGTCAAAGTCAAAGGTCTTATGAACCGGGTCGTAATTAACACAATTATGCGACAGCTCTGTTAAAGGGGAAGTCCACCCTGAAATTAAGTTAGTTTTAATAGGAGTAGAAAAATGAGAGAAACAAGTCAGTGAAAGTTTGAGCAAATTCCGATTAAAAATAAGGAAGTTAGGATTTTTGAAGTTGTGATCAATCAAACACAAATTGGCAATTCTATGACGTATCATGCGAGCTCAACTTCCATTTGCTCAGTACTAAAAAAAATCTAAAATTTTCATTTTCCCTCAAGAAAAATTTCAACCATACATGCACCCTAAATATAATAATTGCAAATATGTTTCTATACTCCCCCTGCAAGGAACAAATATATATTCCGTCATCAATAACGAAGAAAACTTGATTTTATGGAATATTATGCACAAAGCAAATGAAGGAGAGCTCGTATAATAAGTCACAGAGTTGCCAATTTGTATTTGATTGATCACAACTTCAATAATTCATAACTTTCTTATTTTCATTCAGAATTTGCTCAAACTTTTACTCACCTGATTTTCTTATTATTCTGCCTCTATCGAAACAAACTTATTTTGGGGTGGACTTTCCCTTTAACACGAAGGCAGAAGATCATGATTTTTATGCAGCTGGTTTAACAAAAAAAATTGGTTCACAAACAGGTCATAACAACATTAAAAATTAACAACTCTTTAATTCTTTTCATTTAGATGTTTGTTCGCTATATTCGTTTCCTTTTGTTTTTGAGAGGTTGAGAGAATGAAGGAGGGGTGTCCTCAGAGACGTATTCGGGCTTTTTCTTCAGGGGTAATAGCTTTTAAGCGCATGGAAATCCCAAGTGCATAACCAATTAGTACAAATTGTAAATTTTTAATTTGCCAATGGGGGCAAGGGAACTGATACAGTTCTATATTCCTCTGTGTATTACAGCTTCCGAAGCTTCCATTCCAATACCCCTTTATTAAGCCTTAGCAATCGTGGTTCAATAATGATGTTGGTTATGGTGATAACAATGATGATAATGATAACAACAATAACAATGATATCAATAATGATAATAACAATCATTATATTAATAATAATCATCAAAATAACATGTCTTGTTTACCTATATTAGCCTTATTAGTATTGACACTTATCTCCTGGAGAGTCCTGCAATCATTATATTACTACCCCTGCTTTAACACTGTCCTAAAGGACTGGTTTCGTCGTTGACCTATAATAGGCAAATACAATCTTCTGATTATGATTGGTGACATTTTTCAAGTAATCATGAATTGCCATTTCCTATTTACGACTTCGGGTACCGGAATGAAACTTGATTCAAAGAAAAGATTAACATTACATGAGACTTAAAGAGGGTACTATGGTCTGAAGTATTAAGTTAAAGTTAACATTAAGGTTTGAATAGCGGTTACAGTTGGAGGAAATAATTATGATACATAATGGTAATGAGCCATTATTAGCACAACTACGTTCATAAAACCCTAACCAGAACAAGCGCTGTATGGCCTGTACCAACACGATAGTAGAAGAGAGATAAATAAGGGAAATGTGAGTTGGTCTAGCGGTAATGTCCGTGGTACGGTCTGCTCTCTTTTGTCGTCTACAAACTGACTCAGATCGGACCCAGGGGCAAATTTCATAAAACTTGTTACCTATAACAGCTGCTAAATTTCTATGACAAATTTGCTCTCAGCCAATCAGATGCCAGGATTTCAGTAGCTTGTAACAGTATCTTGTTATTGATTGTTATCAAGTTTTATGAAACAGGGCCATGGGTTCAAAACCGAGACACGTCTTTCGGATGGTGACGTGAAAGGTCCGTCTCGGCCCAGACGTAAATAATCTATCTGACGGATACAATATCTCTGTTAAAAAAATACATACAGACAGAATAATTTGATGTTAAAGTAGGAGCTTAATATCCCGTTGGGAAGGCGGGAGGTTAGGTGCTGCTTATGTGAAGATGTGAAGGAAATTTGTAGTATGTATTACTGTTCATCGAAAGAACTTTAAGCGTTTCTATCAGATCAGACTTCTTAAAATTTATTTATTTATTTATTTTAAATGGTTTATTTCATTAAAAAACATTCGCGGCCCGAGAGCCGAATTGCAGTTTCTTTTACAAGGTATACATCAGTGACAAAGTAAAATTACACGTAAAACATTATGCATGGTAGTAAAATTGGAATTCTTTTGTTTTTGGTTTCCAACGACCTTGGCAAATTGCTTGGTACATATACAGAAATTCGAATTGTATTACCATATTTGCAATAAGATGATATATTAAACTTATACAATACATGAATAGCAATACATTTTTGATATTCAAAAGAATTAAATGTTTTGGTTGGAAAATGCATAGCCAGATGGGTAAGGTATAGTTGTGGTGTTTTCTTCAATAACAGGGACAACAACAGAAACCAAATCCAGGAATTATAAAGTCAAATAGAAAAAAAGGTCGCTAGCATCTGGGTTTTCCTTGGGGAGTACCGCAAGGTTATTTTTATCTCGTGTAAATAGGGTACCGTTATGCAACTTTGCCCTTGTAACATCACCAGGGTACCCGGTTTGTATACGGATCTAATGTGGAGTTATTTAAGGTTACTTTCCTTTGATGTGAACGGGGTAACACCATTGACCTCTCGCATTGTGACGTCACACGTATAACTCGATAGAACCAAGGTTTGCTGCAGAGTCAAATCGGGCTATCTCTGTTAGATATTATGAAAGGGGTAACTCCTTGGAAACCATGGCATTTTTATATTACATGTATTCCTATAATCATAATATTTCATGACAACTCATGTGATGTTGCTGTTTGTACTCTGTGCTAGTTTTTATTGATTTGATTCGTGGGTGTTTGATTTTTCTTTGTTTGCTTACTATCTTCACTAGATGTGAACAGAGTATCACCTGGGGGACTCTAACGTTGGTAGGCTTATAGTGTAAACCAATAAAACCCAATTTAGCTGCGGAGTCACAACGGATTATCTTCATCTTGTATGGACGCTGTGTTACACGTGTTTGCTGCAGACTCACAACGGGTTATCTTAAAGCCCCTCTGTACTACTCGTAGCTATACTTGCTCCCTCTATATAGAAAACAATGCCTAATCGGTGACCATTGGTCCCCCATGATCCTCTTTTTCTTATGTTAATTGAGAGCTGAGTTGAGGAGATAGCAACCCGCCAGTGACCTTCCTGTGTGGTCTAATCCCTCCTAGCCAAACTAGTACAGACGACCTTTAATAATTATATGAAGAGGGCCGTTGTGACCATGACGCTATGTACATGAGCATAACATAAGTATAACACGTATGTAACTAGTTACAATAGGAATATAACAGGAGCAAATATTAAAGGTACATGTACAAAAGTCATATGATTGTGTGCAGCGCAGTCACATCGGGTTATCTGTATCTGGTATGAATCGCATCGAAGTATTTACATGTAGTGAGAACGGGACATTACCACTGAATCTTGACTTTGTATACGCCACGAGTATACCCCGCTTCAGTGAGTGTCTATAGCAGGATTATAATACGGTTCACACATGAGTGTGCTACGGGGTAAACCAGGACTTTCATTATCTGGTGTAAACAGGGCATAGTCGATAACCACGTCGTTGTCACGTCACGAGTGCATCACGTCTTATCACAAGTATATCGGGAGTTTAATACGAGTATAACAAGAGTACAACACGTACCTACTTTACGAGTATAACACAACGAGAGTCGTATTGCATTATCTTTATCTGGTAAAAACACACATCGGTTTATCTTCATAGTTATAGTATGAACGGGGCATCACCATTGAACCATATCCTAGTCACGACAAAAGTCTATCCCGCTCAAGATCCCCCTGCGCGTAGAGAAGTCTCGCAGCGACAATGAATACTTCACGGGCACTGCATTATTAATAACACTGAAATGGGGAGCGTGCTGATAGAGGGGGTACCGGTATAGATCACAATGCACTGACCTACCAGACCCGAAACTCTGGTAGTTAACATCTTTTAACCCGTAGATGAAGCGTGTTTTAAGATGAAGTTTAAGTTCTATTTTATTTCAATTCGATTCAATAGGCCATTTTCGTAATGTAACCAAATTTAATGCATAAGTCTTTGTGAAGTGCCTCGATACAAACTATTTTATTCACCTGATAAGAATAATAGTATTTCAATAAACAGAATCCGAACTGCATACATTAGTTGTTGCCAGGTTGGACAAACATTATGGCTCGACCTACCTAGCAACACTATGTAGTTTGCCTTCTGAATATGGAAATACTATAATTATTATCAGGTGAGTGAAATAACTTGTATTGAGGCACTTCACAAAGACTTATGCATTAAATGTTGTTACATTACGAAAATGGCCTATTAACCTAATTGTTCTGCATCAAAAGAAAATTTATCGTTGACTTGAAAGAATCGTTTTTTAAATAGCCATTTGTCGCATCATGCAGAGCATCAATACTAGGAGAAAGAAAAAATCTATATAGAGCTTTGTAGGCTACTTTCAGGCGGAATATACCCTTTCGATCTTCCCCCACTTTCGTAAATGTTATCAAAATGATTTGTGAGGGGTAAGGGAGTATCATTAATTTTTTATTTTGAATATAAGACAACTTTTTTTCAGAATGTGGAGAAAAATGCGACTCCAGGCAAGACATGAGGCGCCCTATTCTAATGAATAATCCATCAGTATAAGAGGCTCATTGTACGGGATTTGAATCCACGTTACTATTATCCTTTGGCAATGTTTGGTAAGACATTAATCTATATTTGCCACTCTGAAGGAAATGGGTACCCGGTAGGAAGAATTGTTCTCATTGCTTCAACATCTTATCGCAATAGCCTGGCTAGAGCCAGGGTAATAATAATAATAATACATAAGATTCATAAGGCGCCAAATCCACTTGACAGTCAAATGCTCAAGGCGCAGGTTGTGCAAAAGATGAAATCCGTACATGATACATTTATACAAAGTGCAATAGGAAAGGTACAGACATGAAAGGTGGTAATACATCAATTTAATATATGATTGCAAGGCCCTCAGGGAGAATAGTATTAATACTGAAGAGGCCACACTGGGTAAGAACTAAGAAGTGACACAAAGTTCAGATCTCCACCCCTCTCGCTCCCACACACACACACACACACACACACACACACACACTCACACTAGTGAGTAGCAATAGTTGTCTACCTCCCCCCCCCCCCTCCCCCGAGTCTAGAGATCATTGTATGCCTTTAAAATGTCAAAACATTGTCATCCCCACCCCGTTCTCAAAATTCTAGATTCACTATAATACGTTTAATAAAGGGGCACTATTTCCCATAAATTAAAACCTTAAATTAGTTAAATCTTTATTACTATAAACAAAGGTAGAGCATTTGTCATTTTCAAAGTCAACTTATATATTACATATAAGTCGACGATATATTACAGTTGCCGCTGTACATCTATAAATAATAGGCAAATCTTTTATGCATATCTGCGACAATTCTATTCATCCTAACCCGGCCCAATTCAAGTTTCACAAAGGGTAAAGATATAGACTGTCGTCTAATAATTCTCATTCTAATTTAACTCGACTTGAACCGACATCAAACCCATGCAGGATCGGTGTTCAGTGTTAGTAGAAAACGGGAAATACTGTGCATACATTTTTCTTATTCTCTTTGAAATAATCAATGTAAGAAGTGAATAGAAACTCCTAATACCTTTTCGTAAAAACAGCTAAAAAATGTATGACTTTTATACTTTTATCATATTATAATACGTTCTTGGTCTGATGCTAGCGAGTCGGGTCACACGTATAGTCATGGGAGTCGTTTAGGTATTATTTTTTAAATGGACAAAATTCGAAATACGACGATGCTAAAGAGCGCTTCGGGAGTCATTTTGTTCAATATAGATGATTTTGATAGGGGTCCTAAATTTGCAAGGTTACGCAAGTGTCTCGGAGTTGGTTTGCGGAAAAAGAAAAGTCCTCAATTTATAATTAGCCGATTGGTCATACGTTAGGCCTACATACAATACACCATGTACACACAACGTAGCGTTTTCATTTGAGCATAATTTAAAGTCGATGGGGAGGCCTAACCATTCTAGATCCCCCGACCATTTTTGGAGACTCTTGAACAAACTCAATACACCTTACATCTCACCGAGGGCTACCGAAATACACTACCTCCCACCCCGTTTATCATTTTGCATAAACCATTGCTTTTTGTTGTCTTCGGCCATTGTTTGAAAATGAAACGATCACAAAGACTAACAAATTCAACTTAAGGCAATTTTAGTTCTTAAAAGTGTCCCTGATCATTACCGTATAATGTATGAACATTACAATGACACGTTACCTAATCCGAACGTGGTATCTAAGGGATGTACAACAGGGGATTATTGATACTGTCTTTATCAAAGTTGATTTCGTAAAATCTTTTGCGAAAGTAGATGCATGTATATTTAAACCAAACCCCTTTTGGCGGTATTTTATTTTCCACACAAATTATTTTGTATTAGATGCAATGTAATGTGGGCCTTCATCTTTCTTTCATGGCCCTGGCGCCAACGACCATTTTACAATGCAAGACTAGAGGGGACTGGATGCATTTCTTCCTCATCCTTCCACCTCGTTTGCTAAAGTGATGGTCGAGTTTTGAAACTGGATGAAACCCCCATTTTAGTGAGTTTGATCAAGTAGGTGCTCCTTCACTTAGCACCTTCCACGTCAGGTTCTAAATGAGGCGACACCGTGAACGTAACGTCTGATGCGGTAAGGTGTTAGGAGGAATATACTTGCTATCCGTCATTATGTTACACCTGCGCGCGCCGCTGTAAATCATTGATGATCGCACCCAGTCAAGCCAGATGGGTAGCGTGAGTCCGCCCATTAAGGGGGGGGGGGGCAGCACTGGCCTACATTACTTGGAAAATGAAAGGGGATTTAATTTTACAAGGCTACTGATTTAGGGAGAGAATGTGGAAGGTGGTCACGTAGTCTTCTTTTCTCGTCCGTTTCCCCCTTGTCCATTTCCTTCTTTGTTCTCCCCCCCCCCCAAAAAAAAAAAACACACACACACACAAACACCACTTCATTTGGGGAGGGTGGGGAAACGTACGCCAATGCCCTCCTGTAGCTGCACCACTGCCGACAACAGACCAACACACACATTCACACCGACGAGCCGACATCAGACCGCACAGAATATATTACCCCGAATGACCAAGGGCAAGTTGGTTTGGAGTCGATGTCGATTTGGCGGTGTCGACTTGGATGTGTGAGTTATAAATTTAAAGGGGATACCAACACTCATGCAATAACATCCACTCTAAAAGTTATGAACTCGTCTGTTCAGAACCTGAAGGGCATTAACTCATACACTTTAACACAGAGTTAACGCCCTTATGGTCCCAAACATACGAACTATTCATTTGTGGTGGATTCTATTCATTAATTGCGTGACGGTGGCAGCGGTGGGATATGAGCCCACGCCATCAAAATGCCTGGGGGTGTTTCACAAAGACTAAGATCTACTTTAAAGTTGGACTTAAATATGGCAGGTCATTCATGCCACTGGTTGCTCTCATCATTCGTCTCTCAATTATGATATTTAGATAATATTCTTTCCCTTCAATAATGAACTATCAACAAATTAGAATTCTGTAGATTTGTGATCATGATTTGTACGTCCCTTAAGAGACCAATGTCAGTAAACCGCGAGAGCTAACAGTGGCATGAACGGCCTGTCATAGTTAAGTCCAACTTAAAATTGATCTTCGTCTTTGTGAAACACTCCCCAGGTGACTCAATGGACTTCCGACTCCAAATTAAGTGACCCCTGATACGACTCCTGAAATGTGGAATTCTAATCAAGCACTACTTTTAAGTGGGTTGACACAATAGGGATGGTCTTCGACTTGATAGGTGGATAAAAAAATATATAAAAACAGTGATGGAGAAAGATGGAGAGGAAACTAACAAGATGGCACTGGTATGTGGACCTTTCCCGGGTATAACAGAGAGTGAGAAAGAGAGAGAGAGAGAGAGAGAGATATCTATGCTTATATGTATATACATATATATATATATATATATAGAGAGAGAGAGAGAGAGAGAGAGAGAATGTGTGTGTGTGTGAGAGAGAGAGAGAGAGAGAGAGAGAGAGAGAGAGAGAAGGGGTGATCCAAAATCTCTAAGAGAAACGCCAAAGGAACCCCAAGCCGACATTTTGACAAAATCTTGGCCATTCCGAGGTAACATAATTTATTTTCTCTATTGTCAGTCTGGTGTACAACAAAGCTGGAGGAGGAAGGACATGACATTTCCGCCCCCCCCCCCCAAAAAAAAATAATAATAATAAAAAAAATAAAAAAAATAAATAAATAAATAAATAAATAAATTGAGGGATAAGTGACATCTTAAAAAGGTAGAAAGAGCTTTCCGATGTCATCTCATGACGAATTAATGTTTTGTTTTCTTACATTGTTATGGCTTTTATACAAAATGATAGGAAGAGCATGAATTTTCTGATACGATACCCCCCCCCCCCCTCCAAAAAAGGGATAAGCGACATCTTGATAGGGCACCGAGAGAGCTTGCTCGATGTCTAACTTAAAAGACATATTATTGCCTTTTTCTTTTTGACATTGCTAAGGGTCAAACAAAAAGAGATAGAAAGAGCATGACATTTTCCGAAATGACAGTTTCCCTTAAAATGAGGGGTAAGTGATAACATCTTGAAAAGGGCAACGAAAGAGCTCGACCGATTTTCAACTTATGACACATTAATGTTGTTTTCTTTCTGACATTGTTATGTGTCATACAAATTATAGTTAGAGCATGACATTTCCCCCCAAATGAGGGATAAGTGACATCTTGGAAAGAGAAAGACAGAGAGCTTACCTGATATTAACTTGTGACAAATTAATGTTGATGTTTTTTCTGACGTGGTTATAGGTCAGAAAAGAGCCGAGGAGTGTTCATGGTCTATACGAAGCAAATAACTTACAGAATGATAAAGATTTTAATATAAAGCCACCATTTTCTTAAAAGTGAGAGAGAGAGAGAGAGAGAGAGAGAGAGAGAGAGAGGAGAAAGAGGGAGAGAGAGGGTTGGGGCATCCAATAAAAAGAACTTTTGGAAGTTAGGGGTGTTCAAAATGGGCAAAAATGGGCAAATAATGCATTGTACAAAATATGCTCCCTGTCCCTCCCCCACAAAAATGTTGCTGTGTTTATGTTAGGGTGGGAGATGCTATGTCTGCCCTACTTCTGAAAGTGAGGGGGGGGGGGTGTCCCCCAATTTTTGATGCCCTCACAATTTAACAGGACATGCTTTCGAGAATGCAAACCCATCAATTTTACAATAATTCTAAGATCAATACAATCCAACAACTTAATTTATTTCTGACCTCAATTAAACACACAAACAACATTTTCTTTGCTGAGCAGATAGGTATATTTTTTCTCAAAATAAAAGATACATCAATAAGCAGATTTTAAGAAAAAGTATATTAAATTTTACATACATGTATCTGTATGAATGTAGTATACTTTATACCTGAAAGATTATAATAGGGAGTGAAAAAGTACTTTTAAGACAATTGTTTCTCTATAAAATATTCTTTGTACATCAAGATAATACAGGGCCTGAATATTTCACACAATTATATATAAATGAAAGACATTTCATTGGAAAACATGTCCCCCGTAGCCACAAAAAGAAGCCAACGAAAATTGGAAGAAATTGAAGAAATGAATATGAAATTAGTCTGGTCAATATAAAGTTATAACTTTATAAATACATGTATAACCAAAATGTATCAATGTGTGTGATACACTGTATATAGAAGTATTGTAGTCAAGCAATTCAAACAATGGACTGGAAATGCCAAAGTCTGGGGGCCTTTCCTTTGGCGTGATATTAATCAACATTTACATGTACCACTCTCTACCCTGGTGTAGTAAATGGGTACCTGGTAGGGGATTCCTTGAATGAGGTAACTAACTCAGTAGCCTAGCTGGAGCTGAGGTAATAGTGGAGTGCTTGGAGCTCCTTGAGCACCTTGGGAGGTGGGTTGAAGCGCTATACAAGAACCAATGCAGTCAAACCTGTATAGAAAGACCACCTGTCTATAAAGACCACATTTTGTGATTCCCTAGAAAATGGTTTCTCATAGAAACATGTACTTTAAGCACCTGTATATAAAGATCACCTGCCTATAAAGGCCACTTTTATGTTTCCCTCGAAAATGGTTTTTCATTGAAACATGTACTTTAGGCACCTGTATATAAAGATCACCTGCCTATAAAGGCCACTTTTATGTTTCCCTTGAAAATGGTTTCTCATTGAAACATGTAATATAGGCACCTGTACATAAAGATCACCTGCCTATAAAGACCACTTTTCTTGTCTCCCTTGGGTGGTCTTTATAGACAGGTTTCACTGTATTATCATTACACACATTATTTAGGATATATCATACTATTGCTTTCAATTTTATCAGGAAGAATATTGAATGAACGTAACACCACACAGTGAAAAGGAAAATTCTGATTAAAATAGATCTAAATTCGTAACACATATTTTTAAATGGTTACCAATCAATGGTCACTCAAATTCTAGAAACTATATCAGCCTTTTTCTTCTGTTTCTTTTATATTACACAAAAACCAGCCATACTCTATAATACATCAGCCATCACCGCCCCACAATACATTTCAAGGGAAACTCATCTGTGTACATGTTCAAATACCATTAAAATCCCTTTCGAATAATGATTTTTTTTTTTTTTTTTTTTTGTAGATGCTCTTTACATGTAATATATCAGCCATTTTTGTAATCATTATTACCCAAACTCAAAGATATTGTTAACATGATACAAAAATACAGAGCAGCAAGTAGATGAAATAGAAGAATAAATGTAGGAAGTTCTAACTGAATTATTGACAAATACACTCAGAAAATTCGAATTTAACAAACACACCATTTACAGACACTAGATACAGGTATACCGAAATATTGCTTGCAACGTAAAACTCTAACTTCAAGTAGAAATATTAAAAGCCCTTCAGAAGATCAATATATACCTACATAATATTGTGTACAAGTCTACACCAATGCTTTGGTGAATAGAAATCTGCTTTCAATTGAGTTTTACTATGAAAAAAACACAATCGTAATATTTAATATGAAAACATACATGCACATAAACACTGCAATATATTAATACAAAAGAAATGAATAAGTCCTTAGAAATACATTAATGATGAAAGTTCTGTTCATCATCACTGAGTAGTGACATAAATGTATTACATTACAATACAACATATCAGACATATATTATATTTATATTGCTAGGAAAATATAGAATCAAGGTTGTAAGAAAATAGAAAATAGCTAATATCACATTTTTTTGTATTCACCTCATCCATAATGCTTTGGTAACTAGAAATTTGACTTTCTTTTATAAAAAAATACCTACGTGTACGTGCAAAATGATGCAATAATCATCATGTAAACATAAGACATGTACAAATACAGAAATGTTGGAATATACATGTATTAATATAAAAGGATGAATAAGTGTTTGAAAATACTTTTATAATGAAAGCTCGTTCATTTTACCGGAGTACTGACATAAAGGTATCATTAAAATGTAATAGTGAAATTGAATGTACCTTAACGAATTCACCTCATGAATACCTACTGTGCTGTAAATTACAAGTACTTAAAGGAAAGTAAACGTCAATCTGTCAAATGTCACATTTAGTGACCCAATCAAATACTACTTTTTTTCTGTAGTTCCAAAAAAGTAACTGTGTACTATAGCTCTTTATCTGTCACCAATTTAAAGCTGAAACTGCCACACTGTTTTGAGCAGCATTTACCATATTACATTGTGTGTGCAAAAGGTTGACTGTCGCACTCCAATTTTTGATTGATAGATCAACCTAAGTGGACAAAGAGTTTTAAAAAGAAGTCACAAAAGTGGTGTCAAATATAACTCAGCAGTTAAGAATACATAAGAGAATTTCAGCAACCTGCCATCACCCCCACCCCCATATGATACCCCCTTAAGAGCAGGATGGGTTAGGTGATGATCACCTCTATTCCTGTACACCGTAAGGCACAGGTCGGGCCAAGACTCGTTTGTCATTGACGTACGCAAAAGCTGTGATTGAAGTTACCCCCAGCCCCACTACCACCACCACTACAAGCCCCCCTCAAGAGAAGTACGGCTTAAACAATTATCACCTCTAATCCTGTACACCATAAGGCACAGGTGGGGCTAGGACACGCTTGACGTACACAAAGGCTATGAGTGAAGCGATGACGGCTCCCAGTAAGAACATGGCGATCCCGATGCCTGCTGCTGTGCCTGCAAGATACGAAGAATGAAATGTTAACAAAAGAGCATTAGTTGCAACCACAAATAATAATAATAGCTCACATTTATAATGCGCCTAATACTTTGTGTCTACATGTAGGTGCAGCACATATTATTACCCCGATCATCAGATTCAGGCTTACCCGCAACACAATGTACGCACATTTTCCACTCCCTGGGGAGCATTCTAGCCAGTTGCCATTTTTTTTACAAGCGCCACTTGCTAATTCAACCACATTAACTTCCGCATCCTACCGGATACCCATTTAACACCTGGGTATGGAGTGGCAAATGTAGATCAATGTTTTGCCAAAGGACATTAGTGCTGCGGTGGGACTTGAACTGCTGACCTTGTGATCCACAGTCTGGTGACATATCCACTCGTCAACGACACCTTTACAAATAGACCTCCCCATTGCCATCAGAAGTTAACAGAAGTTAACTTTGTTATAGCTTTTTTGCTACAAAATCATATTTTACACTAAAGCATTTTCTTGTAAAAGTAAATACTACACATCCATGATTGCCTGCATGAACCTATTGTATGCGTTGTCTACATGTAGCTAATATTGATAGAAAAGGCAACCTAAATATTTCATTTTGAGAAGAATCCTAGAGAAGTTGCAAGGGACAGGATCATGAATGCACTCCATCATATGTATAACAATTATTGCATATGTAATGATGTTTTGTATGACATAAATGAATATCCAAGTTAAGAATTTACCTGTAAGCCATTGTATTTCAACCTCAGCGACATATGACATCACTCAAGAAATTCTGAATTTGTTGCTCAACTCAAAGGTAAAGACCAGTTTTGGAAACACCCCCCCTCTCAAAAAATGAAATGGAAGCTCTTATTACCAATCATGTGAAAGAATATGTTTTGACTAATACGTAATGATACAAATTTTGCCGGGAAACCGCCTACTGATTGATAAATTTGGTGAATTATCATATCGATCTGGCCTGGTTAGATATTGCGAATGCACTTCAACATTGAACATTTGGGCACATATTTCTGCTTTTTTTGCGAATTTATGTTAAAGTATTGCCATCTAAACCTCTGAAGGCAATATTTAAACAATATTGAATGGATATTTTGCACCCAAAACCCTTGAACCGCAACTTACCACTACCGGTCTTTAACTTTAAAGTGGGTTATATAGAAATATGGAGTATCAAAAAGTCCTAAAAAGACTCACCTGTTCCTACGCCTTCATGGCCATCGTCCGATGGTGGGTGAAAGTCAAAACGTAGGGAACCCCTTGCAATGATCACGCCCACGTCCTGTTACAAATAGTGGAACAAAATTAAATCACCAAGTGCTCAAGATCTACCTTCTGGAAAAGGAATATTAAATTTCCTTTGCTACAGGTAGTACAATCTACTCAGATTTTGAAAATTTGAGCTAGCTTTCCGGGCAGTTACTACAGCCCAGGTCATTTCGAGTCCATATCATTAACACAACGAATTAGAAAACTAGATGGATCTTTGACTGCGCGTAGTCGTAAATGACGCCTCTGCCATAATGCGATTTTACAAACCAAACAGAAGCAATTTAAAAAATTCAAGTTTGATTGTAATCCATTAACAACAGGTTCTCAGAATATCATGATTACAATCTCTTTTTCATATACATGTACAAGTATGACCCTTTGATCTTTGACCTCATGACCCAAAAACCTAATCAGTTCATTGGTTCTGCAAGATACATACATGTCTAATACATACGGTTCTAATGAAAATGTGATCACAAGCTATTTTTGCATACATAATGAGCCCTGTGAACTTTGACCTTGTGACCCCAAAATCTAATCAGTTTATTGGCTTTGCCGCAAGATACATACATGGCCTAAGTTTGGCGGGAATCCATCAATCGGTTTTTTTGAGATAACATGATCACAAGATTGGGACGTACATGTATGGACGGATGGACTAAGCTTAATAATGGTCGGCTAGATCTGTGTTTCTAATCCAAAACTGTACTATATAACCTACGTTAAGACCCCCTGCTTATAAAGACAACATTTCTTGTCAGCCTCAAGCGATCTTCGTATGTAGGTTCAATGGGGTTCCTTTCTTACCTGCCTTGCCCTATTTAGTAAAATTAAGACCTTGACCAATATTTCTCATTGAAACATGTATTAAAGACACCCCTAACCCTAAGCTTAAACTACATGTAGGTCAGCTATGACATTGTTTCTCATTGCAAACTGTACTAACAAAAACTATCATTTAAAGAGACCGCCTGCTTATTGAAGAAGATCACATATGCTGTCTCCCCAGAGTGGTCTTTGAACACAGGTTCGCTTCATACCTTGCCGTCTTTGGTGAAGTTGATACGGATAGGGTTCACCTGCAGGACCCGTTCTTCAAGGGTTACCAGAGCTGTAGCAAGGTCAGGCCCGACCTTGGGGTTGACAGCGTTTCCTTTAACAGGTGGTAGGCCAAGCATGTCGAAGTAGATGATCAGGATCTCCTCGACACCCTCAGCAGCCTAAAAAAAAAGGGACAAGTAAATATGCCATTGAATACATGAGAATGTGAAAGGCCAAGCAGAACAGTTCTGCAGATGTTAGGGGGGAAAAAATGTCTGGTAATTTTGATATGCATTGCCCTTTACAGGTGGGAGGCCAAGCATGTCAAAGTAGACAATCAGGATCTCCTCGACACCCTCAGCAGCCTACAAAAAAGCGACAAATTAATATGCCATTGAATACATGAGAACGTGAAAAGCCAAGCAGAGCAGTTCTTCAGATGGTAGGGAAAAAAATAATATTCTGATAATTTTTATATGCATTGCCTTTTAAAGGTGGCAGACCAAGCATGTCGAAATAAACGATCAGGATCTCCTTGACACCCCCAGCAGCCTACAAATACAACACGAATATATTCAATTCTCTACGAACAATACAGGTTTACAGATAGATATCAGATATGTCAAATCATGTTCCAAACACAATTTTATACGGAAGAATCTTGTTATAAAGAACACTGTTACAACAAACTCTAGTTACAAGGTGGTTTTTCTTCAGTCTCTCTGAATAATACATAATAAACTGGGATAATATAGTGCTTAGAAAAAAGCATATTTGTTTGCATTTGGGGGTAAATCCCCTTTTCAGTATGCTGTTGTTGGAATGTATATGTATATGGTTGTTGGTGCGACACATACTCCAGCTAACAATAACTCCACAGTCCATGTCCTAAGCAAATTCCAAACTTTGACCAATCACCAACACCTACCCCACCCCTAACCATAAACGAACTCTTCCCGGAACCTAAATGCACATCTAACCCATTCCTTAACGAGTTGAAGCGTCTGCCTGTCAAAAAAAATATCTTGGATTTGAATCCAACCCAGGCGGATAACTGAAGCCTGCGTTGTGTGTTAACGTGTCCCTCCCCTTTGTTTCATATACGCAGGCTATGTTAAGTGGAAAACACTCCATCTCTCGAATAGGATGTTAAATGGAGGTCCTGTGCAGAGGAGAATCACCACCTTTGCTCGTTAAGAACCCACTGCACTATTCATATAAGAGTACGGGGAAACCCCGGTGTAGTTGTCCACCTGCACACCCCAATCAGCTACACCAGGAGTGATGCCGTCTATGGTATATACTCACGTAAACATTGCCGATACGACTGGCAGGAAGCCCCGATACATTAGCAATAGTATGCTGCACCGCAGCGTAGAAATTGTGGGTGTTGTTCTCGATGTAGTTCTTACGAATATCTTGATAAATAGAAAGAAAGAAAATAATAAAGATTGCATTTTAATTGCCTTTGAGTAAATTTACTTTCAGTACACACGAACAAACTAAAAGTTAGCTAGGTAAAAATAAGTCTCAGTTTCTGTCCCGATTCATTTGTTTTTCTGCAACCTACATTCTAATTTGTATTAAATATGTGTTTTCTTTAGCATGAAATAATGGAGATTCTGAGGAAATCAAGATGACTTGTTTTGAGCCTTTTTTGGTACATGGGCAAAAGTTTGTGTGTGCAGGAAAACTAACAAATAAACATGACTATATCTCCTCGTTTCTAAAACATCCTGACAAAATACACAATGGCCAGTTTCACCTGACTGGGAGCAATAATGACAATGATTACAGTAAAAAAGAAAGAAAATGATAACGATGATAATGACTAAATTGCTCGCCTTGTATTTACGTGAAAAATGCATTGGAAATCATTGCCGTAGTTTATATTTTTATAACCTTGTAAAGACCTCAACCATGATATCTTTTGCTCCTTCAATCAGAAATCAGGGGGGTGTTTCACAAAGATCCTAAGTCAACCTTACTCTATGTTGGACTTAAGCATTATGGAGAGCCATTTGTAGCCTTATAATAAAATATATCCAATAGCAAAAATTCAAGTACTTTACACTGTTCATAATTTCCACATTAAGAACATGAAATATTCTTGAAAATAGAAGATACGAATGATATGAATCAACATTTTATGCCTTTTAAAATAATTTTTACAACATATTTTTAAACATCCTGACGGCTTTCCATAATTGTTAAGTCCAACTTAGAGATAAGTTAAACTTAGGATCTTTGTGAAACACCCCCCAGTTTGAGAGAAGACATGCAGGCTGAGCCCACCATGTTTGATTGCTTGTTGACAAATCAGGCTACATCACCATTATCCATATAATAATAATAATTATCATCTGGATTTATATAAAGCGTTTGTTACTACGTTTTTAAGTGCTTTACATTGATATTAATATTACCCTGGTCATTGAATTCAGTTGCTAATCTGCACATCCGTATAACCCATCATTAAGGTGTTCCCTCTTGTTAACGCTTTTCATCCAGGAGGATATATCACGTCTTAACTCAATGCCTTGTACCTACCGACTCCTACAATCTCTACAGCTACAGAGTAACTGTCTAACTCAAAATAATTCAGTTGGGACCGCTTTTATTACTATAGGTACAACATCATTATCCTTATTGTTAAGGTGTTGCTACCCTTTAAAGCCCCACTGCACTACTTATATCTACTTGCGCCCTCTATATAGCAAACAATGCCTAGGCGGTGCCTGTTGGTCCCCCATGATCCCCTTTTTCTTATGTTAATTGAGAGGTGAGTTGACGAGATAGCCACCTGTCAGTGACCTTGCAGGGAGGTCTAATCCCTCCTGGCCAAACTAGTGCAGACGGGTTTTAATATCTCAATACCTTCTTCTTCCTTTAGAGTACAAACCTCTTTACAGAGTATTATCGTACTATACTGGGGGTGTGTGCAGGTGGACCACTACACCGGGGTTTCCCCCTACTCCTGTACAAATAGTGCAGTGGGTTCTTAACATCCTATCTGAGGGACCTTGTACCTACCGACTCCAATAATCTCTACCGCCATAGAGCGGCTGTCTTCCTCGTTGTAGCAGAGATGAACATCAAAGAAATGATCCGAAAGCTGATAAGTGAAGTGGATCAGTTTCTGATTCATTCTAAACGTGAAGTTTGTGCTTGCATTCTGTAAAAAAACAATTATAATAGTGATACATGTATTTTAGATCTCACTTCTATGGTGGGCCGTACAGGCCATTATTATGTTCAACTTTACAACTATACTTCCATCAAATTGATGTAACATTTTATCCAATCAGAACACTGGAAACTATATAACCATGCAACTATACAACAATAAATCTATTGAATGGATGAATAAAAGCAAAAGAAAAAACAATAATAAAGGTGATACCTGTATTGTAGAACTCACTTCTATGGTGATTAGGCCATTTTTATATGACTATTTTAACTACCGTAATCAAAACACAGGAAACTATATATACAACCTTTAACGCTATACATCTAACTGTTCATCCTTCGAATGGATGTAAAGTTTTATCCAATCAGAACACTGGAAACTATACAACCATGCAACTATACATCAATAAATATATCGAATGGAAGTAGAGTTGTACATAATACTGGCATGCGAAGCCCACCATACACTCCTAGATCCTAATCAAATGATCGGACGAACGCAGTTGCAGGTGATCTAGTAGTTTCCAGTATTTTGGGGAGTAAATAATGAAAATGAAATATAGTACACCTAGCAAGGTAAAATTAATAAACAGATACAAAAATGAGAAGTGGTCTTCCCTTATGCTTTTTTCTTTTGCCTCTGCATTCTTCTCCTCCACCCCCCCCCCTTTTTTCGGGGGGGGGGGGGTTGGGTGCATAGTTTACTGGGCCATACAGGCACAAGACTACAAACCAGGGTTCAATTAGTTGTTTCATGAATGTGGAAAAGATAATACTCACCTTGCCAGTAAACCTGAATAGTAGGGGCATCTGATGAACTAAGCCAGATTTATTTGTGCCTCCCGTCCAGTTACCCTGCATACAGCAAACGGAAAGAACCGAAAAAGTACAGGAAGTACACAAAGGATAATTTAGTGATGTCACAATTGATATTTGATGATGTCACAATGAAAAAGTCAGTAATTATGTCACAATAGCAAATTATATATGCCACAATGGCTAATTATCTATGTCACAATGGCTAATTATCATGTCACACTATCTATGTCACAATAGATAATCAGTGATGTCACAATGGATAGTCCCCAGACTCTCTAAAAGTTGTATCGCACAGAACATGTATCAATTTCGATATGTATGCCGGGCTTGAGCAGATAAAACAAACACAGGGTATAAGTCCATCAATAACTCTGCACTTGCACTAGTTCAAAATTACTCAATTTTACAGGATGTATGCACGAGTGGTTAAGTCCCTGGACTGTCGTTCACAAAGTCCGCGGTTCGAGACCTGCGCAGCGCTCATGTCCTTTGGCAAGACATTGATCTACATTTGCCACACTCAACCCAGGTGAGGTAAATGAGTACCTGACAGGAATTAATTCTTTGGAAAGCTAGAGCGCCGTAATGGCAGCACAGCTAAAGCCGAGGTAATAATTTCCAAGTAGTGCTATACACTGTATATAAAAACTGAGTATTAATATTATTATTATTAATTACTATTTTTACTTACCCTAGCAAAGAAGTACTCCATGGTGAAGTTCCAGACGGAAGATCCGTTAACACGCTGACCAGCAGTAATCCAAGCCTCGGCATCAATATCATCCAAAGTCGTCTGTAGAGAATGAATGTAATAATAGGAATAGTCATATTTGTACAATGTTTAATTCAGGGTGGACCACAAACAAGCATGTCCTAGAACAGGTGAAATTGGAGCTTGGAAGGAATATGAACTGTTGTCTCTACTCCAGGGCTTGATTAAAGGCCCACTGCACTACTTGTAGCTACTTGCGCCCTCTCTATATTAAACAATGCCTTATCAGTGACCATTGGTCCCCCATGATCCTCTTTTTCTTATGTCAACTGAGAGCTGAGTTGATGAGATAACCACCTGTCCAGTGACCGTGCAGGACGGTCTAATTCCTCCTGTAAACTAGTACTGATAAGCTTTAAGGGCTCCAAGGTTTCTTAGATAAACTCTAACCCAAGCCATATTTTGAACCATTTTCAAACACATTTTATCACTATTATTTCATAAATAATCTATTTTAAATACACATATTTAACTGTTGCTGTACAATAAAAATTCAACCCTGTTCCTGTTACATCTTTAAACCCCTGCTACATTTCTAAGCACTTCTCATGTAACATTATTACCCCAGTGGAAAGCGCTTGGATAAATAGTTGGATAGATAGTTTGATAAATCACCAGATCGTAGATCACAAGGTAGAGGTTTCAAATCCCAGCCTAGCACTAACGGCCTTTGGCAAGATGTCAATCTACATTTGCCACTCTCCACCCAGGTGATAAATGGGTACCTGGTAGAATGCAAACATTAATGTAGTTTGCTCAGCATTGTGAGCGTCTGTAAAATAGCCCCTGGTTGGAATGCTCCCCAGGGAGTGGAGAATGTGCAAAATTTGTGTGCAGGAAAGCCTGAATCCGATGACCGGGGTAATAGTATATTTGTAAAGCGCTTAGAGACAATGTGGATGTATTAAGCACTATATAAACGCTGAATATTATCATTATTAATATCCAACCATATTGATGTAAATATCCTACCAGCCACCAATTTAATACTTGGATGATGACTGGCACATGTGGATAAAAATCCTAGATCAAATTGAATTAAACAGAACTGAAATGAATTTAATTAAACTGAATTGAATTAAACTGAATTGATTTAAACTGAATTGATTTAAACTGAATTGAACTGAAATGAATTGAATGGAATTGAAATGAATTTGACTACATGTACATTGAATCAAATTGAATTAAACTGAACTGAAATGAATTGAATTGAACTGAATTGAATTGAATTGAATTATATTGAATTGAATCTTACATTTCCCTCATAGATCCATGATGACTGGTTATGAAGAATGAAGCTGTTTGGGGATTTCAGTGATACATGTATCCCATCCGGCGATTCAGTATCCCTGAAGAAAGAGTCAACGGGTATAGGACCAATGGTACACTGATCAGTCCCATACTCAAACTTGTAAGCCAGACCTATGATAAAAGAATGTGTCTGAGTAAATTTACTGTCATATACTTGGTCTAGAGGGGCAGTTGTGCATGGACAATTGTTCTAAGTCCCTTAATCAAACTTACATGCCTCACCCAAGACAAACTTATATTTTCTTGTACTAGTTCTTAGGAATACTTGTCCTAAAGAGCACTTGTTCTATGAGGGGTACTAGTTCTTAGGAATACTTGTCCTAAAGAGCACTTGTTCTATGAGGGGTACTAGTTCTTAGGAATATTTGTCCTAAAGAGCAATTGTTCTTAAGAATACTTGTCCAAAAGAGCACTTTTTCAATGAGAGGTACTTGTTCTTAGAAATATTTGTCCTTTATGAAGGCTACTTTTGCTTTATAGGAATACTTGTCCTGAAAACACTTGTTCTACAACGGGTATTGTCCCAACGGGTACTTGTCCTAAAGGGTACTTGTCCTAAAGGAAACTTGTTCTATAAGTACTTGTCCTAAAGAGTATTTCTTTCTGAAGGAAAAATTGTCCTAATGGGTGTTTGTCCTAAGCGCTACATGTCCTATAAGTGATGCTTGTCTTGAGGGGTATTTGTCTTACGAAGTGTGTGCTTAAGTGGTACTTGTTCAGGGGCTGGTTGTCCAGGGTTGGTCAAACAACAAAACCAGTATTACATACCTGCATTGAAGTCATGGACTTCTCTGACCATAGTGGCATTCCCTGAAGAGTTGCCCCAAGGTTCGTATATATATGCAAACAGATTAGCCGGATAGTTGTAGTACTCCTAATGATTGAATTTAAAATTTGAAATTGAAATTTGAAATAAATTGACAATGAAAATTGAATTTTAAAATTGGAAATAAATAGACAATAAAATTGAATTTGGAAAAAAAATTGAAAATAAAAATTGAAATTGAATATTGCAATTGAAAAATTGAAAAAAGAATAATGCAAATTGAATAGTAAAATTTGAAAATTGAAGATTGAAAATGGAGGATGGGAAATGGAAGATTTGATATAGGAAATGTGAGATTGTTCAAAGCTTTTAGCTATTTCTTATCATACATACAATACAACTGTATACTTGTATTTTCGAATACAAAGGCATTTGAATGGCAATCTTTTCCGCGGACAAATCTTTGATTCAAATGTACGTTGTAAAAAGAATGAGAAAGCTCAAAAATGTATTTTTCGCTGTTATCAAAATTCTTTCTTTTTTTTCTTAACCCTTTTGGGACGAGCATTCCACATTTTGATGCTTGAAAAGAAAGGACAACAATTTCTGCACACATATATTGTATTCATTTTTGTTATATGACCATATTACATTTGATGCCCAGAATTTTAATTAAGGAAAATAAGCCTAAAATTCCTTACATTGGCAACACTTTAGGAGGTTCAAAATCATTGTTTTTTTCTGTCAGAATCGGCCGATATTCAACATTTCTGTAAAATTCCTGTAGAACCATGTATAATGTAATACAGAGACATAGCATTTTGTCAGAACAATGTAGAATTAAAAGGAAACAAGGTTGCCAAGTTGAAGAACAATATGTGATTGATTTAGCCCTAAAGAAAAATCCCTGTCCTAAGACGATAGACAACCAGAGACTGCTATTATCATGGCAGGCATTGTACTACAGATGAATGGAGGCCAGTGAATAAGAATGGAAGAAGTAACTTACCCTTGAATAGTGGATTCTTTGATAACTTGGTATCACTGATTCTATGTTCACCCCAAAGACTTTGGGGAAATCTGGGAACTTCTTCACCCTCTTGTAGCCTGGGCAAACTACACCTAGAGGTGGCTGTAAAGCAGAAAACAAGTAACGAAATTGATTATAATTGAGTGAGGAGTTGTGACTTTGTGTGGGCTCAAAGGTTACGCATCAACTTAAAGGTAAAGACCAGTTATGGTCACGCGATTGCATTGGGAAAGAAACGTTGTGGAATCGATCAGAAAAGGATGATCATCTAGCATCTAGCATCTGCAAGGTTCTGGAATCATCAAAATGATAAGAAATTTGGCCCATTCTTCGTAAAGTTACAAGCACTATACACAGAAAGATGTATATGGGACTACCCTATATCTCTCACAGACCATGAGAGAAACAAATTTACCAAATATATGAATTAGTAGGCGGTTTCCCGGCAATTTTTTTAAAACCATGTATTAGTCAAAACATATTCTTTCACATGATTGGTAATGAGAGCTTCCATTTCATTTTTTGAAATTGGGGCGTTTCCAATACTGGTCTTTACCTTTCAAGTGTACTTTATAATCACCTGATAAAATATTTTGTGAATATGTAGCATGTGTATAAAATCAACCTCAAATCATTTACCTGGCATTCTTTACATGTACCTGTAGATAAACTATTAAGGAGTTTGAAGAAAATAAAAGATACATGTATGGCTCGCCTGGAACCGAAGTTGGTGCATGCCCTATTCAATGCGAGTGTGTACATGCATGCGAGCGAAGGTGTTTTATAGTTTACTTAGCGAGAGTATTTGAAATGCAATATTTCTTTGTAAAAGAAATATTTGAAGCTCATAGTTAACTATTAAGTATATAAACAGGGAACCCCTTACATAAATAGCAAAACAAGTATTCTTGATTGGTACATGTACACATTAACATTGATTGCAGACTGACCTCCCTTTGAGCTGAAGACCTTTTTTGGGGGGACTGTTTACCGTATCTTTTATAAAGAGTGATATGTGTTATAATAACGTGGTAGCATTATAAACATGTATTATCTAAAATATATTAGTAGCAATTTTACACATTCTCGTATATGTAATTTATGCTACACACTGAGCTCACGCTACAGGAATCTTCCATCAGGAAATGTGTACATGTACTTCAATAGCAACTCGAAAGTATCATAAGTACCCATTAGTGCCAAAATGACATATAAACAGCAATTTATGTAATAGATCTTGGCACTCTGCCAATAAGGCAATAATCACCATGTAGAAATGATTATATCACTTATCCATTGTGTGTACACCTTCAATGCATGTCATCACTTCTGTTTACAATACCAGGTACTTCTATTGTGAAATATGAATGCATTTGCCTCACAATGCCTGCATTATGACCTCGTAAATTGCCCTAGATAAAGTACGGCTGCAAACAGAGAATCAATAGCGACATAATTTATTTATAGTAAAATCAATTCTCTTCCTCCCCCCTCCCCCCTTCCATATGGTGTTTCTTATTTACAAATATATATCCAACAAATTCAATTATTTTAATACAGAAACAACTATGGATCATGTAATAAAACAAGTGACTGAAGGGTTATTAATAATCCTGAGAGCCAAAACTCCAGGGTAGAGGAAACAAAAATGAAAAATAATATTTCAATACATGTGAAATACATGATAAACTCAAACTTGCTGGAGGCAATTAATGTTTGCATATGATATACAGTGATTGTAAGCAAATTATGAAGAGTTTAATTCCAAAAGGAGCTAAATCCACTTTTGTAACTTCAGAGAAAAAAAGGAATTGTTTGCCAGAATTTAAACAGGCGTCTATAGAAAAGTGATATTAGAAGGTTGCTTTTGAATTGCTCCTAAAATCTAAGTACATACCGGTAATTTTGTTGAAAGACAGGTCCCTATTAAAGTGAACAACGTTCTGATAACAATAACTCAATTTTCATCAAAAGTGGATTTAGCTCCTTTTGGAATTAAGCTCTTCACATGCACATATAATACATGTGATGAAATTGTTTCTCTTTCTTCTTACCTCAAAGGCTCTTTCCATGGTCACAGGGCCCGGCTCAACTTCCAGGTATTCATAATTGTGGTAAAAATTGTACTTCTCCTGGGTTCTCCTACTAATACCTGCCAATTAGGGACAAAACAAGCAACAAATGTCAAAAATGGATGTGCACTGTAAGACTACTATTTAAAAACACTTGAAGTTTCCTGAATGAACATGTACATGGAACTATAATATCAATTGCATTTAATTTCATTCTTTTCTCAATTCTATGAAAATGACAATAAAACATACAAAACAACCTACACTGCAGTAAAGGTATACACTGCACGTAATTAAACAACAATTAAAAGGTACAGTACAAAATTGCAATAGATTGAAATGTTCCAAAAAACATATCAAAATGTGGAGGCACAAACAAAAGCCAAAGGCCGATCACAGGCTTGTCTCCAAATATACAGAGTGAGTCCAAAAAAAATTACACCTAGAAAATTGCTAATTATTAAAAAAATCATCGATAAACATTAAACTTGTATATGTCTTATGAACGAGTGTTTTATCCCAAATCATTTGGTACCATTTTTGTGTGGTATGTGTTCACGCTTGGATGAACAGGAGACATTGTTTGCGAGAGTGCAAAAATCAAATTGCGCCAAAGTTGCCTGTATGATGTTTGAATAAAACAATTGGGATTTTGGTATTAATTCGGTCTTTGCAGATCCAAATAACACCCCTAACAAAATCAATCATGCCACACATATCAAATATCGAATATCAGATATCAACGAACATTTGTGCGCGTGTGTTTGGGTGTGTGTGACTTTGCCCTTTGCAAAAAAACATATGCAATGTATTTCATTTGATACATTCAATCCATTCTCTCACTCCGCTAATCCCAACATAATACATACTGAAGGCATCACTTTGGCGCAAGTCGATTTTTGCACTCTCGCAAACAATGCCACTTGTTCATCCAAGCGTGAACACATACATGTACCACACAAAAATGGTACCAAATGATTTGGGATTAAACACTCTATCATAAGATGTATAATAATTTACTGTTCATAGATGACTTTACAAATAATTAGCAATTTTCGCAATGAGGTGTAAACTTTTTTTGACTCACACGGTATATCCACTAAAACATGTAAATTCCAAGATTGCAATTTTTAACTGCAATTCTCCCCTTCTGTATTGTGGTTTTAAAGGTACAGTACCTTTCAACTTTAATACATACATCTGAATAAATATATTTCCTATAAGAACTATATATTTCCTATAAAAATACATGAACTTTAAAAGATGGAAAATCCAAAGTGGAGGAAGTAAGGTACTTGTTTCTGTTTCAGGAAAGATAAGACAATGAGAAATTGAATTATATACTGTTTATGTATATTTATGTATACTTGTGTTTTGTGTATATATTATACCATCAACTAATGAGGAAAGCATCCTACAGAAACTCAAGTTTCTATTGGTAATCCCCAGGCATTAGTTGGTGGCTTTTTTCTGTTATTCTATTTATTATTGTAATTTGTTTCATTTTATGTTATTGATTCCTGTATATATCCTTTATATTCCTGGAAATCAAAATAAAATATATATAATAAAAATAGAAGGTCTGAATTCTTCAGTAGGATTTGACAACCATAGAATGGAAGGGGTCAACAATAAAGACAAAAATCGTCTAAGCTCTGCATTTTTACATGTTTGTTTTTCCTTACCAAAGAAAAAAAATTGAATTTTACCTGATCCATTAATAGTAGCTCTGAGAGGGATGGCATTCGGCCCTGACTGAAGATGGAAGCTAGCGTTGGAGAAATAGAAATCAAGTCTGAAGGTGTGATTGGAGTCGGGATTGTAGATGCATCGCTGCCAATGGTTCGCGGGGATGCCCCTGACCGTCGCCACGCCCATGTAGGTCTCGTTGAATTCCTCGCCGAACCGGAATATGGCGTCGGTGCCGTTGATGTGACCGGTCCCATTTTCAATATGGAAACCGAACAGACTGAAGCGACCAAAGTCCCGAACATTGCAGCTGGACGTTCCTTTAGAAGTTAATAACAAGAAAAACACTGTCAAGTGTCAACACCAGAAACTGTTTGTGTTCCATGAATTGTGCAACTTAAAGTGGTCAAGATTCTTTTGAAAAATCTTGCTACAAAGGCCTTTGCAATTAATTCATGGTGTTTTCAGACTTTACATTGTTATCAACTAGTCAAAGTACACTGTAGTGCTGTAGATGCATGCATTCATATGAGCATGAATCTCATCTTGTATAGCCACAGCTTCAAACCTGGGCATTGTTTCATAAAACTGTTTCAAATACTACATTTCTATGGTAAATTTGCTCTCAGCCAATCAAATGCCATGATTTCAGTAGCAGACACAGTAAATGTAACTTATTGAAAACAAGTTTTATGAAACAGGGCCCAGGGTCAAATGGGTTTTAGGGCTAGCAGTAAGGGTCCATGTGTATGGGGTAGACCCCTTTATATAATTTGTCTTTTAATGCTTTTAATTTACCAGGAAACCAATGAAATTGGGGCTGAACCAGAATAAACTATGAACATGACTGACAAAGAAAGCGGACAAAATATACAGTTCCTCAGGTACATGTAGACAAAGGAACATCCCTTCACTGCTATTATGTAAAAATGTGTAGAACAGGTGTCACATGCATATTCACCTTTTTACATAATAGCAGTGAAGGGATGTTCCTTAGTCTACCGGAGGAACTGTATATTTTGTCCGCTTTCTTTGTTCATCAAATTCATAGTGATACAAGTACATATACAAACTGAATCACATGAAATTATGTTTCATTTAATTACTTCCTGGTCTGTCTCTGACATTTTACATATTTGTATACTACACAAAATGCAGCCAAATACATTTGGTCAGCGTTACCTTGCATACATTTAGAATTTACAGGGATATAAAAAGAACATTTTATCATTGATAAATACTATAAATAGTAATATTATTATCACCTTTCCTTTTCAACTATTATTACAATTATTATCATCTTAAATGATACCATCATCTTCATAATTATCAGTTTGTAATGATTACTATTTTATTATTATCATTATCATTCATATTATCATTATTATTCCTATTATCATTATTAATAATATTATTACCATCATCCTTATTATTATTGTCATTATCGTTATTACTATCAATAATTCATTATTATTAGGGTTATCATCACCATCACATAGCAATATCATTATAAATTATAATATTTATCATTATCACTATCCAACTTACCACTTGCATGGTCTGTTGTGACCTCCACAGTCTGGTTGAGTCCATAGTCGTAGGAAGTGTAATGCGTGCTGTTGTCACCGCGATGCGAGATCGAGGCACCGCGGTTATTGACTGCATCATAAAACTCCTCCAAGATGAAGGAATAACCCTTGTTTACAATATTCACTTCCACCTTCAGCCGATACTGCGAGGGAAGGGTGGGAAGCGGAGGGCCGTCGTAAGGGTAGGTGTAGTTCGAGGGGTCACAGACGCCCAGGTCGGGAGCTGCTTGTACGACGACGATGACCACTGCGATCAACGTTACAAGGTGGAGCTTCAAAGATGAAGCCATTTTGGGTGGATGTACTGTACTCCACCTATGGGAAAACCAACATGAAGTTTTTTAAGGATGTGTTGACTGTAAGATTTAACAAATTTAACCAGATGTTTTAACTTTGTAAACAGAATTTACCAAAAGTTGGAAATATAGCAGAAAGCATTTGCTGTACCGAGTGAGTCAATAAAAAGTTTACACCTAGAAAATTGCTAATTATTTTTAAAAATCATCTATGATCAGTAAATTATTATTCATCTAATGAAAGAGTGTTTTCTTCCAAATCTTTTGATATCATTTTTGTGTAGTATGTGTTCACGCTTGGATGGACAGGAGGCATTGTTTGTGAGAGGGCAAAAATCAACTTGCGCCAAAGTGATGCCTACAGCATGTATTATTTTGGGGTGAGCGGAGTGAAGGAATGAATTGAATGTATCAAATGAAATGTATTGAATGTATCAAATGCAGTGGCGTAGCCAGAGTTCGATGTTTGGGGGGGCACTTACATGTAATCGATCGAGGTAAAAAAAGGGGTCTAAAAAAAATCAACCGATCTTGGAAATTTTAGGGGGGGGGGCACGTGCCCCCCCCCCCCCCCCCCCCCCCCCCCCCCCCCCCCCCCCCCCCCCCCCGTGGCTACGCGCCTGATCAAATGTATCAAATGCATTGCATGCTTTTTGCAGAAGCAAAGTCACACACACACGCGCACAAATGTTCGTTGATATTTGATATGTGTGGCATGATTAATTTTGTTAGGGATGTTATTTTGATCTGCAATGACCAAATTAATACCCACATCTCAATTGTTTTATTCAAACATCACATTTAAGCAACTTAGGCGCAAGTCGATTTTAGCACTCTGGCAAACAATGTCTCCTGTTCATCCGAGCGTGAACACATACCACACAAAAATGATACCAAATGATTTAGGATAAAATACTCTTTCATAAGGTGTATAATAATGTGCTGTTCATCGACAATCTTTAAAATAATTAGCAATTTTCTAAGTGTAAACTTGTTTTGGATTCACACTGTATACATTCAATACATGGATATACATGTACATGTATATGTTTGCTGTAACTTCTTCTTCCTCAATTTCTATTGAAATGGAGATGTATAGACTATTGAAACTTCAAATTTAATAGACCCAAAGTTTTCAATACCTTTTCCCTGAAAAGGCTGAAAGCTGAATAAATGTATCTACCCAAAGTGACCTTCTTCCTCGATCTCTGTCTCTCCCGTTTTACTTCTTCTTCTTTCTTTCTTTTTTCTTTCTCCTTCTTCTATCCTTCTTTTTCTATATTTATTTTCAAGCAAAATATAACTTTAGGGCCTATCCACTCAAAGAGCATGGAATCTAGGCAGATCTTACCGTATAGACATACAAAATTTAAAGGAAATATACATGTAGATCTGGAAATGGTACGATGAGGAAATATATCAAATCTAAATATACATCTCTTTGTTAAAAGAGGACAATGTTGGTGAGATCAAGCACAACAAATATTGTTTGACGGCTATAGTCTCAGGGACGCTGCAACTCCAAGATTAAAATGATTTTTTTTTCTTTTCTTTTTCTGTTAAATGTCATGTTGGGAATCCAAGAATGATAATTAGAATCTAATCTCATCAGTTGATAGTGATACTGTCATACTGACTAGTCTATAAACTTGCCTTTAAGTTTAACTTGGCTTTAGTTTATACAACAAAATAAGATCAGACAAAAACAAAACAAAACAAAAATATAGTCAACAACCTGTCAGTCAGTTCACTGCGTTCACATTTCTCCAACACTAGAATTAAAACTAGACTCAATAAAGCACACATCACACTCATAGTCATAACATATATTTTACTTGTAATATATTATAACTTGCATCGACTCTAGGCCCTAATTAATTCATCATAAAAATAAGAGCACTGAGCATGAGTCAGCTAGAGCTCTGTACACTGTAAACTGAAACTAGCTGTAGACAGTCTTTTTCCCCCACAACATTAACACACCATGCACACACTGACACCGTCTCGTGATAAGTGACTTTCAATTTGTGCATCAATGCATATCATCAATGGCGGATAGATAATGAATACGGTACACAAAGAAGCGCTGTACAATATACCCCTCATGTAATGGGGAAAACTCAGTGGACGAGGTCTCTTGACCGAGATCCGAGCTCCAGCACCCCGCAGCGCAGGCTGAGGAAGGCCAAGTGACCAGTGAAAGTGGCAGCGAATTGCGGCGCGGGTGCAGATGCAAATATAAATATTGAAAGGTGCACTTTGTAAAATGCATGACATTGTTTCAGTTACATGCTTACCTAGTTACGATAAACGATGATCAACTGAACATTCACAAGCGCTAATAGTGCTTTGAAAGAATGAACAAAATCAAAGTAGCAGATCTGATATCGAGGCCGCTCCAGCTGGCCGTGTTTATGTAACGTAAAAATGCACAATCAAAATGTTGACGCCACCTGTCGACAAGGATTAGACAGGTATCAATTAGCTGATTGGCTGGAAGTTTGCGAGATTTTGCTGATTTTGGGTCGATCGAAGATGACTAAAATAGGTTAAATTTTGATCCGAAACCACCTATGTTTAGCTGCAGATTAGAATCGTGAAGCAATCTTGGACAATTAAATAGCAGAAAGGAAAAGGTAGGTCATGGTTACAGAGCAGCCGTTCCATACGATTTCCTTTTATTAGATTTATAGATAGATCTATCTTCTAGAAAAATAATTGTAATTAACGTTAACGTTAGACCTCTATTGTATGCATTGTGAGTGTGAGTGTGAGTGTGACTGTCTGGCTTGCCTTGTTTGACTGAGTCTGGGATCGGGCTCCTGTCGTCAGGGAGAGCTAGCCGAGTCCTCGCCGGCGATGCCGCGACCGAGATCACTTGGTACAGGTCACGGGTGTCCAAATTGGACATTTTTTTTGTAGGACCCTAGGCCAGGTCTAGATCTACTCGTCTTTACTTCTTAATCTTACTTCTTAATCTTAGTTAGCTTTGGGTTTTTTCTGGAGACCGACAGTGGTAGTTGGAGTTAAAAAGAAAGTTGTTTAGATCTAGAGTCTAGGGTCTAGACTAGATTTAGTAAGTATTGTTTAGTCTAAATTAATCTAGATCGACTAGACTCTAGGTCTAGATCTAGATCTAACTTACAGTTAAGTTTGTCCATGACCATGGTCCATGCCCATGGCCATGGGCCTGGCATAGAACTAGGTCTAGAGACTTACACTTAGTTTTAGAGTGTCTAACTTTAGATCACTGGTTTATGAATGACTGAGTATAGAGTCTATGACCTAGAAACTAGACTAGAGTCTAACCTAAAATTAAAACGAACAAGGAAAGAAAGAAAAAGAAGAAGAAGAAGAAGAAAAATCAAGAAGAAGTCAAAAGAACAGAACTTTGAATTGTGTGTGTGTGTGTGTGTGTAATAATGGGGTTTTTACAGACGTGTATCAATCAGATATTTACGTCTGGGGACCGACCTACATGTAGTTTAACGTCACCATCTGAAAGACGTGATTCAGTTTCAAACCTGCGTCCTCGCCTGAATCAGTTTGTAACTTCCATTTTTAGCTGGATTACAGGCGCACGCCACCACGCCCTGTTGTTCATAACATAGACTATTAATAATTAATAGTTAAGACTAAGACTAAGAGGAGGAAGATGAAAAACAAGATTTTCATGTCTACAAACCACATGTCCTAATGATTCTTGGCTACACATATTTAGACCTTGAGGCGATAGCCCTAGATTTGTACATTAAGACTGTCGTAAGTAAATTATAAATTATGCCTCGTAGATTTTCAAATCGTAATGGTTCACTCTTTATTTGCTGGGAAGTGAGTGACTCCCTTTCCTGAAATTGGTGTTATTTTAAAAGTCAAATAAATCAGGAAAAGGGTTGATTTTTCTGCAGTGACAATAGACCCATTCTGAACCCTTCCATTGGGTTCATGGAGTTCATCAGTTCAGGCCAAAGTATGAAAGTAAGGAAGCCAAAGTGAAAGTGTAAATCTGTGCTTCATCAAAATTCCTTCTCTGTGCAAAGTTGCAACAACTGGAATTCCTTTAATACCAGACCAGACTTGTGTAAACCAGTTCAAATCCATCTTTGGAAATATGGATACAGCCACCCCAGAGTAAAGTACAGTCCATACCAGAGAGATAGCATTACCTGGAGGGGCAAATAAGTATATCTTTATGCCTCAATATAGACTTAAACGTTGAAGTAATGTATTTCTAGATCTATCATCATTATCCAAGTTTTCCAAGTCTTTGCTGTAATGGAGGACGAGGCTTGTGAGTCAGAGTACCCCAAGGATTTTACTACCAACCTTAAGCTTCATCTTGCTGCAAGGAAGGGAAATGCAAGAAAGCTGAAAAGGCTCTGCAAGTCAGGTCAGTTGCAGGATAATTTATGTTGTACATATATCACCAGACTGTTTTTATGCCTCCGCCACCGAAGGTGGTGCCGGAGGCATCATGTTTTCGGGTTGTCCGTCCGTACGTCCGTCCGTCCGTCCGTCCGTCCGTCCGTACGTCCGTCCGTCCGTCCGTACGTCCGTCCGTACGTCCGTCCCGTTTGACCGTTATCACAATATCTCAAGAACCATTTAAGATTTAAACTTAAGACTCGGGAATAGTATTTATCACCATAGGAAGACGATCTGATTAGATTTTGGAGTACGTAGGTCAAAGGTCACAGGTCACAGAGGTCAACTTATGAAATTCCTTGTATTGAGTTTGTTAGCGCGATATCTCAAGAACCATTTGAGATTTAAACTTCAAACTTAAGGATAGTATGTATCACCATAGGAAGACGATCTGATTAGATTTTGGAGCACGTATGTCAAAGGTCAAGGGTCACAGAGGTCAACTTATGAAATTCCATACATTGAGATTGTTATCATGATATCTCAAGAACCACTAGAGATTTAAACTTCAAACTTAGTGATAGTGTGTATCACTATAGGAAAACAATCTGATTAGATTTTGGAGCACGTAGGTCAAAGGTCAAGGGTCACAGAGGTCAACTTATGAAATTCCATACATTGAGATTGTTATCATGATATCTCAAGAACCACTGGAGATGTAAAAACTTCAAACTTAATGATAGTGTGTATCACCATAGGAAGACAATCTGATTAGATTTTGGAGCACGTAGGTCAAAGGTCAAAGGCCACAGCGCACATTATGAATTCAAAAACAGCTTGTGATCGCGTTATCTCAAGAACCGATTGATGGATTCATGCCAAAATTAGGTCATGTTTGTTACTTGCAGAGCCAATGAACTGAGTAGATTCTTGGTTCATAAGGTCAAAGGTCAAAGGTCATGGGCCCATTATGTATGCAAAAATAGCTTGTGAACGCATTCTCATTAGAACTGACAGATGGATTACTATTTAACTCAGAACATCTTGCAGAGCCAATGAACTGAGTAGATTTTATGGTCATGAGGTCAAAGATCAAAGGGTCATATATGTATATGAGAAATTGCTTGTAATCACAATATTCTGAGAACCTGTCAATGGATTACCATTGAACGTGAATTCAATTTTTTTTTTCTGTTTTGGTTTGTAAAATTGCTCTATAACGGAGGCATCATTTTCGACTGCGCGCAGTCGAATTCCATCTAGTTTGATGATTAGGTTAAGAGTTTAGTGAGTAAAAGATCACTGTAGATCAATTTTTAAAAACAAACAGGTTTATTAAGATGTATATCTCTTTGCTGCATAAAATATGATGATAAGACAAATTATGTCTCCTTAAACTACACATCTTGTTGTAATCCTTTATTTTGACAAGTAGAATAAGCGGATTGTTTTGCCTTTTATGAGAGGAATTATTTTGTATTTGTTTATTATGGAGAAATGCTATCCTTAATCAAAACCCAGCAACTTGTATCAAGCTAAGTAGCTTCTTCATTAGTTTTCAATATTTCTATGTTTCGATTCAGAGTTAGTGTAACCCACCATTGTAAATTTTATATTTTTCAAGGTATTAACCCAGATGCAGTGAATGAGCAATGCCAGAGTCCTTTATTTGTAGCTGCGTTGCACAACAAGGAGAAAGCAGTGAAATTCTTATTGTCATCAGGGGCTGATCCAAATCAGTAAGTCTAGAGTTCTAGGTTAGGCAGTTTTTTTTCTATTCCCTGGTTCTTTTTCCTTCCACTCTCTTTATACCCTCTCTCTCGCACTCTCTCTCTTGCACTCTCTTTTCCTCCTCTCTTTCTCTCTCTCTCTCTTTCTCCTCTCTCTCTTTTCCCCTCTCTATTCCTTCCTTCCTCTCCATCATCCTCTCTCTTCTCCCCCTTTCTCTCTCTTCTCTGCTCAGTTCTCTCTGTTTATGATCTACCCACACAAACCCTTTAATGCTATGATTAATATCTGATCAAACTAGACAATAGAAATCCAAATAAAAAAGTTAAGAATAATTTGTACTAGACTTAAGTGAATATTGATAACAACTACTGCACTTCGTGAATCTTTGTACGTGCGCATACATGTACCTTGTAAATTACCACAAATTTCCATCGATAAATGGACATTACATAACTACGAAACTTATAATATAGCGAAACTTATTTGCAGTCTATTACCTATTTCTTTCTACAATCCAGCCCTTGCTATGACGGTAGCACCCCCATGCACGCTGCTTGCCTCTCCTGCTCTCCCAGCATCCTCTGCCTCCTGGCCGAAGCCGGTGGAAACATCAATCACCATGACAACCGTGGTCTCCTCCCTCGAGACTGGATCTCCTATCAGGAAGAAATTGATAAAAGGTTTGATTTGATCTGATTTGCTTTGTTCTTATCCTTTTTTCAAATATGAACTTTAGATTGAATTCTTTCAATTAAATGTTAACTTTTTTATTTCACTTATCAATAAAAAAGAAGAAAAGTTAGAAATAAATTGAACATTGCCTTCACAATACAGTACAGGTATTCTATTAAACAAGGATAGAAAATTACATTACATTAAAAACACATGTAGAAAATGCAAAATATGAAATGATTTATTCCCAACATTAGAAGCCGGGAACCAAAAAAGGAGAAGTCTTTAAAAGAGACCATCCTAAATGTGTTATTCTATGTATAGATTATAATATGGTAATAAGATCATGGTTCTTTCTATTACTGTTATCATGAATTTGAATAAAAAGTTGATACAAATTTGCAATATCCACATGTAGAAAATTTAAGAAATTATGACATGCAAAATTCATTGTAAACAAAGATACAGGAGGTATGCAGGGTAAGATTAATGTTGAATTACAAGCAATCCCTCAAATGTAACTACCTCAAATAACTAATAAGGAAGTCATTGGGAAGCCCTACCTATAGATGATTAGAGTAAGATAGAACATAATGACTAACACACTACTCTGTGAGTGATAGATAGACTTGGGTTCTGGTAACTACAGAAAATAAATTCTCACAGAATCCAACGAAACTTACAATGAATGTTCAAGATTACAAATAAATGACATGTGTCAAAGAATTTTGGTAGAAAATGTATAGTGGCTGAGTAATAACCATAGAAAGAAAATGAAATCCGGGTAAGTTATGCTATGGTCACATTACCCAAAAGTAGCCTGCTCGGCGGCCGAGCGGCGAGTTTTTAACCAATTCTGCCCGGCGGCTGCCCGGCCACAGAGCGGCGGCCGTCCAGGCACCGCTCGTTTTTAGGGCATCGCTCGGTCGCCGCTGAAGTTTTAGCGCGGAGTTAAAATTTGGGCGGCGCCTGCTCACTTTTCACTCGCCACCCAAAATACGCTCGGTGCCTGGGCGGTCGCCGCCCGGGCACCGACCTAATCGCTGGACGATGCCTAATTCCAGCAGCGACCGAGCAGGCTACTGATCGGTCGGTCGCTGCTCTGATTTGTGACCATAGCTTGAGGTCCGACGCCATATGCTTAACAAAGATCACTATGTGTAGATGGGAATTGTGGTTTTTATCGAAGATGATGTCCAGTAAGTTTGTGTCCGTTTATTTTTATTTTACTGGTTCAATCAACCAATCTACTGCAGGACAAACAATCCAGAATAAATCAGCTATTTTCACTCAAAATCAATGCCTATACAAGAGCTCAAGATTAGCTTTAACATCATTAAAAAAAATACATTTGCTTAAGGTTTAAGATGAGGAAGTTTCTGGAGGTAATGAAACTGTACGCCATTGGTACGGTTGGTGACGAGACGCTTAGCAGACAGACGAGGTCCAGATGGAACGCTTTCATGGACAACGTTCGGCAGTAAGTAGTTTCCTTATACGGTAGGTCTTATTTGTTTTTGTAATCACATGGAGGCGATCATATGTTAACACTTAAATGTCTATTTGATAAGAATTGATAAGATTATAAAGGTTGTTAATTTGTTTATATGTGATTTCTTCTCTTATATTTTGGTGTTATTTAGTATGGGACAAAGAACTATAAAACAAAAGACTTTCATACGCATGAGATATTAGTCAATTTTTCATGTGGGTCAGATTTGCAAGGTTCATGCTGCAAATTGTTTTAATCACAAGTGACAGAACACAAAATTATGCAATTTACTAACATTTCTTGCTGTGAAAATGACTGTCCTGAACAACTTGTGAACATTTTGTGTAACAATAGTATGTGGTTTCACAGTCTTTCTCTCCCTCTCTTTCTATCTCTCCTCTCTGTATGTTTTTATCTCACTTATTCCCATGCTATCATCCTTTACCCTCTTTCTCCCTCTCTCTCTTTCTCTCTCTCTTCCCACTCATCTCCCATCTCTTGCTCTCGTTCTCTCTCTCATCCTCTAATAACATCTATCTTTCCATCTCTCAGGTTTCCAGAGCGCAGAGGGAGACAGTGGAGAAGGAGGAGGTGGTTCGCGGAATCTTCTCAACGTCGCTTCAGACCAAGAATTCCTGAAAACGTTGCAAACTTCTTCCAACGGCTACAAAACATTGACTGGACCCCCATAGCCACATGCTTTAGATTCGTCCAGCATGGGGTAAGTAGGAAAATCAAACCTTTCTTGCATCTCTTCCTTAAAGCCCCACTGCACTACTTATAGCTACTTGCGCCCTCTATATAGCAAACTTTGCCTAATCGGTGCCTGGTGGTCCCCCATGACCCATTTTTGTGTGTTAATTGAGAACTGATTTGATGAGATAACCACCTGCCAGTGACTACACAGGGAAGTCTAATCCCCCTGGCCAACCTAGTACAGGCAGGCTTTAAACTAATTACAAGAACAGTAGGAGATGCAGAAAATTATGCTAATAACATGTGGAGTCTGTTTCCTCTATGATAAACAATGTGCATTCCATATGTGTTGCATTGACATCAATAGACTATTGAATCAGACAAATTACTTTCATTTAATTATGGTATGTATCTATATTTCCAAAATTTCTATTCCTAAATATGTTTCACAATATCTTTCACAGTGTGTTTCAGCATGCCTATCAAAAAGCAATTTTATCATTTCATTTGAAGTACTTTATTGTTATTACTTTACAAATGCAATTTATTACAACATTCTCCACTTGCACCACAGACCAATTTTACCAAAAAACACCTAATCACAGGCTCTACTGATAATATAACTTTTCTCTTTGGCTGATCAACAATTACCAATTTACCTTGTTTCTGTTCACTATTCACCCCTACAGGAGCAGGACATAACTCAGCGGGATACACTGAAAAGTAAAGATGTCATGCAAGTACAGAGGGATGTTAAAGATAGTAAGCATTAAACAACATCTCCTCTGACATACTTTATAAGAACACCTTACATAGTTATCTTATGAAGATGTTGAAGTAGAAACTGAAAGAGGCGTTGGTTGTAGTATATCTCTTCATCATGTTTTTTGTTGCTATGAATTGGTGTGAAACTCAGCCATCCTGTTTTCTTTTAGCGACGTTGATGTGATAACTTTAGAGCTATCTCGCAAAGATTTCTTTCATGAAGATGTTAAAGTAGAAGTCCAAGTCTGAAGAAACATGTAGTTATAATTCGTTCCTTCTTCTGGAAAAATGATCTCAGCGAAAATTTCCTGACTCTGGTATTTATTCTAGATCGCTTGCTCTCAGAGTCTGAGTTATCTTATGAAGATGTTGAAGTAGACTGTTTAAAAAAATGTCATGTTCTGTGTCACTCTGATTCTTCTGATTTGCTGTGTGAATTCAATATTCCAGCACACAAACAATACTCTTGAGGTGTATGCAATAGTAATGGTAGATGGTTTTGGCTCACTGATAGTGTATGTTGGCTCTGTTGTATATCCAGCGTTATTGTGAACGAATCAATCCGTATTATTTGGGATTTGATCTACATTTGCCACTCTCCACCCAGGTGTTAAACGGGTACCAGGTAGGATACGAAAGTTAATGTGGTTGGATAAGCAATTGGCGCTTGTAAAATGGTGACTGGCTGGAATGCTCCCCAGGGAGTGGAAAATTTGCATTCATTGTGTTGCGTGTAAGCCTGAATCCGACGACCGGGGTAATAATATGTGTTGCGCCTAGAAACAAATTATTAGGCGCATTATAAGGGTAAGCTATTATTATTATTATTATAATTTAGATGCAGAGGTTGAGGTTGACGGGTGCAGGCGCCAGCTCTCTGACTCCACCTTCCCTGTTCTGACCCTCTACGTGGACGAGAAGGCCGGGAAACTGACCTCCACCAAGAAGAAAGAGGACGTACGACCCCACGACCTGATAGAGATCGAGGAGGAGAGGAGCTCCAGTGAGGGAAGTAGGCCTGCAGTGGAGAAGGGGAAGATGCCTTCTGGTAGAGCTGGGACCAACTTGGAAGAGATTTGCATTGGTCTTCAGAATGGCCACTTTGCAAGAGGGATGGTACATGCATCAGGTGCTGTGAGGAAGCAGTCTTCCACTGTTACATGTAAGGTGCTGTCAACAGAAAAACAAGGTAGGAAGAATATAAGAAGTGCAGGAAGAATCGTGTGTGCGTGTGTGTGTGTGTGTGTGTGTGTGTGTAATTGGGTTTTTACAGACATGTATCAATCAGATATGATTATTTACGTCTGGGGACCGACCTTTAACGTCACCATCCGAAAGACGTGACTCATTTTTTAACCTGCGTACTCGGCTGAATCAGTTTGTAACTTCCATTTTTAGCTGGATTACAGGCGCACGCCACAACGCCCCACTGCAGGAAGAATGTGGAATAATCTGACTTTAGAAATGTACTTCTTTAGGACGATCACATCCCTAAACCTACGTTATATTATTAGCCTGTAATTCAAAATTCATGACTTAAGATTTTGTTTTGATTTTGCATTATTAAGTGCTCATATATTTAAATGTTCTCATCAAGTTTATTGCTTACATGTTGATTCTTTTTTTGTTTATTTTCTATGTGAGTTATGTTAAGCACTTAGAATGAATGTTTACATGATAAGCACCAATGTCCTTTGGCAAGACATTGATCTACATTTGCCACACTAAACCCAGGTGATGTAAATGGGTACCTGGCAGGAATTTAATTCCTTGAAATGCTTTATTCCTTACCATGGCAGCTCAGCTACAGCCGGGTAATAATGTGATACCTTGTATTAAAGCCCCACTGTCCTACTTGTAGCTACTTGCTCCCCCTATATAGAAAACTTCCCCAATCGGTGCCTGTTGGTCCCCCATGATCCTCTTTTTCTTATGTTAGTTGAGAGCTGAGTAAATGAGATAGCCACCTGTCAGTGCCTCGCTGTGTGGTCTAATCCCTCATGGCCAAACTAGTACAGAGGGGCTTTAAGTGCTAAGAATTGATGTGTACATTAAACACTACATAAGAGTCAAAAATATTTATCGTCATATAGATGCTTGCCAAGAGAGGGAGGAGACTGGGATGGATGGCCATCAGGTTGACAGATCTTCCACCTCCTCAGATGACAGCTGCAAGAACAGGATGATGGAGATCCTGGAGGATGCCTTCAAGCTGGACCTGGCTCCCAAGGTATCCGACCTCATGGCGGAGTACTGCGACAGCGCCCAAGGAAGCACGGCCGCCCAGGAGTCCTTCGACATCGACTTCCAGTCCTACCACGGAGATGATCCTGATACTGAGGACCAAGTGGACGTTGATCCAGTCAAGTGGGTTGGTGACAGAAGCGGAAAGAAAAATGGAGCGAATGTGACGGACCCCGAAGCGGAAGGAGTCTCTCAGGGTACAGATGATTCAATTTTTATTTTCAATTTCAATTTATTCATGTTTCCCAAAAAACATTACAAATCAATTATAAGCATTTAAAATAAATATAAGAAATACATGTTGGAAACAGAGGGGTCCACTAAAAAGCAATGCTTGTACAAGTGTGAACACCTCAAATGAAACTTAGGAATAATGAGTAATTAAATTAACTAATCCGTAACGACAAAAGGAACTTACAGAATAGGAGAAAGAAAAAGGGGGGTGCCAACAGAGACGAGAAAGGGACAAGACAATGTTTTACATGGCAGAGATAGAAGAACACGGTCATGATACAAAGAGTAGACGATGACAAAAAGAAGTGAGAGATCGGGGGTACAGAAAATAATACAAAATGATGAGCTGCATGTGGGGTTGAGAAGAAGAAATGGGCATTAGAAAAGCAATAAGCATGAGAAGGCACAATATAATATATCAAATTACATTTTGAGTCAGCGAGTGGAGAATGATCTTGTATTCAACAGAAGATGATGATGGGAATGGCTTTGAACCAGGTGAGATTGAAATTGATGGACTGATCCTGAAGGACGGGAGATGTGCCGAGGAGGATGATGAGGATGATCGGAACTTCATCAAGGAGGGGAGATACGTCGATGTTCAGAAGATGCTGACAGCGAACCTAGAGATGGTGTTCCCTGAGACGTCTGGTCATTCATCCACATCTCCATTTGAGCTGAACAACGAGACAGAGTTAAGGAAACGCCAGGAGGTTGGGCATGAGGAAGGTGATGTCACTGCAGGGAGCTCTCTCTACCAAGGTGAAATAACCTCTTTAAGAGTTGCCTGATGATAGTGTTTTTTTTTGGTATTATTTCAATGTTTTAAAAACCTAGGTATGAAGTCATGTAGGTTCGGTGAGTCCCTAAAAAACTCTTAATAATAACAATGATAGATCACATTTATAACTAACCTAATACTTTGTTTCTAGGCGCAGTATATATTATTACCCCGGTCGGTCATCGGATTCAGGCTTACCCACGCAGAATATATGCACATTCTCCACACCATGGGGAGCATTAAGTTGATGAATAGCAAGATACCAACCATTTGATGAGATGGAACAATTTAGGAACATATTCAACACTTTTTATTAAAAAAACTCCATTACCAGAACTAAAGATCACTTTTAATTGTGTGTTTGTAATATAATAACAATATCCAGTTCTTGTATAGCGCATAAAACGTTTTGAAATAACATTTCTATGCGTTTCCACAGAGCTTTGGAAATTATTACCCTAGCTTTAGCTATGTCCACTAACCTTTCTTCTCTTTGCATATTAACCATCATGTTCTCTTTTTCCAAACAGTATGTCTTTCTTTTAGCTTCAGTTTGACCAAGGTTCTAGATAGTATTTAGGAATATGTTATGCTATTCAATTGCCAATATGCACATGGGTCCAAAGTAATTCAGCCATGGGGCTTTGACACAGAATTTTCATCATAAAAAATACAATTTTCCTTCAATCTCATCATGCAGTCTCGGCGCTTAATGAAGCTGCTTTCCTCAGTGACCTCTCCCTAGAGGTCAACGTGGATGAGAGCATCAAGTCCTCCCTGGAGAGCGTCCCTCAGCCCCAAGAGAATGAAGATGGAGATGATGACAGAAGAGACGATGAGGACGAAGAAGAGAATGATTTCTTGGGGAATACACCCCTTCATTCAGCACTTGCCAAGTACGTAGTTTGAAAGGAATGACACTTGTAGGTTTTTTTGCAGTTTTTCCAAGACAGCAGTTTTTTGTTTTTTTTAATGTTTAAATAATTGAAATTTCTCCCAGGAAGCATTACATTTATAAAAGCTTTTTTTTTTCTCCAAATGCAAAGGCGGAATGTATTATCTTTACTGATGAAACTTTTTAACATACTACCGGTATGTTAAGAAGTTAATAATAATCTGCTTAGAGTCAGAGGGACATTAAATCATACAATTTTACACAAAGTTAATACCTTTCTGGCTTTAAGGGGATGACTGGGATGTTATTTTACAGCTTTTTTTATATTATTCCAAATTTGTTAGTACCTTTATCCTTGATTGTTTGAATGGCAGAATACGTTTGTGGATTCAGCTAATCTTCTGAAGATATGAAGTAACAATAATAATAATAATAATAATGATGAGGATAATAATAATGATGATAATAATAATAATGATAATGATGATGATTATTATCTGTGTTAAGCCATTATGTATGGAAATTATTTCTTTGATTATTTGTTTATAATGTATGGATATACTGTTTATGATGGATTTGTTTTGAGAATAAAGAACCCTGTGGAAGGGGGGAATAGTAATAGTAGTAACAATAATGATAATACTATATCAATAGTTATAATAATAACAATGAAATATATTTGTTATTATTTTTATTATGATTATTATGATAATATGTATTAGTAGTATTATGAAAATAATAATGATAGTGATGATGATAAATTTGATGAAGATGGTTATAATAATGATAGGCCTCCTGATAATACAGATTTTTTTTTAAAGCACTCAATACAATAGCATCTCTATTCATATACTGATACACGTAATAAAATATATATCTGGGGGTGTCTCACAAAGATCCTATTAAAGTTGGACTTAACAATTATGGAAAGCCATTAGCATCTATAAAAATATTTTGTAAAAGTTGTTTTAAAAGGCATAAAATGTTGATATAAATCATTCATATTTTCTATTATCAAGGAGATTTCATGTTTTTGATGTGGAATTTATAAAAAGCCTAAAACCCTTGAATTTTTCGCTTTTGATATATTTCATTTTAAGGCTGCAGATGGCTTTCCATAATTGTTAAATCCAACTTAGAGTTAATTTCAACTTAGGATCTCTGTGAAACACCCCCCTGAATATACACCTATACACCTGCCTTGAATGTTTCTATCGTATTAGACTTGATCTGACGCAAGCGGAAAAGGAAGAGGTACAGGAGTGGTTCGGAGGCCACGGCAGTGTGCAGAACCTCATACACAAATTTGAATCGAAGATACAGGAGATACAATGTGAAACACTCCGATCCAACGTGACCAGCCTCGGCGCCCTCTTGAGACAAGAATACGCCATGTTGGAGCAGAACAATGCCCACCGGCGTGCAAGGCGATGTGCCAGTGACAGTGCAGCTCTGCAACTCAATAAACAGATTAGGCCACATACTACACAATCAGGTATTGGTAAATGATTTTTAAAGATGTGAAATGTACAAAAAGAAATTTCACTGTGCATAGCATTAACAAAAAGAAGAATAGATTTTACGTATGATTCCTTACAAAAGCAGAAGGATCAAATATACTTTTGTTGTAAATGACTATAATGATTATAATGATTATAATTGGTTTGGAACGTTTTGTTGGAAACAGAAATAAAATTGAATTGAATTGAATTGAATTGTTTGCATCTCAAGGTTTGTGGGAATATAATTTGAATAATCTCTTAATTCAAACTTCATTTTTGTACAAGGCAGTTCTGTATTTCCCTTACAATCATATTAATCTTAAACAGTCAAACCTGGATTAGCAACCACCTATCTACAAAGACCACATTTTTTGTTTTCCTTGAAAAGGGTTTCTTGTTGAACATATACTAAAGCAACCTGTCTACAAGACCACTTTCTTGTCTCCCTTGGGTGGTCTTTATAGACAGGTTTCACTGTATTACACTTGCATGGAAGGGCGCAGGTAGTAATTGCAATTATAATATATTTAAACTTTATATTAGTCTATTTAAAAAATCAAACAAAATATATCAAAAATGAGAAATTATTCACATAGTTGCAGTAACCAGAAGTAGAATGAATGATCAAGGTTGGATCTTACTTTTCATTTTTATGCCTCCGTTACGAAGTAGCCGGAGGCATTATGTTTTCGGGTTGTCCGTCCGTCCGTCCGTACGTCCGTACGTCCGTCCGTCCGTCCATACGTCCCGTTCTCGTGATCGCGTTATCTGAAGAACCGATTGATGGATTCCTGCCAAACTTTGGTCATGTATGTATCTTGCAGAGCCGATGAACTGATTAGATTTTGGGGTCACGAGTTCAAAGGTCAAAGGTCACAGGGCTCATTATGTATGCAAAAACAGCTCGTGATCGCGTTATCTGAAGAACCGATTGATGGATTCCTGCCAAACTTTGGTCATGTATGTATCTTGCAGAGCTGATGAACTGATTAGATTTTGGGGTCACGAGTTCAAAGGTCAAAGGTCACAGGGCTCATTATGTATGCAAAAAAGCTCGTGATCGCGTTATCTGAAGAACCGATTGATGGATTCCTGCCAAAATTAGGTCATGTATGTTACTTGCAGAGCCGATGAACTGATTAGATTTTGGGGTCATAAGGTCAAGGTCAAAGGTCATGCGGCTCATTATGTATGCAAAAATAGCTCGTGAACGCATTCTCATTAGAACTGACAAATGGATTACTATTTAACTCGGGACATCTTGTAGAGCCAATGAACTGAGTAGATGTTAGGGTCATGAGGTCAAAGATCAAAGGGTCATATATGTATATGAGAAATTGCTTGTAATCACGATATTCTGAGAAACTGTTAATGGATTACAATTGAACTTGAATTTGAAAAATTTCTTCTGTTTTTGTTTGTAAAATTGCTCTATGACGGAGGCATCATTTCGACTGCGCGCAGTTGAAGTTCCATCTAGTTTTTTAATGATATGCACACTAATGATCTAATCTTTTACCTGACTAAATTTTGATCCCAATTGCCCTACAGTTAACAACTAAATTATTCATACTCTTACCACGGTTTACAATTTTTCAAGTATGAGAAAAATTGTCCCAATTTATGCTTCTTGAGACTATGACATATTTAAGCTAACATCTAACATTTAAAAAAAAGGCCCCAAGTCAACCAGTCTAACTTTCATTCTTGACTTTCGAAAATCACAAAAAACATCCAATTTACAAGGGGTATACAAAATTTAGGTGTTAACTGTATATACGAAGGGTTTAATTCCGAAAGAAGCAAAATCCATTTTTGTAACTTCAGAGATAAAAGGATTTGTTTACCAAATTTTGTACAGGCGTTTATGGAAAAGTGATATTAGAAGGTGCATTTTTTTCACAATTGCTCCCTAAATTTGGGTAAATACTTTTGTTGAAAGACAGCTAGTACTTTATATGTTCTGATACCAATAACTCAATTTTCGTCAAAAGTGGATTTAGCTCCTGTTGGAATCAAACTCTTCATATGTCAATGCCTAACCATGAACAGAATGCCCAAGAATGAGTGCCCCGCCCCTTAGCATCCCCGATGAGATGGATCCGGATGACTCCTGGCTCTGGCCTGCCAGCGGGGAGGACAACACGCCCTTTGAGGAGCAGCTTCGCAGGAGCATGGAGGTCATTGGTCTCGACGACGACGAGAGCAACGATGGAGAGAAGAGAGCGGAGAGAGGGCGAGGTGATGCTGACAAGCAACTTGCAGGTAAAAATTGTTTGTGTCTTTTATGATGATGAGGAGAAGAAGGAGGAGGATACTGGTGATTTTAGTGATTTTTCGATGTACTTCATTACCTGGGTATTCTACTTTAAAGATTACACACAAGTATGCACAATTCCCCCCTCCCCCTCCTCCTACATGAGGAAAAAATAAAATAGAAGAAGAGGAAGTGCCAAGGGAAGAACAAAAGAAAAAGATATAATCCCTCTTCACATCTTGCATTTAATCAGGACACATACTCTTTTACATTTTCAAGTAAAAGCAAACTAGATTAATGGATGTATTATGATAATAATAATAATAATACATAGGATTTGTAAGGCGCCAAATCCACTTGACAATCAAATGCTTAATGCTCAGATTGTGCAAAAGATGAAATACATGATAAATATATCCAAAAGTACAACAGGAAAGGTACAGACATGAAAGGTAATGGTAATCAATTATACAGTAGGTTAAATTATCTAAACAGATAATTCTTAAGATTAAGAAAAAAAAAATACATTCATAACGACCATTGAAAATGTATTATTTATGTCAAAAGTCTTTTTCATTATTGATTCCCCCCCCCCCCATAGATCAAAAGAGACTGGTCTCCCCACCCCCGCCGGCATGCACCCCTGAGGAGTCCTCCTCACCACGCCCCACCCCAGACAACCAAGCAGACAGCAGCAATGCAAGTCATGTCAACAATTCAGGGGACTGTGAAACAACTGGTAAGAAAAGGGACAATTTTGTACACCATGTAGTATAATGATCTATAATGACTTTAATTATTATGATAATATATGGATTAAAAGAGGAAGAGATTGCTTTGTTGTTCACGTAAGATAGTAGGAAGACTAAGCATGTCTATTATCTATGCTTGCAAGAAGAATTATTCATTTCCTTACTGGGGAGAAAGTAGAATAATTATATAACATAAGTTTAAAATGAATAGAAAACCAATTTAAATTAATAGTTCAGCTGTAATTTGTTTTTCATTTTTTTCTTTTAAAAATAATAAAATTCATCTATCTATCTCTTTCTCACTTTCCCTCCCCTTTCACTTCCAATCTCTCCCATTCTTTTTTCCTTTCTCTATCTCTCTCTCTCTCTCTCTCTCTCTCCCTCTCCTTCACTCTCTCTTCATTTTATATAAAGTAACTATACCCGTTCTCTGTTTTTTCCCTTAACCTTAAAAGTGAAAAAAGGCATAAAGAATATGTATCCTGATATATAACTAGGTTCTAGGACACCTACCCCCTGGTATTTGTCTGGGGGGTAGTTGTCCGACGGTTGTTGTCCAAGGGGGTAGTTATCTTCGGGGGTAGTTGAGTGGGGGGGATGGTTATCCGGGGGGTGGAGGTCCAAGGGGTAGGTGTCCGGATACGATATAACTCTCTTCTTATTTTTTTTCTTCATATGTTGGCCAAACTACAGAAGAAGCGGCAGCAGGGGATCTCGAGCCCTGCAAAGCTCTCACACCACCCTTCTCATCACCGACCATCTCCCCCAGAGCTGAGGCAGCGCTGACACCGGAGTTCAGCCCTTCCAGCATCGTCAGTAAGAAACTGGTCAAGATCGATGTTATGAGATCGCCAACTGTAGAAGCCGTTCTGAACACAACAGACTAGTTTGAGAACTTTGTTTGCTAAAAATCAATAATTAAGGGTTGACGATGAGATATATAAATAGTTGTACAGTTTGAAAAAGGTTCTTTATACATGAAATTTATGCACATTGTATATATTTCAGTTATTGCGATTTGGTTGAAAAGGTTCATTTCAGATGTTTACAGAAAAGTTTGTTTATGTAATATTCTGTAAATAAGGTATTTTCATAAAGTGTCTTTTCTTGGATGACGATGAGATTATAATAGTTGTAAAGTTTGAAAAAGGTTCTTTATACATGAACTTTGTATACATTGTATATATTTTAGTTATTGTAATTTGGTTGAAAAGTTTCATTTAAGATATTTACAGAAAAGTTTTTTAATGTAATATACATAAAAAAAATGTATTTTCATAAAGTGTTTTGTCTTGAAATAACATTTATTTAAAGTTTGAAATTGCTCGATACAGATGCACAACAGAACCTATGCAATTTTACTTGTACATTTTATTCAATTTTGTTTTTAGCAGTCAGTTATCTATCGCCACTGTGTGTTGTAGACATATATGCACTGCAATTTATCAGTTTTCTAGATCTTGTTTTGTTGTAGTTCCAGGCTCATTTGGTTTATGCTTACATTTTCTTCCATTGCAAAATGTTTGAAATTTGATCAACTTGCCAAAACCCTCCTGTCTCTTTTCATTAAAAAATTTGTTATGTTTTGTGTTGTTTATATGCCGTCATTGAAAATGAACAGCATCACATAGAATTTAATCTCCATGTTTTTATTGATTACAATGTATATATTGTATAAATGTGGACTTTCTATGTTGTTTCTCAGGATGTAAATACATTGACAAAGATTCAGGTTTATCAACAAAGTTGTATATCTTATCAAACTTGTACATTCTGTTCTGCCATGTATTGCATGAACATGCATTATTGTTCTTATAAATACTAGAATTAAACCAAGTTCTCTGTTTTATATATATATAGAATTTCAGTTCTTGACTTTCATTGTTAAAAAATGGTTTTTATATTTTCAAGCTTTCTCATCTTAATACCACGATTTGTTTTCCTCATATTTTGTGACTCAAAAAGTTCAATATCATCAGTATTAACGTTTCCTACAGGACAAATACATGTATACAGTTTACATTAATCTAGGCAAAGATGCTTCCAGTGCTACGCTAATGTATAAATCTATAAAGGTTTGTCTTCATTTATTATTGTTGTTTTTTAATAGATTTTTATGTATATTTTTTTGTTTTCCTACTGTCATTTTAATAGATTTTTATGTATATTTTTTTGTTTTCCTACTTTCATTTTAATAGATTTTTTTGTATATTTTTTTGTTTTCCTATGTCATTTTCTGTGCAATTATTATTTTGGACATTTTGCGGGTGGCAATAGTTATCATTCTTACCTCTTTCTTAATTATCATCATTTTTTTGTGTGTGTCTAACTTATGTTTGCCAAAGATGTTGTTTAAAGGTGAAAAAATTGACTCAGGCCAAAAGTGCTTCATACCGTGTCCTATTGACATTATTCTGATATTGATATAGTAATGTCATTGGATCTAAAGTGCCTTTCAACTACTCAAGTCTTCCAGCTGCTTTACTCTTAGCCAAGCTATACTAATTGAAAAATTCTGAAATTATCTCTGATTCTATGTTATGCCAGCCTAACACTTGCCAAAATGACAGCCTTCATTTTTAAATATTCTATGTGATTATATACTACATACGAGTTGAAAATAAAATGTTTTATTTGATATGATATGTGTTCCAGCATTTGAAGATTGTAATTTATTTATTATGTATTTGAAATGTATTTATGTTCTTATTCGTTTGACTCACTTTTCATTCCACCGTGTTTAGAATGAAGTAAATTGCTGTATTGGTATCCAGGACCCCATCTTATGAAGGGTTAATATCAATCGCAACTTATTTGCGATTTATATCAATCGCAACTATGTACATAAGAGATGGGGGACTGCAAACTTACGATTGTTTGGAGGACTTGCGATCGATTTGGATCAATCGCAACTCTTTATATGACGGGGCCCCAGGACTAATGAAATGCTGACATGTACATATGTGATTTTTGTTCCTTGTTGGAGTTTCCACTTCTTGCCATTTGTTTTTGTTTGGTCACTGAGAATATGAAATAAAGTTTGAGCCACTCATGGTTCGTCACTGTTAAACCAATCAAACACGTTTTCATTCTCATTGTTATTTTTGTCTTTAATTGTTTCTTCACAATCTTCTTTTTCTAACTGAAGTTCTTTCCTCGACCGCTTCAACACATATCTTTGATCATGTTGCTTTGAAAATGAATAGGCATATGCCAACAAAGGCAGTATGATTTATTGAATTCATTAAATATATAAATGTACATCTGTCACGCTGCAACGAAGGATGAATTGTACAAATTGTTTACAATTTATATTTTTAAACATGCATACAACAAACGACACATAACAATACTGACATACCAGTATGAGGTCATTAGTGTAAGCATTTATCTGGTGTGTGTTGATTGTCCATGAATTCTGTATGCTGCCATCTAGTGGTGGTATCAAGTTGATCGTTCAAGGTGAACGTACATCAAGCAGTATGATATTGAACGAGCCATGACGTAACTGACCAATTTATGATACAAGAATGTGAGGAGAGAGGGAGGGAGGTGATGTACTGTGGAGACTTCAGACTTATTAAAGAAGGAGAGAGAATGAGAGAGT